>NW_026294424.1:43518658-44051158 GCF_007827085.1 Peromyscus californicus insignis | reverse complement strand
GTTTCAGTAAGATTGTATGCCCTTGCTTTGCTTTAATAAATAGCTGGGCTCATTAGGACTTGTTTGACCCCATGATTTCTATTCCATATCAGAAACACATATTCCCTGCCCCCAAAATCAGTCTGAATTAAACCAGTCCCATCTTTTAAGTGCTTTGTGGGTGCCATTATGCACAGCCACTTTATGGTAAAAGAATAAGGAGCAACTGAGACTATGTGTCATTGGGAAATTTTGCTGGCTCTTTGGAGAAACAGTTGCAATTATTTGTTGAGTAATTTGAGCCTAATCTAGGTTGTCATTTCCTAAGGTTGCCAATGATGTTTGCAGTCTTACCTCATATAAAACTTTCTTGAAAGTACAAATTTTCTCCAGTAAAATTTCAATGACTCAGGTGGAAAGATTCTAAGAACTAGAGTATCTGGGTGATTCCAATAAAACCATGATTTCCAGACTCAAGGCAGATGCTCAGAGAAACTCACAGAGAGTGAGACAACATGCATAAGACCTGTATAAACTCAAGGGGTACAAAAAAAAATCTAGCATGGGGGAAGGAAGCTGGGCATGAAGTCCCACCTCTAGCCAAGAAGCTATTGGTACTTACTTGCTATTGAGGGGAAGTTGGTTTTCTTTAGTGTAGTGACAGTATATCAAACACCATCCAGGGCAGATATAGGTATGTCTTAATTATAATCAACACAAACTGTACCCCACCATTATTTTTTTAAAAGAGATAGAAAGTGAAGTTGGATAGAAGGAAGATGGATGAGAATCTTGGAAGCGTTTGAGGAGGAGAATGAATATAATAAAATTATACTGTGTAACTATTTTATTGTTTTAGTTTCTATGCATTGGTGTTTTGTCAGTGGGAGGGTGTCAGATCTCCTGGAACTGTAGTTACAGACAGACAGCTGTGAATTGCAATGTGGGTGCTGGGAATTGAATCCAGGTCCTCTGAAAGAGCAGTCAATGCTCTTAACTGCTGAGCCGTCTCTCCAGCCCCTATTCTCAAACAATAAATAAAAACAATATATTAAAAAATTTAGGGACTTCTCCTGTATCTGATAAAATTTCAAATACCTATTTCTAATTTATTGATTTATACTGTGACTTTTATCTTTTTCCTGATCATATTGTGAGAGCAATATGGTAAGTATGGGCCATTTGTTCATAAGTATACTCAGCATCTGCTATGTTGTTATTAATATTTTATTTAGTGACCAATTGTGTTTTGATGTATATAGCTCATAATACTATAACAGTGGCTTCAAGCATGTGACTTTTTTCTCTAAAATCTTACTTATCTTCTATGTTTCCCATTATACTTGAGAAATGATAGCTCATGGCAGCTATAGTTTTTTTCCTTAATCTTTTGACCAAAAAATATATACTCAAGTGATATATTAATTTGTCTTAGAATTAGCTATACTTGATATACTCCCCTTATATTGTCTAGGCTACCACTGTATAATTTTAGTGTTAGTACATGCCCTGTAACTCTGATAATATGTCACTCTTAATCAGATATTAACAGAGATAGGCAAAGTACATAATTTGAACAAATTGACTTGGAAAATGGGTTACTATACATGACTGAACATCATTTACTTTCATTTTGTGGTTGTCTTTCACTATCATTATACAGTAGGCACACATTGATAACATTCAACCTGAGAATGGTCTGAATAAAAGTAAGCCAAGAAATTGTCACTAGCTTTATTGGTGTTCTGAACATAGTTATTTATCATGTCTTTTTTTGATTTGTGTTTCTTCTTTACCTTTATTTTCAATGTTTGGAATTCTGAACCGATGTTCTCTTGCATTTGCTTAAATTTTCCTCAGATTCTTCAGACTCTTCACTTTCTCTCTTAATTTTCATGGCTGTCTTCAATAGTCTCTACATCTTCTTTTAGAGCTCTGTATCTTTATCCTTGCCTCATTTTGATTCATTGCTACCATGATTCTGCTGCTCATTTTCTTTTTTAATTCAATATTTTTATTACAGAAGTGCTTTTGGCAACTTGACAACAGTCTTCTTCAGTCCTGCCCCCATATTTCCACATTATCTAGTGTTGTCCTTTTAAGAAATGAGCAACAAAGGCATTTTCTATTTCATTTTTTCACTCATTTGACTTTGATTGGATTTCTTTTGCAAATAGTATCTTAAGTCAATCCATTTCTTTGGAATGTTCCTTTGAATTAATTTATAATAGTGTTACTGATTTTATCTTTGTCATCTCATACCTACATCACAATCCAATTTAGAAGCACTATAGCAAAGTGGGAAAAGATGGATTTACTCCATGTAACTGAGTTTTGTATTTTAGATCAGTCACTAACCACCTGTATGACCTTAGTTACTAAATCTTCCAAGTCTGTTTGAGACTAGACTGAGATTTTCATTTTTTTCTTCTGTTGGTTCTCATAATATTATCATCACCCATGAGCTATTTTAAGTGTTATAGATAACAACTACATCAAGGCCATAAGTAGTACGCCCTTTATAACTAATGTTTAAGTGATAGTGACATCTATTAAGGGATATTCAAACTGCTACATTTGAATCACCCATAGAATGGATCTGCAGTGGGCTGATTTCCCTGGAGCTTTGCAATGTCCATCAGCATCACTGTGCAGTTGATAATAAGTTTATGTCGTACTCCCCCGAGGATGAGAGTATAGTAACCTTAAATTGTGTAACTTTTCTTTTGCTCCTTTGATGTTGTTGATAATCTCTGAGGAATCAGCTCCCTTTCTTCGCCTTCTGTGCGAAAAGGCCTTAGGAATCTTTGTGCAAATCATTAAAAACTTAAGCTAACAAGAAAGCCTGTCATATTTTTTATGTTATGGACTTTCTATTGTGTTGTCAGTGTTTTTTCTCTCATGAAATTATGCTAAAATGTAGAGACGTGTATTTTTCTTAATTTTTGTTTTTAAACTCTCTCTTTGGCAACCTCTTAATATAACACATGCTAGTAAGTTTGAACAGGGTGCATGAAAGATATTGGAAGATATAGAAATAAATTTACCAGATGAAATATCTACCAACTCGTGTGGAGGAGTTAGGAAGCTCATTTGTTCTGCTGATAGTTCCTAAGGCTGCATATGCCCAGAATGCTTTCTCAAGACTGTCATCAGTTCTAATACATTCAGATTTCATGGCTTCTATCAGCATAGAAACATCTAGAAAAGGAATCTCTTTACTTACTCTTCACAGGGTTAAAAATTGGTGTTCAGTAGGTGCGCTGTTCCTTTCCTTTATATAATCTTTTGCCTCTTCTTCTGAGATGTTCCCTGAGCCTTAGATACAGAGATTGTACTATAGATTTGATAACTGAAATTGTGTACCTCCATAAACTGTTGTTTTGTACATTTGGACTCATTGTGGATTTCTGTTGTGGTTTCTTTCTTCTGTAAAAAGAAGCCTTTGTGGAGGAGTGTCTTCTATAGATGACAGGGAAGCAGCACCTGTTAAATAAAAACAATATGTCTCTGAGAAAAGAACATCATAATGACAACACCAACCACCACACCAATGGAATGGGGGAATTTCACAAAGTCCCACCTCTAAATGGAGAGCAACAATTTACAGTTTCCAAGAGAGGGAGAATCAGCTCCTTCCAGGGAAGAGAGCCCTGATAGATAACCCAAACACAGGTGGTCAGCCCCGAACACATATCCATTAAAGTAACCCTGAATAGTCTCAGCAGATTGTATTTATATCTATATATGGGTATGTAACAATAATAATTAAAGACTAGACCAACAATAATGTATAATAGTAATGCTCAAAGAAGACACCAGTAATTTGGTGAGTTATGGCATGAGTTGGAGTGGGAGAAGAAGGGACAGAAATAATTTATAGTACTCATTATTATATTCTAAAAAAGTCAAAGAAAAAATTTACTTAAAAGGATGGGTATTCGCTTTATACTGAAAAGATCTAAGCAAGAGTGTTCTGGAGATTAGGGATCTTGTCAAAGCAGTTCAGAACATGTGTTTGGAAGTAAAGATGACCAAATAGATACATGAGCTATAAAACATTCTTGCTCACAAACTAAGTGCCAAAGCAAATAAACTCAGAGATTATGAATGATTAATCATTATAGAATGGCATATTAAATCAATATTAGCTACTAATGAATATTTTAATCCAAAAGTGCCAAATCCAAAACCCTGACAGCGCCAAAGGCTGTAAGAGTTGAAGTAACAGTCTCTACCTTTTCCTATCAAGGGAATGAACAATGATGAAGCCATTTTAGCAGAGCTTACTAGTTATTTACTAAACTGAAAAATTTCTTATTATCCAATCCAGCTTTCAAACTCCATGGTATTTACTTAAAGGAACGGAAAACTTATGTGCATACAGAGACCTACAAGAAGATGTTTCTAACAGCTTTTTCCATAATTGCCCAAACTTGGAGGCAATCACAATGCCTTTCAGGACAGAATGGATAAATTGTAGTACATCCAGACAATAGGTTATTATTCAGCACTAAAATAAATGAGCTACCACGCCAGGAAAATAATTGGAAGAAACTTTAAAGTGTTAGTAAAAGAAGTAAGTATGAAAAAAGACAGATGTATGATTCCAACTGTATATTTTCTGGTAAAAATATAGAGGGAGGAACAACATGAGTAATTATCAGCAGGGAGGAGAATGCAGTGAAGAATACGCAGAGCATAAATGATTTTTAGTGCAGGTAACTGTATGTATGATACTAAGATACTGAATATATGCCATTTCCTATGTGCCAGAACCACCGATTGTCCAACACCAAGAGTGAATGCTGATGTAATTAAAATGTACCCTTTTGGTTATGATAATGAATGCTAGTAGCTTTCACATTATGTGTTGGAGTTCTTGACATGACAGTTTAAAGGAAGAAGTCACTATTTGGGCTCACTGTTCCAAAGTGTTCAATTTATAGTCACTTATCTCTGTGATCTTAGACAGCAGGTACATATGGCTGAGGCCATTCTTTACTTATTGGGAGATAGGAGGCAGAGAAAGGGACGTATATACAGGAAGCATATAAAGAAACATACAAGAAGGGGCCACAAAACTATATTGGCTCTAAATCGAAGACTCCGATGACTTATTTCCTCTAACTAGATGCCATCTACTGTATCTTACCACATTATCTCAATAGCATCTTATTAATCAATCCATTGATTGATTCAGACTCCTCATGACTTAATGGTCTTTTGAAGTTCTATCACAAACACACTCAAAATTGAGCCTCACTAATTTTGTAGGCCTCTCTTAATCTAATCAATTTGATAATTAAATCAACCATCATAATACCATGCTCACATAACATCAGGCATTCTGACAAATGCTCCAATCTAATGCAGGGTAATGGTGAGGAAGTTTGTGTGAGGAGGCTTGAAAGAGTTTATGGCAACCCTATTTTCCATTCTATTTTGCAATAAACAATTTGCTCTTCAAATCAAGTCACTTTTTAAAAGAATAGAAAAGTATTTTAGAAATTATTTTAGCCCCTTCTTAGTTTTGAGGCTTATATGAGTCTAAAATTATATTAGAAAATACGCATATTAGTAGTTTCCTCTTTTTCCATTTAAGGATATCACCATGCCTCTTAGCAAATTACTTCTCAAATATTTTATCATACCAAATATATGGGTGTAATTCCTTTGGTGCTTTGTATAGGGATACTATAGTAAATTGTCTAAAACTGTACTGTGGATTCTATTCCTCCTAACACGAAGTACAATCACACACTTCAACCACTGTAAAAATAACTGCGATGAAGTCTTCCTTTCTTTGTGCTTATTTTATGCTTGTTCTGGCTGTTCTTTCAGAATTCTATCCTGTTTCTGTGCTATTTGGAAAAGTCTTACACATGTAACATCAAAACCTGAGACCTATTCACTCCTTCTAGAGTATTTGCTTCTTTTGATTCTTCAGAAAAGATGATGGAACTTTCCCCAACATTATCAGGAACATTTTTAGAACAACAGCTTAGAGGACTTAGTGAGTAGTGAATGTCTTTAGTTAACCATGTGTGTAAAAAGCATGGATTGAGCAACTAAGTCTTAAGTACTCTCACTTGAAGGTTATATCTCCATTGGAGATCAAGCCAGTCTCTTGATGTCTGCAGTGATTATTCAATGGCCATTCTCCATCTTGTAGTTTGTTTTTTCCAGAACACAAATTGCATTGGTGTCTTAAGCAACAATAATAATAGTTTATTATTATTATTAAAGAGAGATTTTATTTGAATGTTGTAGCTGATGTTTTCCTGGTTCTGCCTGGCCCACAGTCAGGACAAATCTCTCTCATCCACCAGTCCCGAAGCCGCTCGGACCCAATCAAACACACCAAGACTTATATTACTTATAAACTATATGGCTGTGGCAGGCTTCTTGTTATCTGTCCTTATATCTTAAATTAACCCATTTCTATAAATCTATACCATGCAACATGGCTCCTGGCTTACCAGTATCTTACATCATGCTTCTCCTTGTGGCAGCTGGCAGCGTCTTCCTGACTCTGCCTTCTTCCACCTAGCATCATTCTCCTCTCTCCTTGTCCCGCCTACACTATCCTTCCTGACTGGCTACTGGCCAATGAGTATTTTATTTATCAATCAATCATAGCAACATATATTCACAACATACAGGACATCCCACAGCAGAATGTTGCTAGGATATTCAAGTAAATAAAGTCTAGAACCGTGGAACCAAGTGTTTCCAGGAATTTAAAGCCATGTTATACTTTCTTCTCTTTTTTATGCAGTCTAAATATTTGCTTACTTTATCCGAGAGTAAATGTACAGATGTTTAAAATAATCTTATTTGAAGTATAACTTATATATCATAATATTTATGCTTTTAAGTATATGATTCAATTATTTTTAAAGCACCTTTACAGAGTATTTATGACAGTCCAATTTTAAAGCATTTTCATCACACCCAGAAGACACCTTGGTTACATTTGTAGACAGTCTGTTTCTTCTCCTCACTGTTGAGATATGTTAATTAATGCTGTATCTGCCTACTTTTGTCTTTCTGGGGAACTCATGCAAACTGAATAATACATTCTATAGAAATTGTCTCTTTGACTTACCAGTTTGAAGTCAGTCCAGGTTGGTTTAATTAATACTGTATTCTTTTTAAATTTTAAATAATTTTTATTCACCACTTTTTGTTTTTCTTTAATTTTTTTTATTAGAGCACCTCGGTCTGTACTCTAGGCTAGACCAAAATTCAGTATGTAGCCTCAGCTTGGCTTAGCCTCCTGATAATTGTCTAAGTGTTTGGATTATAGGAGTTAACCACCACACCCAATAGCATACTTATAATATAAGTATGTACATTAATAAAGGCAAGCATATTTGAAACTCTCAGGAGTCTGTTGCTGCTATCACCATAAAAAGTAATTTGTGTGACTATATCTTCTGGTTAATTAAGCTTAATGGCATATATATGTTTGTACTGGTGACATGCATGTATCCATATATATTATGGACATAAAATATGAATATAAAAATCTTTCTAACTCATGAGCTTTTTCAGCATTTCCTACTGGCATGTGCCACTACAACTGGAAAATTAAAACCAGTTTGAGATTTTGTCTTATACAAGTCAGAATGGCCAAGATTAGTCAAACAATGATAGCATATGCAGGTGAGTATGTGGGGGAAAAGGAACACTTATCCATTGCTGATGGGAGTAAAAATTAATGGTAGATCCAATGTGAACAATTAGTGTAACAGTTCCTTGAGAAAATGAAACTCCATTTATCTCAAGATCCAGATATACTACTCTTGTGTACTCTTGCCCAAAAGGAATCTACATTCTCCTAAAGAAATACTTGCATTTCCATGTCTATTGCTGCTCTATTCATAATAGCCAAAATTAGAAACAGCCTAGATGTCCATCAACTGAGGAATGAATAATGAAAATCTGATACATTTACACAAAGGAATATATTCAGCTGTTTTGAAAAGAGGAAATTATGAAATTTGAAGATAAATTTATGGAGCTAGGAAAAAAAGGACAAAAAACATCACTCACGAGGTAATCCAGACATCAAAAAATAGATACTGCATTTTCTCTTGTATATGGATGTTGGGTTTTAAGCTTTCAATATATGCGATACATTCCACATAACTGCAGCTGTTAATTATTGTAATAAGAGACCAAGGTGGAGAGGATATCCCAAAGAAGAGGAAATAGTATCTAGTGTCATGGAGAGATAAAGAAGTATACCAGGAGGATTAAATAGGAATGGGGATAGGAGAAAGGGGTAAAGGAGAGAATATGGGAAGGGACAACTACCACTAAAGGGCATTTGAAAAACCACATGGACATCTACTATTGTAGATGCTTCCTAAAATTTATATGAGTATGAAAAGCATCTAAATGGAGTCATCATACAATGAGCAAGGGAAGGCACAAATTAGGTATCTCAAGCCACCAAGTAAAATCTATGCTGCTGGGAATGGTTTACATCTTAAGTTATGGGCCAAAGGGGTTCCATGGAAACCCCCAAACATCACAGACTATTGCCAAGGCTATCTGTTACTCTCCACAACATTACAGCAGGCCCTATTGCTGAAGATAACACTTATATCACCAAACATGGATAAGTTGAGCTGGTGCATACCTGGAAACTTCACCCCTACAGACTAACAGTCACAGTGCTGTAAGATACTCTGTCTGCTACTGGGGAGAAAGGTAATCATCAATACTATACTCTGATTTAAAATGCAACCTGCCTGTAAGATATAGTGATAAAATAGTAGCACAAATGTTATGCCAGTAATCTACCAATATTTAATCAGATTTAAGGCCCAGTCCATTAGATGAAAACCATATCAGACAGTACTAAAAGGACCAAGAACCTGAGTCAAGATAGGTCATGGACCTAGAAGTAAAATTAATAGTATTTTGCTAGAGGGACATAGCAATTAAATGGCTCCCAGTGACATACTCTTGTACTTCTAGATCATTTCCTTGGTCACCCCATATCAGAGAAGCTTATTCTGGCAGTAGATGGAAATTAACACAGGGACCCACACATATGGACAATGTGCAGAGTGTGAAGTGCTCTGTAGCACTCAGTCCTAAATTGTATATCATTGTCAGACCCCGCTCACCATGACTTAAGGAACTTCATAAAGAAGGAGGTGGGAAAATTGTTAAGAGCCAGAGGGGATTGATGACATCAAGAAACAGTGTCTTCTAGCTATAATAGGACTGACACACATGTGAACTCACAGATATTGTTACAACATACACAAAAACTGCAGAGGTTCATTCTAGACTGGGTCTCAACACTGAGAAGGAAGTGGACACAGGTCCAGACCATCCCCAACCAAGAGCTATCTGCAACTGATAGTCACTAGCAAAGCGAAACATAGTATTCCCCAGTGGAGTTTCACTGAGTATATCAATGACATTCCAGGGCAGGCCCCATGCCCAGAAGAAGCTGGCCAACCCAAAACAAACTCAGTAGTATTCTTACAGACTTTCTATTTTGTTTCACTCTGGTTTTGCATTTTTTTGCATATGATAATTTTGCCTGTTTATGTTTATTTTTATTTTTGTTGGGATTTTTTTTGGTTTCATTTTTGTTTCTTGATTTTGTTTTATTTAGGAAAGACATATGGAGAAAAAGAATAAAAAGTTGGGTGGGTAAAGGTATGGAGGATATGTGAAGAGTTGCGTGACTAAAATATACTGTGTGCCAAAATTTAAATAAAAATAAATACAGCTTTGTGATCCACAAATAAAAACATTCTAAATTTCACCTTATTTATTAACTATTCTTTAAAATATAACTTTTCTTTAAATAAACCCAACTTGTCACTATATTGGTACATATTTAATGTATTTTATTTCAAAGATAGAGTTTAGGAATGTCATGAAAAGTTAGATTTTCATAGTTTAGTGACTCACAAGGAAAGAGATAATCTGAGGAAGTTATATATGAGTTTAATTGTCTCCTTATAAGTCTCAATATTTAATAAATATTCTAGAGATTGGATTACTTAGGAAAATCTGTTATTTTGTTAAACCTCTAATATTGGACTTGCATTTCTGTTAGAAAAACATAACATTTTATGGCTATTTGTTTCATTTCATTAATAATTAAGAAAGGTGAAGGGAGATAGAGAGAAGGGCCAGATATGCCCGAAGTGCCTCAAAGGTCAGGCAAAAATAGAGTGCCAAGCCAAGGAAGATCAAATGGCCTCCCTCCCTGGGGGGGCATGGTTCTTTCCTCCAAGATCCATTCCCTACTTTTCTTTTTGCATCCGCCCCACTGAAGTACCAGAAAAGTTCATCTCTGATAATTAAAAAAAAATGTTTTGAAATATAACTTATGCCCTATGGTTTTTATAATAAAAACAAATTAAAATATTATGGAGGCTTTTCAGAACTTGTGTGTTCCAACATGTGGTAATGGCGCTAGACTATCTTATCCTATCCTATCCTGTCTGGGATGTGGTTAACATTTGACAATGGCAAAACATAAAATAATGGGGAGATGGAGAGCTTTTCCTCATGTTCTTGGGTTTTCTTTTGTCATGCTTGAATTTACCTGGTGTGGTGGTATGGATAAGAACGGTCATCAGGGAGTGGAACTGTTTTATAGGATTGGAAGGAATAGGATGTGTGGCCTTATTGGAGAAAGTGTGTCACTGGGAATGGGCTTTGAGGTGTCAAAAGCCCATGGCATGCTCAGTCTCTCTCTTCCTGCTGCCTGCAGATCAGGATGCAGGACTCTCATCTACTTCTCCATGTCTACCTGTGTGACATCATAATCCCTGTCATAATGATAACAGACTACTCTCTGAAACTGTAAGCAAGGCCCCAATTAAATGTTCTCTTTCATAAGAGTTGTCTTTTTCATTGTATTCTGGTGTCAAATTTGAGGGACTCTGGCCTGAGACACAGATTTTGGTTACCCCAAGTTTATGTCCCAACATGAAAGCAGTTTCCTGGATTTTATAGTTGCACAGAACAAAGAAAGTCATAAGTCCAGACAATTTTAAAATACATTCTGGTTACATCTGAGAGGCAATTACAGCAAGAGCTTCCTATAGGCCTTAGATGCTATTTGGTGACATTCTTAGCTTTTAGGTTTGTGAAAACTAGTAGTCTGCTAAGTCAGTAGAATCCAAAAGACCCTTCATCTTTTAGTGATAGGTTGTCCAAAACAGAGGCAGACAGGAATAGCTGGCTAGTCACGGGGCTAAAGCTAGCCCAGATAGGGTAATTAACCTCTAGACCTGCAACATTCCAACCACTCCACATCACTGTAGTTCTAATCAGGTGTCTTTGAAGACACAGCTTCTTCGCAGGAATCCTCATTGACAAGTAGTATAATGTACAAGATATATATTGGTCTCTGTGTGCATCCTTCAATCCTGGTGCTTTAAAAATCCTATGACTCAAATACTGGATTCCATACATTCAAACAAATTTTGCCAATATGTTTCTCCCATATGGATTTATGGAAATATAGCACCACTGGCTTAAAGATAAAGAAACCCTGAATTCTTTTAAAATCAATTAGCATAAGGTGTGAATTGGCAAAAGGAGCAAAGATGGAGAGAGATTCAGAAAAAGGGACTCATAGGACAGAGTCAAGGCAAAAGTGTTTGAAGCTAATCACTGATTTGCTCCCTTTCCTAAGTTAGCATCAGTTACTTATTTACTCTATCATTTAATAAATATCTACAAGAAACCTTTTTTGTGTCAGGCATGTTTTAAATATCCCATAGAAATATTTATATGGCAAGATGAAAACACTGAAGCTACATCTCCAATAGATGAACTTACCCATTTCTTGCCTTAAATAGCAGCAGAAATAAAACACAGCCACATCTTATGCAGCATCTTCTGCTTTAACTTTAGAGCTGTATTAGAAATACAATAAACAGAGGCAGAGACCCACAGCCAAACATTAGGCAGAGCTTGGGTATCCTGCTGAGGAGAGGGAGGAAGGATTGCAGGAGCCAGAGGACTCAAGGATATCACAAGAAAAACCACAGAATCAACTAACCTGGGCTCACAGGAGCTCATGGAGTCTGATCCAACAACCAGGAAGCTTGCATGAGACTGACCTAGGCACTCTACACCTACTGACAATTGTGTAGCTGAGCCTACTTGTGGACCTCCTAACAGTGGGATCAGGGTCTACTTCTAATGCTTTGGCGGGCTTTGGGGAATGTGTTCCTCATACTGGGTTGCCTTGGCCAGCTGAAATGCAAGGGGAGGAGCTCAGTTCTACTGCAATATACCATGCTTCCTTGATACCCATAGGAGGCCTGCCCCTTTATGATAGAAACAGAGAAGGAGTGGATGCGGGTTGGAGGGACAGGCAGAGAGAAGGTGGGAGGAGGTTGGAAGAAGAGGAGGGAGGGGAAATTGTGGCCCAGATGTAAAATAAATAAATTTAATTAAGAAAAAAATAATAAAAAATCCCAATATACAAAATATAAAGTGTTCTTAACTTTAAGAATTATTTTACACTCATTTTAGTGATGTCTGTGGCTCTTTGGTAATGTTGACACCTGCAAACACAGTGTGTAGCCACCGCATGAGGACTCATAGGAGAGTCTTTATCAATAAAGAAGTGAGAGGTTGCAGCCCTTGTCAGGAGTCTGTGATGGCTCTCTCACTCAACGCCAAAAGTGCCACTCAAATCTCTTGGCTTACTCCCTTAAAATCTGGAATGACTCCACGCAAATCCAAAGGAAGATCAAAGTTATCTCTCCTTACAATGACCCACCCGCCTTTGCCCAGTTCTAACAGCTATAGTCAGAGGAATTTCTGCAGATACAGGGATAAATTTAGAGGCTTTGCTTTCCCAATTTTCCCCTAAATCCCTTCTGAACATTTCTTCTCTCTTTGGATGGTTATTGCAATAACTTTTCAGGGAGTAAAGCCAAACAGAATCAAGCCAAAACTCTTGGTCTTCTGCTCCTTGCTTTTCTCATGAGCTTTACCACCTTTAAAAAAAAATCCGCCATAGAATAATGAAAGGGATATCTTGATGGGGTAGGCATTTGGAGGTTAGGGAGAAACTTGGTGCCAGGGAAACTCCCCAGAATCCACAAGGATGACCCCAGGTAATCTCCCCAGTAATAGTGGAGAGGGTGCCTGAATTGACCTTTTCCTGTAATCAGATTGGTGACTATCCTAATTGTCATTATACAACATCCATCCAGTAGCTGATGAAAGCAGATGCAGAAATCCATAGCCAAGTACCTGGGCTGAGCTCTTGGAATTCTGTTGAAGAAAGCCGGGTTGAGGGAGGGGGGTGTCAAGATAATGATCGGGGAACCCACAGAGACAGCTGATCCAAGCTCCTGGGAGCTCACAGAATCTTGGACTGACAGCTAGGGAGCCTGCCTGGGACTGATCTAGGCCCTCTGCATGTGTGTGACAGTTGTATAGTTTGGTCTGTTTATGGGGCCCCTAGCAGAGGGATCAGGATCTGTCTCTGGTTCTGGAGCTGGCTTTTGGCAACCCAATCTCGATGCTGGGTTGGGAAGAGCTTGGTCCTGCCTCAACTTGATGTGCCATGCTTTGTTGACTCCCATGGGAAGTCTGCCCCTTTATGAATGGAGAAGGAGGAAGAGTGGAAGGGGGTGGGGTAGAAGGGAGGTCAGGTGAGGGAACCGGAGGAGAGGAGGGAGGAGAAACTGAGGTTAGTATGTAACATAAATGAAAAAGGTTAATAAAAATCAAAGAAACAAAAATCAGTCATAAAAATACAGTTAGCTAATTATTTTCTAATTAGTTTTCAACCCTGGTAGGCAATAGGTATCTGGCTGTGGAACAGAGCTGCATCACACACACACACACACACACACACACACACACACACACATTAATATAATATAATTTTATTATATCCAATCCATATCACTATTATTTCCATTATAGTAGCTAAGGAAAGACTGAAAATTATGTAATTAACCATAGATGTGTTATTAAACTCAGCCTTTCTGACATAATATTCTCTACCTTGTCCACCAAAGCTCTCATTGTTGCTATCAAATCAGGAGCGTGCTCTTGCAAACTGCCTGGAAAGCTGTTCTAGAGATGGAAAGCAATGATATTATGTGTGTTTTAAAAGTATTTTTCTTTGCTTGCATGTCATACCTGGTGTTAGCATTGGAAGTATGATCGTGAAAGAACATTACTGTCTCATTATAGTAGGAAAGACAAAGGAAATCTAATATGGCCAAATCCAACTCCAGCAGAAGGTTGTAAGAAGTCTGATGTCTTCCTGGAGTGCTGCTTGTGAGGGTGCTGATAAAGACTCCCCAGGGAGAAGATGCAGAGGGCATCTCCTTCCCACCACAGGGCTGGAAGGAATGGCAAGATGACTTTCCTTGTTTCTGACCTTGGTTTCTCATGTTTTTTCATGTTCAATTTCAGATAATTCATTTGTGGCTTCACAAATTATATTCTAAGTGAAATAAGTCTTACTGTCTTTGCTCTTGTGAGTAAATAACTCTCCATGAAAACATCCATGTTGGGGGCCTTGAGAGCTGTGAACATTGGCATTCAGGTTAAAGAAGCCTGGGTGAATGCTACGAAAATGAGTAGCTTAGAGAGGTATGAGCTACCCCATCTCCACTAGAGACCTGTACTTACATCTCAGGATGTCAAATTAAACTTCCCTTCATTACCTAAAGGATTTTCTTTTAATGTTGTTGAACAAAATTCTATTTTCCTGAGTTCGAGGCCAGCCTGGTCTCCAAAGCGAGTTCCAGGAAAGGCGCAAAGCTACACAGAGAAACCCTGTCTCGAAAAAACAAAAAAACAAAAAAAAAAAAACAAAAAAAAATTCTATTTTCCTGACTCTAGAAGATAAGAACACAAGGTAAAATTCCAAATTCCATAATTGTGGGATTCCTTACTTGAGCGCAACTTCATCATAGCTAGTTTTCACTGTAACACTCTGTGAATGCTCTGTGAATGTCATGCATTGTAATGCTCTGTGAAAAAAGAATCTGGTGTGTGTGTGTGTGTGTGTGTGTGTGCACATGTGTATTTTGTAACTATAAGGATAAACCAGCAAGGACATAGATAAACAGAGTAACATCGCAGAGTTTTCACAGGTTTAGGTGCACCAGTTTTCCGTGTGTAACAGTTCAAACTAGAAACAATCATGTTGCTTACTAGAATCATTCCTTAGTTCAACCATTCATTGAGTTTCTGAATGCAAGTTCAAAATGTGTATCTGGCTTTGACATTAAACAACATCGGTTCTTGCTCTACCTTCTGTTCAAATTCTCTCCTCAATTCGGCTATACAGATGTGTCACTGGCTCATGCTACAGAGTCCATTTCTGGAAAGGAGAGATGATCCCAGAAATAGGTGTTTTACATCATGGGCACCAACACTCATTGGTGGGCCACATTTTGTGTATAAGTAGAATTTAGGAACTGCAAGGTCATGGTTTTTGGTACATGTGAACAAAGGTAATGAGGCTTCGCTTTCTTGCCATACTGACACATCAAGTGACCCTTTTAAGATATCTCCTACCAGGGAAGGACACCATTCTGGATCATTCTTTCCCCTGGAATTAAACTTCTCTTGGCCAGCGTAGCATTCTAGACAGAGCAGTTCTGGTTGAATATTTTCTGGTGATCTTGACTTTCTGTTTTCTCCTTTTCAAACTGTGACACAGAAGAATTTGGACATGGTACTATTTAAATAAATGAAAACTAACTCTTTTCTTATTATCACCCAACATGATCTCATAAATTGGTGTTCCTCAGAGATTAAAAACCTTAACAAGTTTATTTTCCTAATTTTTTTCTCTCAACCTCTTTTGAAGATCCCTGTCTGGTTTATGAGCACACGCGCACACACACACACACACACACACACACACACACACACACACACACACACACACACATATTTTATCAGGAAAACCTAAACTCTCCTATATGTGATGAGCATGCATTCTTCTAGCCTCTTCCTCCCTGTGCCTTACAAGTTTTTCCATATATTTAAGTGGATTTAGAACTTGAATCTATGTGTCTAAATATTTTCTGACCCTATGTGCAGAGAAGGTCTAGAAATCTTGGTCCCTGAGGCCAAAATAGGGAGTGTGTTATGTTTCAAATTCAAACATTCCAAAAGTATAAGCTGCTATCATTTTCTTTAAAAAAAAATCACTGAATAAAATCTCAGTGTGTTCCAGAAAATGGCATCATTTTCGTTTTCCTCTGAAGTTGACAGTTTCCTATGAAGAAAGCATCATCATTTTAATAGCATTACTTTGACCCTACCATTTCAATGCAGTAGCATTGGCCTCACTTCTAGGGAGTCTGTGATTCTGCTTTCCGTATGAATCCTAGGCATGTGAAATTCTTCACAAATAATTTGTCTCCAAATATGACTGACAGGTATTGCTCTGATAGGCTGGGCAATAGGACTATACTTCAAATCACCATCAATGAACTTACATATTCAGGAGCATTCCTCTTGCCTCTGCATTTGAAGTCTCTTTTTTTATGAAGCATGATTGTACACATGCTTATTTTTATATATTTCATGAGCTTTATCTGTGTTTAGTTCTCAGTGCACATCATTCATTTTACTTCTCTTTCTGTCCAAAACCATTGTCCTTTGAATGTTAAATGATGGCTAACTATGGAGAAGACTTAAATAGCAAAATGACTGTCACTTGTTCTTTTGTCTCTCAGAGGCTTGCTGTGCTATAAATGTATTCAATCTAGACCAAATTGGGGAGGAAAAACCCAATTTAATAGCTATCAATCATAGCCAGCATGTTGGCAGGAGAAGAAAATAAAAGTGGTTCTACTACACAAGATTCTCTTAGAAAAAATCAGTGAGGCATTAGACACTCAATATCTTTACTGGGCACCTGCTAATCACTCAACCATGTCACAGCAAATTTGAAGCTCTGTATTCCATCCCCACTCTTATGACACCATGCTTATATTAAAAAGCAGTTGCCTGACAAGTCGGCTAAAATATTTAATAAGAATTAATTACAGTGGAATTCCTTAGTAGGGAACAGAGCTACTTGATATAAGGTTCAAACCCTAATTAAATAAATCCTCCCTATGTAGATCTAAACTGATGCATTTCTAGTCCACATGGCTGTGTCTTCCAGCCTTCTTATGGTAACATTGTCATCCATGGTTATCAGTTAAATCTTTCTGGAAGTTTCTTATGGAAATGCATGAAGCAGAAGAGTTCTCTGGCTTATTGACCTGCATTATTTGATACTGTCATCTTCTATCTTTCTCCTTCATCTTTTCTTTCTTCCCTCCATTCCAGACTACTTGTCCTGATTTTCCTCTTTAACACAATGTACTCCTATCCAGATCAGGTCTCTGTGTATGTGTTGTAAGAATATGTGACATAATAGCTACCGTCTTAAATTAAGTGTATAATATGCCTATGTGTGATGTTGTTCACTATAGGTGCAATATGGTAGAGTAGATTGAAAGATTTTTCATCTTACTTCAATGTAATTATATCCTATTTGGTTATCAATTCCCCATTTTTAATTCCGCAAATCCTGACAATCACTATTCCATTTCTTGATTTGATTTTTTACATTAGAATCCCTTGGGAGACCCATAGAAGTACAATCATGCACAATCTCTCTCTCTCTGTCTGTCCCCCCCCCCCCCCCCCCGCCCCATTTCTCTTTGTCTGTCTGTCTTTGCCTCTCTGGCTAATTACTAGGCACAGTGTCCTCAGGAGTCATATTGTTATAAATGCTATGATTGCTATGTTTTATTGTTTCATTATTGTAGCATGAATCTTAGAAAGTCTTATTAATAAAATCAAACCTGAGGCCAGTTATTGGGGTGAAATACTGGATGGTCAGAGAGACAGAACAAGCCACAGCTAACCTCACCTGGCCAACTTCTCAGCTGATCCTGTTTCCTCTGACTGGAAGCTTCTGTGTCCTCATCCCAATGGCTCTCAGCTGAACTGCTGCTAGAAGCCTGAATGCTTAACCAGCCAAAAATGCTTAACCAGCCAAATGCTTCTAATTTCTGGTCCTCATGCCTTACATACCTTTCTGCTTTCTACTACCACTCCCTGGGATTAAAGGCTTGCTTTCTGGGATTAAAGGCGTGATGAGTCACCATGGCTGTCTGTATCCTTGAACTCATGGATTTCTGCCTCTGGAATGCTAGGATTAAAGGCGTGTGCTATCACTACCTAACTAGTGGCTTTTCTGTTCTCTGACCCCAGATAAGTTTATTAAGATACACAATATTTTGGATATTATTATTTGTATTGTTCTTTGACAATATAACTTCTTGATTATATATGCATATATATATATGTTATCATATATATGTTATACTCTCTCTTTCTCTCACAACATACACACACACACACACACACACACACACACATGCAAGCACACGCACACACACACAGACCCATAATTAGTCTTAGTACTTTCACTCTAGATGTACCTCACCATCCTTCCTTCTGCCAATGAAATCTGTTTACTTCCCTACAAGTCCCCTTTCTACATTCATGTCTTATTCTGTCTGTGTGAAACAGTGGTTTTACACAAAGTTACCTATATGAATATGGGTGGGAAGCATGGTCAACTTCTAAGTGGCTACACCTAAAAAGAAAGTTGTCTTATGGTTTCTATTGTTGTGATACAAATGGCATGACCAAAAGCAATGGGGTGCATGGGTGGCTGGGGACGGGGAAGAATAGGAGAGAAATCAGCCTCCTTCTATCGGGGACTAAGGGGGTCCAGCCCCTTGATAGTCCCCTCCCAGGGTCCAGAAAGAATCTACAACCAACTGATAATTAATCTTTGATGAGAAGAAATGAATCTATATACATGAAACTCCTTAGTCCATATACTTTATTATTCTGTGTCAGTTACAAGCTTATATTCTGCTCTCATATTTAGGTCTTTTCCTGCCTGATTTCTCTCTACACTTGTCTGTGGTCCCCTCTGGGTTCTATCTTAATTCCTTCATCTTGTTCTGCCCCTTCTAGGTTCTCATCCATCTTGTTCCTTCCCATATCATCTTTTCTCCCATCTCTTTCTCTCTCCTCATCTCATTCTTTCTCATCTTGTTCCCCATCTGGCTCATCCTCATCTTCCATCTCATTCCTCTAGTACTCTCTTCTAGCCCTTCAATCTAGTTCTTCCCCATCTCAGTTTGTTCCTCTCAAGTTCTTACCCGTCTAGTTCTTCCATTCTCTTTTCTCTTCTCCGACCCTTCGTGCCCTGGAAGTCCTGGTATATAAAGCCAGGCTTCCAGGGTCAAATAGAAGGGTGATAAGAATCACATAGAGAGGCAATAACCATTAATTATCATTTGCAACCCCAAAGGGAAGTGACCAATGGGGAAATGAATTAACTAAAGGCTGAATTCAGGTAATATCTAAGAAGAGGGCTCTTATGTGTTCAACTATAATCTTAAATGTGATTGGTAGAAAATGGTAAGAATCTATAAGTTGCTAGGTCAATGGGAGAAAGTAAAACTCTTCTTTTTTCCTGTGGCTCCTATCTGTCCAAGCTATCTGCCGTTTTTTCTGCAGGGTGGGGGAAAGTGTGCTCAGTCGCTAGGCAACCTGTGTACAGCTGGATGCCTCTGGTGATAGTTAAAGGGAGATCTGGAACTGGAGGTAAGGTTTGGGAAAGGAGGAAGTAATGCTTAATTGACACATCCGACAGGCCTTCTCAAACAGGTAGCCTGGATAGTTAAGTCTGTTCTTAGAGAATACAGAGGTATCTCTGATAAAGTACTCTCCTCCATCTGGGGATGGACCTGGCCGGATGCTGCTAATGATGATAATTACAGGGAGGCTTGAACTGGGGTTCTGGCTGAGCATAGCTGTCAGTGCAGGAGGTTATCTAAATATTCCTAGAAGTGGTTAGGTAAGGAGTTAGCGGTCTATAAAGTTAGTAAGGCTGTAAGAAAGAGGAGTCTGA
This sequence comes from Peromyscus californicus insignis, assembly GCF_007827085.1. Lineage (NCBI taxonomy): Eukaryota > Metazoa > Chordata > Mammalia > Rodentia > Cricetidae > Peromyscus > Peromyscus californicus. The sequence continues at coordinate 44,031,195 of NW_026294424.1, read as the reverse complement.
GCTGAATTGTGTAAAGCTATTACTTAACGTCCACCTGACCTAGGTGGTGTCTCCTTGTGGAATTTACCAGGAGACTTGCATGTGGACTGTTATTACTGCTAGTCCTTGAAAGTGGCCAAGGGAGATATCTGATTCCAGAGAAAGCCTTTCCTGAGGCTGTTCTCCAAATACCTGGAATGTGTATATCCAGAGAGTGATCAGTCCACACTGTTAGCCCTTCTTAGGGAAAAATCAATTGGGAAAACTATGAAGACACACATGATTTTCATAACAGAAGACAGCTGATATATAACAAGCCAAGTAACACCAAAAACTCCTTGGGATTTGGCTTCCTCTGGAGGAATTCCCTGATTCCTCCAGGTAGTGACTTTGCCATAACCAGCTGAGTTCTTATGATATATTCCTGCGGCCTGCAGCATCCTTCAGATAAGAAATTGCTATAGTGAATATACTGCTATAGGGTAAGAAGATCCGGGTGGAGAGGAGAGAATTAAATCGCTGGCATGTTGTCTTCCCTCTTGTTGCAGATCTACTGTACTATCTTAGTCCTACTCTGGGCTAAACTCTACGCTGATTTTTACCCATCCTGTTTTGTTGTTGCTATGAACTATCAGATTCACTTCTGTGTGGAATTTTCTCGTGGAGTCACTTAGCTGTGTTTTGTGTATATCTACCATGACAATGTTAGCTTTATTTTGAAGATACAGAAATCATTCAAAATACCCAAGTCAATAAGTATAATAAATCACTTAAATGGACTTAAAGACAAAAGTTAAATGATTATCTCAATAGATGTAGAAAAAAACCTCTGACAAATTCTAACCTGCCTTCATGATAAAGACAGAGTAGGACAGCTGGATTGTAGCAGTTGTGGTTGTGCTGGCAGCAGGGTCTGGCAGCAAGAGAGCCAAGGCATTATTCAGAACTGTGCTTAGGTTCTACACTTCTGCTGTTACCTGTAGCCGATTTTCTAAATGGTCTTATTAAATAAAAAACACGGAGCCAAATATAGGGGTGAAAGCCTTAGAGATCAGGGAAATAAGAATAATCACCAGCCACCTTACCTCACCAGCTCTGTAGCTTCCAAGATGCCACAACTTCCTGTCTACCCAGGCTTTTATTGCCTTGCTGTTCTGCCCTCTCATTAGCTCTTAGCCCAGCTACCTCACTTCCTTGTCACTGTCTGTCTGTACAGACCTCCAGGTCTCTATGGTTGGTACTTAGATTAAAGGTGTGTGTCACCATGCTTGGCTCTGTTTCCTAGTATGGCCTTGAACACACAGAGACTCTGCCTGCCAAGTGATGGGATTAAAGGCGTGTGCTACCACTGCCTGACTTTTGTGGTTACTTAAAAGGGCTTGCTATTTCCTCTGATCTCCAGGCAAACTTTATTTATTAACATACAAATAAAATATTACCACATTTCAGCACAAGTAAAATATCACCACAGTTACCAGTTATGGTGGCTATCACTAGTGGGCTGTAAGAGTTCTAGCAGCGTAGATTTCCTGAGTTTCCTGGAAGAGATATGCAAGCCTGGTTTGCAACTGACTGTCAGAGTGAGTCCACTGGAATGATGCTTTCTACTATTAGAATTTAATTAAAATTAACCTGGCTTGGAGGTTAGACTTGAATCTATGTGCCACTTACCTCCTTGGGGAGGATATTTTCCAGGTTACAGGACACTTAGAGTCCTCACTAAGTTTTTCCTGACAATAGCATGTCATGGAGTGATAGGGTCCACAGCATAGCCTTCTGGGATTCTTGAGAAGGGATAAAAACAACTTTATCCCTGTTTATCCCTGTTTTTAAAGAGTGAATACCATTCCACTGATAGTATCTATCACAAATTCCTCATCCATTCATTTATTGATGGGCATTTAGATTATTCCTATTTATTGGCTTTTGTAAGAAACTTTGCAAGACCCAAAGGAATACTAGCACCTCAAGATCCTAATCTCTGTGTCTTTGAGTAGACATGTAGAAGAGTTGGTTTTAGATTATATGATAAATCTGGTTTTATTTAATTAAGGAAACTGCTATTTTCTTTGGTTTCTAGACCACTTTGCGCACACATTCCAGTTTCCTAACATACTCACCAACATTTGCCCGTTTCTTTTATTGCAATTAAAAAAGAAAAAACTCAGTTTGTGTATGTGTGCATGTGTGTACATGTGCCATCACGTGCATGTGGCAGTCCAAGGACAGTTTTCTGTGGTCAGATCTTGCTTCCACTGTGGGACCTGAGAATTGAACTGAGATTGTCAGGTCTGCACAGGAAGCCTGGTTACCTGCTGAGCTTTGCTCCTGCCAGGCTCTGCTGTGTGGTTTCTTTCTTGCCCTTTCACTGTCCATCCTAATGGATGTGAGGTACTATGCCACTGTGGTTTTGATTTACATTTTTCTGATGATTAGTGAAATATTTTCTTTTTCATCTATTCTTTAGACATCACATTTAATATTGCCTTTCTCAGAACAAGCATTTCCTTTAAGACGTGTATGGGTGTCCTTTATCACCTTTGACTGTCACTCTCTTGGTGTGTCTTAGTTACCCTATTTAACACCTAATCCTTCCACCTGTAACTTGTCCTGCCTGACATTCTTGTTTTCCCTATAGAAATTACCACCATCTACTCTTCTATATAAGTTCCTTTGTTATTATTTAAGAATTTTTTTATTCATATTACATACCAACCACAGATCCTGCTCTCATCCCTCCTTCTGCTCCCCCGAAAGCCTTCCCTACCAGCCCATGACCCCATCCTTTCCTCCAAAAGGGTAAAGGCTCCCATGGGGAGTCAGCAAAACCCGGTACATTCAGTTGAGGCAGACCAAGCTCCTCCCTGCTGCATTAAGGCTGAACAAGACATCCCACCATAGGTAATGGGATCCAGAAAGCCAGCTCATGCACCAGGGATAGAGTCTGATTCACTGCCAGGGGCCCCTCAAACAGATCAAGCTATACAACTGTCTCCCATTTTATATGTATTTTGTTTATAGTTTGATTTCCTGTGCTAGAATAGTAGGGTATAGATTCATCTTTACATACTGTAACATACTCATGACTTACATAAGGCCATTACAGTATAAATAGTTGTTGAATGAATGTGAATGGAAGTGACCTATTCTAAAGAAGCTGTAAGTACTTTCAAAAGGTATTTAAACATAGTGGGATGGGTTTAAAGGTTACTTGGGGCAGAGACTAATAACCGTATGTTAGATAAACGGAACCACTGCAAACTACATTATATTCATCTAGATACTTTACTTAAGCTAAAGTTTCCTACCTTATTAACTGTGGTAGGTCTTGTCAGGAGCTGAGGTATAGAGTAGGCTAAATAAGTGTAAGATTCATTCATCTGTGTACTGATGCTTCTAAGAAAACTAAGAGTTAGTATATAGGATTCCAGGGAGATATTAAAGAATAGGATCTAATCTTCATTCTTACTAGAGATACAGATGATGAAAAAGTCACAGCAGCATAGTGCTTTCCACAGTTTGAGTGCTCTGTGACTACAGTTCTGGGAAAGAAATGGAGGGCCAATAAGCTGCCCTGCCTGTAGCAATTTGAGAAGGCTTCACAAATGGAATTAAATTTTATCCAGGTTTTTGTTTAAGGCACTTTCCATTACAAGTAATGGGAAACTCAACTCAATTAGGCTGAAGCAACTAAAAGAACCTATTGGCTCACATACTAAAAACACCCAGGGGTGGAGCACATATCAGGGTTAGAGATAAAAGCTGCATAGTCATCGTGACTTTCTTAAGCCTTGCCTATTCCATGTGGCAGCTTCATCCTGAGGCTGCTTCCTCTCCATACTGAACATGGCTGCATCAGTACCTCTTGTCACATTTACTAACTTGTTCTCATACCATCTGTATTAAGAAATAGTTTCCCTCCCACTAGTGAGTAAAACACTGTTGAATATGTCTAAATGACCCTAGGTCACTTTCCAAATGTTTTTCAGTTATTTAAAAAAAAATGTCATGAGATAATTTTGATGTAGATGTGGGCCATTCTCCTAATCTCATGGACCTTCCTGGAGGAAGGAGAATAGAACAATGTTTTCAGGTTTATGATTGTAAATATGTGCACCTGAAGCAGTGTGTGATGCTTTCACTCTCTACTCAGTGTCAAAGAAGTTACATAAATAGGAAAGATGCCAAGGAATGTTTGAAGGACTAGCAATATAACATATCTTCAAGCATTACAAAAATGAGTGGAAATTTTGGGGATATGATAGAAAATAAAAGACATTGTGAGAAAAGAAACATAACCACACAACTGTTAGGAAATGACACTTAACACCAAGCTCAGGGAGTGTTTAGAAATAAGATTCATACTGCTATGAACATAGTTGAGCATGTGTGGTATGATTGAGCATTGCTTGGGTATATGCCCAAGAGTGGTGTAGCTGGGTCTTGAGGAAGATTGATTCCCAATTTTCTGAGAAACCACCATACTGATTTCCAAAGTGGCTGTACAAGTTTGCACTCCCATCAACAGAGGAGGAGTGTCCCCCTTGCTCCACATCCTCTCCAACATAAGCTGTCTGCAGTGCTTTTGATCTCAGAGTCATTTTGATTTGCATCTCCCTGATGCCTAAAGATGTTGAGCAATTCCTTAGATACTTTTCAGCCATTTGAGAGTCTTCTGTTGAGAATTCTGTTTAGCTCTGTAACCCATTTTTTAATTGGACTGTTAAGTATTTTGTTGTCTAATTTCTTGAGTTCTTTATACATTCTGGAGATCAGCCCTCTGTCAGATGTGGAGTTGGTGAAGATCTTTTCCGATTCTGTAGGTTGTCGCTTTGTCTTATTGACTGTGTCCTTTGCCCTATAAAAGCTTCTCAGTTTCAAGAGGTCCCATTTATTAATTGTTGCTCTTAGTGTCTGTGCTATTGGTGTTATATTTAGGAAGTGATCTCCAATGCCAATTTGTTCAAGCCTGGAAACAACCTAGATGCTCAACTGAAGAATGGATAAAGAAAATGTGATACACACACACACACACACACACACACACACACACACACACACACACACACATACACACACACACACACACACATACACACAATGGAGTACTACTCAGCAGAGAAAAACAATGACATCATGAGGTTTGCAGGCAAATGGATAGAACTAAAAAAATATCATCCTGAGTGCGGTAACTCAGACTTAGAAGGACAAATATAGTATGTACTCACTCATAAGTAGATACTAGATGTAAAGCCAAGGATAACCAGACTGCAACCCACAACTCCAGGGAGGCTATCTAGTAAGGAGGACCCTAGGAAAGACAGGATCACCCAGCGATGGAGAAGTGGATGAGATCTACCCAAGCAAACTGGGGGTGGGGGGTAATGGAGGGCAAGGGACAGAGGGAATGTGAACCTAGGGGAGCGGGAGGTTCAAGCTGGAACAGAAACAGAGTGGGAGAACAAGGAAAGAGATACCATGATGAATGAAGACACCATGGGGGGTAGGGAGAAGCAGAGTGCTAGGGAGGTTCCCAGGAATCCACAAAGATGACTCCACCATAGACTACAATGGTCGAGAGGGTGCCTGAGCTGACCTACTCTGGTGATAGGATTGCTGAATACCCTAACTGTCATCATAGAACCCTCATCTGGTGACTGATGGAAGCAGATGCAGAGATCCACAGCCAGGTCCCAGGCAGAGCTCAAGAGTCCAGTTGATGAGAGAGAGGAGGGATTCTATGAGCAAGAGCTATGGAGACCATGATTGGAAAAAGTACAGAGACAACTACCCAAACTAGTGCAGACACATGAACTGTGGACCAATAGTTGAGGAGCCCCCATGGTACTGGACTAAGCCCTCTGGATAAGTGAGACAGTTGTTTAGCTTGAACTGTTTAGGGGGCCCCAGGCAGTAGGAATGGGACTCATCCCTAATGTATGAGCTGGCTTTTTGGAGCCTAGTGCCTAGGGTGGGATACTTTGCACAGCCTTGGTGTAGGGAGGAGGGGCTTGAACCTGCCTCAACTGAGTGTACTAGGCTCTGCTGACTCCCCATGGGAGACCTTGCCTTGGAGGAGGTGGGAATGGGAGGTGGCTTGGTGGGAAGGACTGGGGGGTGGGAGGAGGGAGGATAGGGCAATCTGTGGTTGGTATGTAAAATGAATAGAAAATCTCTTAATAAAAAAGGAAAAAAAGAAAGTGAAAAAAAAGAAAGAAGATTCATGATGAGGTTGTAGTAAATTGAAATGACTCACCAATGGTAGGAAGGGGGTGAGTCTGAGAATGACTTCAAGCTTGCAGTCTTTTTCTGTCACCTAGAAAGACAAAAGTTCTTTATTGGCAGTAATCACCTTAGTGTGAAGGCTGTCACAAACAAATAGTTTTGATCCCTGCTCTCAAAACGGTGTGCAAATGTGCAAATCAGTTAGCCAAGGTATCAAGAAATCCAGAGTTCTTCATTGTTAAGCCATCCTGGATAAAGCAATATCGCAGATAAAGCTCTGTGAGAATGTTTGTGTAGAAAAATTTCAGATAAAAGGCAAGAGCCCAGAGGAATCTTGAAGAAAAAAAAAAATTTGGAACAGCAGAAAGAAACAGGATGCTTTCAAATGGTGAGCTAACTTTAGGCTGAAGGTTACCTCAGAAAGTAGCATAAGAAGGAGCAGAGGGAAATATCTACACTGATACCTCGATGCTGTAGAATGGACTCTAGGAAACAACTACAGAAGAATTAAAAGACAGCTTAGAGAAGAAGGGAAAATATTTGTCAGATATTTATAGTAAAGATTAATATTTTGAACACATAAAAATTTAATGGAAAGAGGAGCCAGTCAATCTTATTTTAAAAGCCCGGGTTTACTGGGTAAAGTGCTCCCAGGTGATTCCTGGCCCCTCAGAGAGGAAACTGGAAGGAGAGACCTGAAGAATCAAGTCTGCTTTCTGGGATGCAGCTTACATACCCTGTGGGAGTGGCCTTGAGCCTCTCTGGAGGAGGAGCTGTGTTTGGCAGGCTTTGAAGGGGCAGGTTTAGGGAAAGAGATAGGGGAGGGGAGTTGAGGTGGATCTTCCACCAGACTCCTTCCAAACAGCAGGTTTTCCCTAATGTGTAAGAGGCTCTGGTTCAATCCTTAGTATCATAAAAGAAAACAAAACAAAATGAAAACAAACAAAAACTACCAACAACAACAATAAAAAGAAAACAAGCAAACTAATAAGACAAAGGTTCATCAGTAGATTTTCCATTATGTTTGATATCAGGATATAAGAAGATTAAATCATCATTCAAATATTAACAAATTACAGTCATTCCTGTGAAGTTTATCAGTTGCTTTTAGTAAATTTCAGTAAATAAAACACATCTATACTAACATCCAAGTCCTCTTTTCTCCAACACACATTCTAATCCTTCTCTAGCCTCAGTGAATCCATTGTTAAATCTCAAGGGAACTGTTACTTTACATTTCATTTTAAATCTGAACCCCTCCTATGAGTGTTTTTTTTTTTTTTCCTAAGACAGCACTCTTCCCTATGGCACTGAAACTCAAACATGTCCTGTCAACTTCCAGTGAGTAATTTGTGACATTTGTAGATTTCATCTTTCTTATTTCTCTACTGTCCCCACCTTTGCCCTTCTCCGGGTCACTTGTACTCTGGGAGACTAAAATAGACCCAGCCACCTTTCAGTGTCCCATGTCCCTTGGGCATGTGATAACTTTGTCAATGTTGGCAGATGATTATAGCTAAGATGGCGACCTCAGGGTGACATTTCCCACTCAATTACCACAGGATGGATGAATGCTCAGGAGACAAATATATTTGTAATTTACTGGTGCATGTATTGATTTACATAATTAATATGAAGTATAGCTCACAGTGTCCTGTAGGTAAGGAATTCAGAAGTAGCCTATGCCAGTGTGGTGCTTATGGCTCAGTGTCATTTCTGTGATTGGAAATAAGATACTGGTCCAGGTTCCTGTTTCCTTAAGCCATAACTTACCTTGATTGATGCATATTCAAAATTTACTTCCCTGACAAGCAGGTGGAGCTGGATTTTCCCTTCCCCTCTATGTAGACTTCCTCACAATACTGCCTGAACATTGTCACAACGTGAAAGCTGGCTTCATCCAAAGACAGGTTTGCAGGGAAATTAGCCAAGCAGAAGTACTATTCTTTTGATGACCTTGCAAGTCATATAGAATAGGTTGTGCTCACTCTGTGGTTAGAAAGGCATCATTAAGTTCAACCTATGTTTAAGGAGTTGAGAACTCAGATTCACCTTTGAAAGGGAGGGCTGTCAAAGAATTCACAGACCTATTTTAAAACTACTACATCTTAATTACAATTTCCAGTTAGATACTCAGTGTAATTTCCTACAGTTCCCAGTACCTCCTTAGGTAAAATACGTCTAAATTTGAAGCAGTAAGTCATGCTGTTGATTTGAACATTGTAAGAACAGTACTTCCCACAGTCTTTCCAGGCTCTGTGCATTCTACAGTATACTTAGTGTACTTCTGTGGAAGTGCCATCAACCACAACTTCTCCTTTTATTTCTCTTTGACTATCAAAATATGCTCCTGATCAGTTGGATTAATCTGATTAATCAGTTGGATTAATCTAATTCAGCACTTGTTTTCAGGACCGACTCTTGTCAATCTCTGACGCTGTGTCTCTTTACTCTGCTCTACAGTTCTAAACATTTGGTGTTTATGATGGGCAAAGTCAAGTCTGACCTTTGCATCATAAAATTAACTAAAACTCCTATTCTGTACAGCATAATACCCAGTTTTCTTTTTCTAATAGCCCAATACTGTGGACTGGCTACATTTTAAAGGTGGGATATTTGGGCTCAGATCTGTGGAGATCCAAGGTTGGGAACTCATATCTCATGATGGAAAAGTCCTAAGGCCATGCAAGGCATCATGTGGTGAGTGCTAGGAAGGCTATATATGTGTGTGTGTGTACTCCTGGTCTCACTCACTTTCTTAGTGTGCCACTACAATTCAATCTCCCTGCTGGATTTATCTAGTTCTATCCACTGCCAAAGACCTCCTCTTCCAAAAACTGCACTCTGAATATATTTCCTCCTTCTTAATTGCTCACAACAGGAATTAGGCATCAACAGGAATTTCAGAAAAGAATAAAAAATGTTAAGCAGTAGCTCACCCTTTCCTCAGTTCAGAGTTACATACACTGGATTTCTACATGATTGTATTTAGTTCAGAAAAATTTTAAATACACCTTTATCTAATTGTTCCTATTCATAAGAAGTGCCTATCAAGGCCTGATATAATGGTACATGCATTGAACTGAGTTTCCTCAACAAATCATTGCAACAGTGGTTATCCTGTGTTTGCTTATGACCAGTACTTACAAGCTGGCTGCTACACCTAAAAGAAGTCTAATTCTGAGTGCTAGCATGTCATAATGGTTAGTTTCCATTGTCCAGTTGATTGGATTAAGAAATATCTAGCCAGGTGGTGGTGGCACACACCTTTAATGCCAGTACTTGGGAGGCAGAGCCAGGTGGACCTCTGTGAGTTCAAGGCCGGCCTGGTCTACAGAGCGAAATCCAGGACAGGCACCAAAACTACACAGAGAAACCCTGTCTCAGAAAAAAAAGAAAGAAAGAAAGACTTAAACAACAGTGCTGAGAGAGTGTATGTGGCTGGTACTGGCAACCCATAAAAATCACATGTCAGAGGCAGGCAGGTGCCCTAGTTCAAAATGATGTTTATACCAACTAATTGATTTTACCCTCATCCTAATCAGAGATGTTCTCTGTGGTGGTATTATGTTCCCCAAAATATTGTACACCCTAATAAACTTATCTGGGGTCAGAGACAGAACAGCCACTAGATACAAAGGTGTAGCTGGAGTTTTCCTGCCTGGCCCACAGTCAGGACAAATCTCTGTCACCCACCAGTCCCACAGCCTCTCAGACCCGACCAAGTAAACACAGAGACTTATATTGCTTACAAACTGTATGGCCGTGGCAGGCTTCTTGCTTAACTTTTCTTACAGCTTAAATTAATCCATTTCTATAAATCTATACCTTGCCACATGGCTCATGGCTTACCGGCATCTTCACATGCTGTTTGTCATCGTGGTGGCTGGCAGTGTCTCTATGACTCAGCCTTCCACTTCCCAGCTTTATTCTCCTCCTTGTCCTGCCTATACTTCCTGCCTAGCCAATGGCCAATCAGTGTTTTATTTATTGACCTATCAGCAACATATTTGCCATACAGAGCATCCCACAGCACAAAGGCTAGAAAATGGTGGCACTCACACCTTTAATCCTAGCACTCCAGAGGTAGAAATCCCTCTGGATCTCTGTGAGTTCAAGGCCACACTGGAAATGCCCAGGCATGGTGACACACGCCTTTAATCCCAGGGAGTAGTGGTAGAAAGCAGAAAGGTATATAAGGCATGAGGACCAGAAACTAGAAGCATTTGGCTGGTTAAGCTTTCAGGCTTCTAGCAGCAAAGTTCAGCTGAGAGCCATTCGGATATGAGGACACAGAGGCTTCCAGTCTGAGGAAAGAAGATCAGCTGAGAAGTTGGCCAGGTGAGGTTAGCTGTGGCTTGTTCTGTCTCTCTGATCTTCCAGTATTCACCCCAATAACTGGCCTCAGTTTTGATTTTATTAATAAGAACTTTTAAGATTCATGCTACAGCTCTCCAGTGATTTTCAGTGATGATTGGGTGCTTAACCCTAAATAGGACATTCATATGACCCCTTCTAAGGCTCAGACGAGGCAGAAAATATGTAAGAAAAAGAAGACAGAAAAGGCTGAAAAATGTTATTTTCCTGGTGTGACACACCATCACAAACAAGATCTACCAGCAACTGCAGTTGCCTGCACTGGACCTGCATTGAACTGGATCTGTAATATATGGGTCTGAAAGAAATTCATGGGACCCTACGCATCACTGATCAACTATTGGCTATGGATGGATGCTTGGAGAGGAATAATAATTTTCTCCAGGTGTGTACCTAATGCTGACTCTGCCAGGCTCCAGTGGATGCTTCCAAACCTATACAGATGGTTCTGGCTAAAAATTTTAGGTCACAAAAACAATAAAGAGGCGTGACTGTCAGAAAGGGACTTCTAGAGATAGGAAGGGAATCCAGGTATTTAAACAATATAAGAGAGTGTATAGGTTCGAGTAAAGAGATTATACTATATAAATATATGATGAAATGTTGAAGAATAAACCTATTAAATTAAATATGGAGGATATGGTTAAAGGCATCAGTGAGGCACAATTTGGCCATGTTTCTGAGGGAATTTACAAAAAGGAGATTGACTGAGGGGCAATACCTATCCTAAACGTGAGTGACACGACACAGAGGGAATGGTCTACAAGGGAATCATGGGAAAGCCAGTTGAGTCCTTACATTCCGCCATTTCTTCTCACTGGTCCTGCAGAAGTGAGCAAGTAGCCTCATACTTCAGCCTCCATAGGTAAGCTTGTCCTGCGTCATGACATCCTTTCCACGATGGACTCATATTTCTTCAAACTTTGAGCCAAAATAAAGTTTTGCTCCCCAGTGTGACTCCTGTCAGGTTTAGGTACAGAAAAAAAAAAAAAAGAGAGAGAGAGAGGCTAACAAACAAGCACCGTAGTAAGTAATTTAGCCTTAATTCTCTCACAAAAAAGTTTAAGTGGTTATAATACATTGAAGCAATTGTACAGAGAAGAATTTGTTTACAGTGAACACTGCAAAACACTCCCAATGCTCCCTGATTCACGAAGTGGCACTGGATTCAGAGAAGTTCTGAAATGCCTTTTTGTTGCTGTTTTTGTTTTGGTGTCTGTCATTAAAATATACGCAATAAATCTTAATAGGTATTGTTCTAGTTATAAAAGATACTTTCCTTTGGTTTAAAAAGCATGCATGAAAGTTCTAGCATGACCTGAAATGGATCCAAAGACTACTGATTAAATATTTCCCAGGGTTGTCCTGATGTCCTGATTTTGTGAGGTCTCTGTAAGTTATGAGTTTTTTTTTGTTTTACAACTCTGTAAATTTTCCTTAGAAACAAGACTCCTTATAGAAAAAATAATAGCTGTTTATCCAATTGCTTTTCATATATTGATCAAATGCTAATTTTCCATTGTGGAGCACACTCTCTTCAGTATTTGAGAGAGTCTGTATCTACATAATTCTTTGAAGTCTCTTTATAGCAATTGACTGTAACATCTTTTTTCTTCTTAATTAAAGTGGAAAGTAGGATAGTAGTTCATCTCTGAAAAAAAACTGAGGCCTTTGTCAGTTCTTATATGGCCTGAAGAGAAGTAGCGAAATAAGTACTTACAGTTTTAGAAAGTTCACACATATAATAGAATGTCAGTGTTAGAGTTCAAGTTCTGATTCTGATCTTATATCAGTTTTAGCTGGCTAAAAACGCTATGAGTTGCTTATGATATTTAATTTCTTTCATTATTATTAATATTTAGAATGTTTATTAATATGCCGACTCATTCATTCAACAGTCACACATGCAGTACATAACTGCTCCATAGTCTGGCACATTCTATTGAATAAAAGAGAAAAAATTGTTAGAAAATTTGCTTCTGTATGGTTTTTGGGTTCCCTTAGAAAAAAATAGAAACAACAAATTTGTTGAGTACTATCTAGCAATTTAAAAACAAAATAAGAACTGAGGGTCTGAATGAAAAGCTCTTTGGATGAGGCTATGTGATCATGGTGGAGGGGCACTTGCTGAGCAATCTGAGTGAATTGTGAACAAATGGGAATCTCTGTGCGTGGTGTTCTTGAGGCAGAAGATGTAGAATGAGAAGACTCAGGGCGTGTTGAGAAAAGTCAACCGAAATACAAAGGATGAAGCAAAAGCCCATATTCATTAGAAGGCAGTGCACAGGAAATATGTGAGGAGAAGAACTTGTCATATTCTAGACAAGCACATTCACTGTATAACCCCCTTTGGTTTTGTCTTGACATTTGGATTGTTAACCTATACATGGGTTTTAGTCATTGGGAAAATATTGATTCACAGAGTTATGCCAATTTTCCAAACATTGGCATGATTTCATATAGAATGTCAACACTCATTAAAATCACCAATGTTAATGTTAGAAAAGACTTCTAAGCTTTACAAAGCTGCCAAGCTCACACTGGCCGATGTGTTTTCCTACATCTGATGTTTTCTTGAAAGCTCCAAGTTCATCATTAGCCACATTGCTGTCAGCTCTTTCTTTGAAGGAACAGGCTGACACTGTTCATTTTTCTAGAAAATGTCTTCCAAGTATCAAAGTCTGAGGGATAGTAGGGTGTCATTTTATCTCTCAAATAAAAAATATTGGCCTGAGGAAGGTGGTTTATTTAGCCCAAAAAGCAAATAATTGCATGAGCGGTTTCCTTGAGATAATTGTCATATTTGTACAGTCTGTGGAAGTATTGATATGTACTGCTTCATTTAGTGTGTTTTTCATTGTAACTGACTTGTATGGACTTTGTTATTAGGTGGTGCTGAAAACCATAATAAACACAGTGCTGTTTGATGCCAGCAGCTTTAAATGCCTTTGGTTTTTATAGTAGGACTTAAAACCCTGTGGCAGTGAAAAGAACTATGCAGTGTGATGATGAAAACATGCCCATCTTTTGTTGATGCTTTTATGCCTGCTACTACTGTTATGGTAGGAAAAAAATGTATCAGATTCATTCAATGTTATGTTTTTAAAGACATTAATTCCACCCAATCCTAAACAAAATGTTCTTACCAAGTCATTTTGGTAGGTTTCCATCCTGATAGCCAGACAGATGGAAGTCCACTTTGGTTGCAAGAGTGAGAAATAACAGCTTTTATTTGGAGAGCAAGAAACTTCTGTCTTCACACTTTAAATGATCTTAGACCACTCTCTATTATGACGGGATGTTTTTCTGATCACGAGATGAAGCAAACTAAGGTTGCCTCATTGAGCTATGAGAAATTCATGCATCAGTACTAATAGTGGGACTAACAAGGAGAACAAATGCCTTTGGCTGGGATATTCATGTGCCAGGCTGGATGTTTATTGGCCCAGCATCCCGAGGAAAAGCAATCTGCCAAGGTGGTGAATGAGAAAGAAAGATTCAGATCTTTAACTGTGAGAATTTGAAGAGTGAGTTTTCTGTCCCAACAAATCTCCATACTTCTTTAGCTGTTGCATTGTCCCCAGCAATGAAAAAGAGATCACTGTTGGTAAACTTGAACTTGTGGACTCTCATTATAGGAGAGATAATCAGGAGATTTTAGTTCTTATTATGCTAAAGAATGAAATCATTCAATGAATTTTGTTAAAGTGGGTTTAAGAATACCATGTAGATATAAGACTTTTTCCAGTGGAAGAGAGAGACTGGGCTGATCTCAGAATGCAGGACAGGAACCAAAAATTCATAGTCATAGAAGGATGAAGGTGGAAACTGAGAGAAATATCAGAGCTGAGTGATGTGATATCAGAGCTGCCCTAACATGATTCTTGCTGGATACAAGTCAGGGTGATCAGGTCTGATAGAAGCTGGTGGACAGAAAAGGAGCAGCATGGTTAGATACTGAGAGTGGTCCAATACTGAGGGTGGGGAGTCTTCTAAACTGAATCTGCAGGGTTTTTGCTAAAATTACAGTGTACTTATAAGTCTAGGAGAGGCTTGATGAATAAGAAAGCTTTGTCAGTTATGAAACTATTAGGAAATATCTGTCTATCTTTGAAATTAGTGCCACACTTAAATTACTTGTAAGCTCTCATATATATATATATATATATATACACACACACACCAAGCTTGCTGTGTGTCCTAGTTGGAAATATTATTCTTGCTCTGCAACAGTTGTGCCTCATGCATAAACTATGTGCAATTAATTTGTTATGCTATTCAAAACACAATAGCCATAAATTTCTTAAACATTATTTGACAATGTTTATAATCTTAGAAAGTAATGCTTTGTCATATCACCTATAATTTAGATTCATGTAAAAGTTATGAATATTTTAAATGCCAGTGTACTTATACCCATATATGCTTGGTAAAAAACAATATTTTTGTGCATGTGTGTGTTTAGAATGTTTAGAAGTAATAAAAATAGTCAAAATAGAAATATCATAGGGGATGAGCTTGAGGCAAATGGGCAATAAATAGAATAGATATTTAGGAAAGATGGAGTACTGTTCAACACCAGATATCTGCAGATTAGCTGATAAGTTGACAACACAGTGGTAGACTCTGAAAGAGTCTAGATATAGACTTGTAGTTCACAAAATGGGAAAGCAATAATACACAAGTAGTTGTGTTTGTTGTAGATGTAATTCAGTGGTCTTATTAGACAAGAAACACAGAGCCAATTCAGAGAAGAAAGCCAAGAGGTCAGAGCAAAGAGCCTCACCCTTCCTGATTCAGGGATCCTCCTCAGCCCAGAGAGCTCTCCGAAAGAGAGCCCTACTTCCTGTGTGTCTGTCTCTCTAGTCTCCTTGATCTGGCTTCTGATTGGTTGTAAACCCAATCATGTGACTGCCTCGTCACTGCCTGTATGTACCGCTCTCCAGGTCCTTAAAGGCGTATGCCACCACTGCCACGCACTTGCTATGGCTCTAATAGCTCTGACCCCAGGCAACTTTATTTATACCACTACAGTTTGTTGTCGTAATTACCACAAGAAAATAACAAAATTGGCTGAGAATAGAGAAGGATAAAGACAGGGCATGTAAATTCATTGGGTGGTATGGGCCCGTTTGGAGGCAAATCCTACAACTGTTGCGAGAGCTCTCTAGTAAGAGAAAGGACAATAGGTAAGTTTCTGTGTCTTATTAAAGGAGCAGCAGGAACTCAGGTATGACAACTGAGGATAACTAGAGTTTGAATGAATCCACCCATCCATATCATGTTCAAATGTTAGAACCAATATTTCAGTGTGAATCTATTAACAGGTAAGGTGTTGGGGGTAATTATACCACAGGAGTTCAGTCCCCATCAACAGAATTACTCACTAATCCATTATAATATGTAGAAGCACATGCTCTCCCCTTCCTCTCCCCTTTGTGATCAGTTGCCATGTGAGAACATAGCATTTATCCTTTCTAGGGGTTGCAGTAGCATGGTACCAGCTTGGAATCAGATAATATCCCTCACTAGACACAGACTCAGTCAGAACTTCAGTGCCTCACCTCTTCAATTATTTGTATATTATTAAGCCTGTAGTATAACAGCCCATTTTTATAGAAGCAGAAATAAAGTAATAGGCTAAGGCAGGACACTCTGACTAATGGGTCAGATAGAAGAAGCAGAAATGTTGAAATTTAAAATTTTATTCCAGATGAGATGTGGAGGAATGATCTTATGCTGACACTGAAGAGTAGAGACATCTGATTTGTACTTTTGAAGGATAGTCCTGCTCACGGGGTAAGCTAGAGGTGACAAGGGTGGTGGATAAGCTGCTTCTTAGGAGGTCATTTCATCTGTTCAGATTTGAGAAGACATGACATAGGCTGAGGTGACAGTATCGCATTCCAGAGACATTCAAATTCAGAGCTGGTATACTTGAGATGAAGGTGTTGGTGAATAACTGGGATTTGAGGGCAGACTTCTGGGGTCTTCCACAAGATAAAGATCCACAAGCTTGTCTTTAATCAATAACAGTGATTGAGAAGAAATAGCACTGAGATAAAAAGAAGTCCAGGAGGATGATGCAGAAGCCAAAGGAAGAAGATGGTTCAGTGAAGGGAATGTGCCAAGTTAAGTGCAAAGAGATAGACTGCAAAGCCCATGACATTTGATGAGGAAGTTCAAGGATGGTCATGATAATAGATGGCTGTATTGTGTACTTGTGTGTTCAGGGATGTGTCAAAAGTGGTGCCAGAACAAATAAGTGTGGTTATAAATCATGAAAGGGAAGTCCTAGTCTTAGCAAAAGTCTGGGCTGGGAAGCAATTTTTTTTATAAAATATTATTTAGGGCTTGTGAATCAACTCAGTAGTCAAGCCTAAGCAACCGAGTTTGATCCCTGGCAGAAGAAGAGAACTGACATCCCAAAACTGGTTGTTTAGCCTCAAAATCTGTGCCACAGCATGTACTGCCTGGAAGAGAGAGAGAGAGAGAGAGAGAGAGAGAGAGAGAGAGAGAGAGAGAGAGAGAGAGAGAGAGAGAGAGTAAATAACTACAATATTTTGAAATAAAAATAGGTAGAAATCCCTATATGCTAATGATCTCATGAAGAGAGGAAAGTAATAATGTAAGAGATACGGGTACAGCATAATGGGAAAACAGACTCAGAGAACAAATCGTTACAGGTAGAAGTCCATATATACAGGTGCAAGTGAGAGATGTAGTAGTGGGATTTCCTGGATATTCCCTTCTGAAGATTTTCATGTATACTTCAACACTGTAGGAAACAGCCATCAAGAGTAGAGAAAAGGCAAAGCAGCTTTTGTGTATACCCATAACTCTAGTTGTATAAAAGTCAGCCATGCCCACCCACAAGGAGGATTGACAAGGCTAGGAGTCAGGAACATTTCTGTATTGCCAGATTCCATGAAAAGTTCTTTCTTCCTTGTATTACCTTGCTACATCTTCATGATCCTGTTAAGATGAAGACAGGATGATGGAAACTAGTTGTGAATCATCCTTCAAAATAGTGATAGGCATTTATGCTCCCATTGAAGACATTTGAATTTGCCAACATGAGAGAAGTGGTTTGTTGTATGACTCCACTTTCTTAAACACATGTAACCCTGAGATGTGGAGAAATTGAAGTAAGCATAAAGAATCCAACTAGCTGGTGGATTTCACGACAGATCATTTTTTTCCCTCACTCTGCATTTCAAAGCATCTTAGGATATATCTGCTCTAAGCACCCTTGAACAGAAAGTAAATACTTTTTAAAAACTCAATGGCTTCACAGACTCTTTTGTGACTCATTTCAAATTAATAGGCCATTGCTGGCTTTTTCAGCCATGACATGCCTGAGGACTTTGGCCATGCATGTGGAAGTATGTACTTCGGGGAAAATTAAAAAGTCATCACCCTTCTTTCATTATTAAATGCCAGGAGCCAGGGGTACAAATGGCATTGGCAACTGCAAAGTATGGACCTAAATTCTCCCTTTGTTAAAGGACTTCCCTCCTGCCTGTCTAGCACCTCTATTTTCTGGAACTCACTCTCCCTAGAGAAAGGCCCCAGAATCTTAATGGCTTATGTAATGGGCCCATGACATAAGCTTAGAGATGAAGCTATGAATTAGCACATCAGACTCATTTTCTCTGATAACCTGATTTTACACTGTGAATTTCAGTGCCATGAGTCAAAGCAGACAGGATTTGCTGCTCCTTAATTCTCTGTTTCCGGTCCTTCTACAGAAAATTAGTCCACATGTTTTAAGAAGTTGAAAATGATTCCGTTTCTTGTTACATTCACACCCAAAATAGGGAAGTGTCAGTTTGCACCTTGATGGACAGACCTACATCCAACACAGGCAGGTTCACTTGCTGCTCAATGTTCTGAAAAGTGTCACCTTTATAGGTCTGCCCTAGAAAAGGGAAATGGCAGTTCTTGGGGAGCCCCTTGGGTTTCCCTCTGAGAATGGGCATGGGAGATTTGTAAAATGGGACAGTTCTCACACTTTATTCCTTAAAGAGAAAGCCTGGACTTTGCTTTATTTGTGAAAGATCTAGATGACATTCTAAACTGATAGAGGAAAAAAATATGAAAGTAAAATTCTAGGTTTGCATTTTTACCTGATAATAACTAAGAGAGCACTGAGCACACAAAGATCCTGACAGCTGAATGCTTTGACCTATGCTAGTAAAGTTTGAGTTCTACAGTCTACTCATTGACACTAATCCCAAGCCCACATTAATCACCAATCATATCGTGACCCATTTATTCTCTCACTACAAAGTCCCAGGCTGGATAAAATCCCCTTCCATACCAAGCTCTACCTTCTTTTCTTTCAATCTAAATAGAGTTTGTGTTATGAGCTCGTGAACCCTAGCAAACCACTACCACTTTCTCTTCCTGAAGCCCACATTTGCTTTATTTCAGACAGTGATGGTGTGTTGAACAACAATGTTCACACTGGAAGGGAAATAGATAATAAGCAGGAGAAGAAGAGGTAGTAAGCAAGAGAAAAGGAGAAACAGAAAGAAAGTAGGCATTGATGGGAAGGTGCTTCCTCCACTCGACTACCTCCCCTACAGACAGTTCTCTGCTGAGATATTTATCCTCTATAACTGGCCTTCTCAATTCCATTAGCACACCAAGGCAATCAGAGTTTATTGTTCTCTTGTTATATTTCCCTTCATTTATTCCTCTGGGCAGACAGGGACTTTTGGAGTAGGGGAATTGGGACCCTGCACCCACTGCCCCCAATATACGATGAGGTCTGTGAATATCTTGTGAAAGTAAATGAATTAGATTGAACTTACAGGGTCATGATTAACCCAGAGGTTGCTGTAATGTTTTTCTCTAGTGTGTGGATTCTAGGACTTTGGTTGTGTCATTAATGCAGAGAAGAAGACAGGGTCGAGGGGCGGGAAGAGAGTTGAAACACCAGCTTGATACATGTGTTATTTTTTCTGATATTTGTAATAACTAATTAGCACTTGTTCTAGAACACATTACTGCATCCTATGAAGTTTTCATATGTTATTGCTCCTTTCTCTACTTGTTGGTTCAGCTTTTGCATATAGAAATTTCTTCCAGTGCATGAGTGATAGTTAGGCTTTTCCCATCAACTGCTTCGGAAATTCTTATCCTCAAATGCATTTACCACTTCTCTGAAGTTCAGATCTCAGAATCTTAGTCAGTGCTCAAGTAGCTTGAAATTCAACCCGAACTGGCTTGAACAAAATTTATTTGTTCAGATAACAGAAATGCCCAGGTGGTAATTCTGTGCTTGGTGTGGGGCTTAATTTGACATGTCATTAAGAATCTATTTAATATCTTAGCTCTGGCATCCCCACTAATGGATTTATTTTTTTGACTCCATGTGGTGCTAGGTAACTGCAGACAATACCTGCTTCACATCCTGTTGTAGTCTCTCAGTGAGTGGAGCAACTATTTCCTGGGCAAAGACCCCTTCAGAAGCCTCCTCATGCTGTTCCATCCTTTCTGTGTCATATATATGGCATATTTTTTATATTCATATATAGCATATGTTCTTTTTAGGTGGCCCTCTGAACCATACAACCACACCGAAGGTTCCCACTGGAGGGGTCTGTGATGATTGTGGAAAAGCAGTCCCTTACATAATCCACTGGAGTGCTGGTGTTGAGAGTGAAACAGATGCTGGTGACAGAGTCCAAAGGAAGAGGTGGAAAGAAAGGAAAGAAAACCCAGGGAACATTTATTGGGAGTTCCAAAGCTACATAATATTTTAAAAGAGATCTTGAAATCATGTCAGTAGAAGCTTTGGGCGTTCTTCCTGGCTTACTAACTGATGGATAACTCCTTTCACCGAGAGAAGTTACTTTGACCTTGTGGAGTTAGTTTCACCTGCAGAAGGATAAGTCTAAGCTAATATACTCCAAGCACTGAGAATATTAGAAGGAAGAAGGGATACAGAGACACAGAGAGAGAGACAGATTTTAGGGGGGCCAGGTTAGGGATGGAATACTGTTCTAGACCATGGGCTTTTCATAACAGAATATGAAATTTGGCCATTATCTATTCATTTGGCTTTTTTTTTCTCTATGGTTTTGTAGATTCATTATAGCTATTGAAAATTACCCTAAACAAATGTCCAAGTTTGGGCATCAAAAGTGTTATTTGGTCAGTGACACCAACTTGATTTTTCTCACAAATTAATTTATTAGAGAAGGAAAAGAAACTGAAACCTTAGAGGAATGATCAAGCACTTGTGGTGTTTATATCAACATATGCCATTAAAATAGCATAGGTCACTTTTGTTCTGTAAGGTTTAATAGTAAATTGTGAAGGTCTAAAAGCCCTTTGAAAGTTTCAGATTAAAGGAATTAAGTTAGATTTCATAATAACAAATGTGATTACTGCTTTTTCCCTGAACAAATTGAGAAGAAAGTCAATTTCCCTGTCTGCTACCTTTAGATGTCTTTTAATTTGTTCGCTTACTGCAGAGCCTGAAAGTTCAAAGGCAGTTTTCATCATTTTGGCTTATGTTCTTGGAAACCAGAACTGTATAGTCTTTGCCAAGTCTTAACCTTGACCAAAAAGAAAGAAAGAAAGGAAGGAAGAAAATGAGTTTGACAGGTTCTAGCCTCAGTTAAAATTACAGCTGCCTATAATAAACCTGTGAGGTCTGACTTTTGGCGTCATTCAACTAAGTCCCTCAAATCATCCCTGTGGGGTGGTTACCCCATGGTGGGTGTGATTGTGTTTACTACCAATTTTCAGAAAATAGCTTTAGTAAGAGCTGACATGGGGCTTTCCATATCCAGCCATCATGAAATAACATGTCATTTCTTATGATTTTCAATCATGTAGTCCTTCAGCCCCCAACAATTTATAGGGGTGAGACTAAGCTCTATGTAGAGAAGAGTGACACATTCAAGGACAGAGAGCTACTAAAGACAGGAGGCCCCACCTCCACTTTGACTTACAGCCCCATTGTTTAAGTAAGCTGATCCTGTGACTATCAGCTTCTGACAGAATCCAAGATCTCTTAATCCTGGAAGAGTGGGCAAGGAAGATACAGTGCTATATTCTTAAAATATTGAGGATTATTATTAGCACTACATATAAATGTCATGTAATATCTAAAATATGAGTTTTATAACAACTTGGTGATTTAGTGTTTTGTAGATAAATGAGTTACCATTATATGGATAAAAATATGAATTTCAATGATTTCCATACTCTAGGAATCTCCGATTACCTTTATATTCTTAAAGCATGATGAAAGAATTAGAAATTGATATGACAGAGTCAGATAAGTGGAAGACATTTTGGAAACTGTCATCAATTTGGAAAAGGTTTCATTAAGATAATCAAATTCAATCTCTACTGTCAGTGGTTTACCTTCTAGTAATTTCCAATAATTGAATTTGTGCCTATACTTTATTCTATTTTTTTTCTTTTTGCCTCAACTAGAGGTTTAGAAGAAACCTCCCAGTTGCTCAGGGAGATGTCATAAATATTGTATTTTATTTCACTCCACGGGAAGACATGGTGTGACACTGTATTAGTTTCCCATTGTTTCTGTAATAAATTGTCACAAATACAGTAGCTTGAAGTAACACAAATTTAATCTTTCTATTTCTATATGTCAGAAATTTGAGTTACTGTCCCTTGGCTAGAATCAAGATGTCAGCAGCGCTGGGTTCCTTCAAGAATTTGTCTGGCTCACTACCAGCCCTCATCATCGAGCACCCAATGCTCCAAACTGCATCTACAACTCTGGCTCTTTCTCTGACTCTTCCTTCCTGACTCTGGCTGCATCAGCATGACTTTGGACCTGGATAATCCACATAGAGTCACTGAGTTTGGCAAAGCTTCACTCCATGTGCACTATGCTATATTTTATAGTTTACCAATTGAAGTGTCAGAATCTCATTCTTGAATTTTTGACAATAAAAATAGCCACATTAGTCACTCCAGGGAAGAATAAGATGAGAACATCTACAGTACATGTTTTAGCTCAGTACTCACCTCAAAGGAAAACACACACACACACACACACACACACACACACACACACACACACACACACACACACTGCCCTCCATGCAAAGTAAACAGAAATAAAAGGTATATTCATTTTGAGACCTTTGGGTTGAGATGAGACCAAGTGAAAGTGTATGGAGTGCAAAATCTCATCCTACTTGAATTAAAGTTAAAAAAAATATAAAATTTTTAGTTGCCAAGATGCTCTCATTCTTCTTAAGACTTTTACAAGGAAATACTTTGAGGGAGATGTTAATGATGGTTTTGATGACAGAAACATGCATATTTAATATCTCTGCACTATAGATGGCTTTTATGAACATAAAACAATAAGATTTGCTTGAGATCATAAAACTGCTGCAAATATTTTCATAGAATATACAAGTTGTACTTATGTTGAGGTGTTGAAACTTTCCTTCAACATACTTATGGTTATTAGCTTGAATCTGTGTATTTACTTCAAAAGTAAATTTAAAATAATAAAATTAGTTTAATCATAAGTGTATAGAAACTAAAAGACTTAATAAACTAGTTAAATGTTCAGAGTTAGAGGTTAATATGGCTAACATACTACAAGAAGCAGTGGAAAAAGACTTCTATTGAAAAGAAATTTCCTTAGGAAATTTAAATGGACCACTAGAAAGAGCAAGGGATAAGCAAGTATGTTTATGCAGTTCCTCCTAGCCATGAAAAGCTCCCAGACAGGGTTTAGAGTGGGTTTACTCTTGTTTTTTTCTTCTGTGGGTAAAAAGAGAAACTATGACAGCTTGGTTTTTCACAAGATCAAGCTTTTAGTTATATGGAAGAAGGTTGGGGTTCTGGCTGGTAGTGCAGGCTTGTGATCCCAGCCTTTGGAAGGCTAAAGCTAGAGGCTCATGAATTCAAGACCAACCTGGTTACTGGACTACATCGTAAGTTTTATGTCCTGATGGGGTATATAGTGAGTGTCAGAGTGGGTGAGAGAGAGGAAGGGAAGAAGAAAAGGAGAGATGGAGGGAGATAAAGAAAGAGAGAATCAATTCAAACTCTGACACTATACGGTACAGATGAAAAACACATTTTGGAATTCTTAGTGGTCAGAGTTGGGAGTCACTGGGTCAGATAAGTGTGCACCAGTGATCCAACAAAGTTTAAAAAAAGTTGATCTTGATATGGGCTTTTGACTTCTGGGAAATAATTGTGGATACATGACTAACCAAAGATAAAGAAGAGACAAAAAGCAGAACAAAACACTTACTTTTCACTCTTGGTAAAATTGTCCACTGAAAGTAACCTCTAGACATACATTGGGAGCTGTCATTGTCAGACTCAGGCCATTCTTGTTCTTGCAGATGTCTGTGGTCAAAAGGTACAGGTGGCCACAGTTTTTCAGCTTATTTTTCTAGGCAACAACTTGAGACCTGCATCTGTTCTTCTTTCTTAAAGGCTTCCATCTCATTACAGTTCTTTTTTTTCCCTTTCTTTTATTTTTTTATTATTAAGAATTTTTTTTCATTCATTTTACACACCAATCAAAGATCCCCCTCTTCCCTCCTACCAACCCCCTGCCTCCCCCTCCCAATCCACCCCCCAGTCCCACCCACAACAAGGCAAGGCCTCCCGTTGGGAGGCACATTATTACAGTTCTTTACTGTCTCTTCCACCATAATTTTTCTTAGGCATCACTAAGCTAACTTAAGTTTCTTCAGTTTAAAAGAAAATTCATGGCAGTTCTGAGGTTTTGATCAGGCAACTTTTCCATGGAATGGTACTTGATGAAGGCAAAGATTGTGGCCTCTTCCCTGTGAGCTCAATTCCCTGTGAGCTTAATGCTTATCATCTAGTTGATGTTCAATAACAATGAATATAATAATAAAAGAATACCATAATATTCAATTCATCTTGATCATCTTTATTATTCAAATTTAGAGGAGAATTGTCAACCAAGACATTTTCAATTATAGGAGAAAAAAATATAACCGAATAAGAGTGGGTATTTATTAGTGTACATTACTAAGAAACCCAGGGTTGTTTCTTCAAATAAACGGACAGGGTCTAAGGACTAGGGACTGAGAGATCAGAATTGCTAACCAAGTGACAACAGGATGTCAACAATCTGTCATATCTCATTTTCTTCACTTTCTACTGCACTGTCTTGTCCATTATGTTTACCCTTTGTGATACAGCTTGGGACATAGGAGCCCAGCATTTCTAGGCTCACAACTTAGGTAGGTAAAAGAGTTTTGCAGAATTAACACCCATACTATGTGGGGCCACTGGCAGTGGGACCAGGATGTATCCCTAGTGTGTGAATTGGATTTTTGAAGCCCATTCCCTATGGAGGGATTCCTTGCTCAGCCTCAATACAGGGGGGAAGGGCTTGCTCTTGCCTCAGCTTGATATGCCAGACTTTGTTGACTCCCCATGGGAGGTCTTACCATCTCTGAGGAGTGGATGGAGGGTGGGGTGGGAGGAAGATGGGGGATGATCAGGAGGAGGGGAAGGAGGGAAACTGTGTTTGGTATGCAAAATGGAAAAAAAAACTTTCTAAATTTAAAAAAAATGCATGCTTACAATCCCAGGGAACACTGAATGACATTGATTCTTAAATGTGTAGGGCTTGTTTGTTTTTGTTAGTAACTGAGAACAGAATATTGGAACCATTGTTGTTCAGTGCTTGGACTCTTGGCTGGGCCAATAAAGTAGACATTATATTTATGCAGATCATTGTGGTCCACAAACAGACTTCTCTTGCTATTAAACCACAGGTTTTACTTTCTCTTTCTAGATTTATTCAAAAAATCTGAGTTACTCTATAGGTTCAAAATTCTTACTCTAGCCATGCTTTAATCCCAGCACTTGGGAGACAGAAGCAGGTGGATCTCTATGAGTTCAAGGCCAACCTGGTCTCAAAGGGAGTTCCAAGATAGCTAGGACTGTTACACAGAGAAACTCTGTCTCGAAAAATAAAACAAACAAACAAAATTCTTATTCTATAAGTTGCACAGTGGATAAACAAAGAGAAGGTACTTTTAAGGGGTCAAGGGATTTACCTAAGGGTAGTTCTTCATGCAATAGACAAGTAGAGATTCAATCAAAACTTGATGTATAAATAGATTATTCAGATATTTGTCCAGTAGATGTTAAGTCCCAGTTTTTGCACATACTGTAGAGATTCTGGGTCTTTATACAAATAAATTTCCATTGTTAATCAAAATTCCATTATGGTATTTTTAAATTTACCTAAGTATAAAATGTTTTATGCAGGAGGTCATTGAAACTTTTCAATTATTCTAGTGGGGAACATTATAATCATATTAGAGGAGAAAAGGATGGAACAATCTAGAAAATAGTATAACAGCATGAGTCTAATAGCTTAAGTTTTATAGTGAGGGTTTGATAAAAAAAAAAAAATCAATTCTTTATAAATACAAATTCCTAAGGTCAAAGGCAAAAGCTAGGAGTCTGTGCAATCACTTTTTCATGCCACTGAGCTAGTGAATGTATCTGGCCTGAAATACTGTGCACTAGGCATCATAGAAATCCAGGGGGTTAGCAGATAGAGGACACAAAGGTTTCTTGCCAGGAAGTCTCTCTTTGTAGTGGCTTTTCTAAAATTAGATGATATCACCCCATGTGGTATGGCTCTGTGTATTGATGTCCCTTTGGGCTTTACCTTCATCTACTGTACTATCCCCCACCATATGAACTCCACGACATATCATAAAGATATCATTGCAGAGTTCAAATAATTGAAGACATACATTCTGGTCTTTTAAGAGAAAGAAAGAAAGAAAGAAAGAAAGGAAGAAAGGAAGGAAGGAAGGAAGGAAGGAAGGAAGGTAGGAAGAAAGAAAGAAAGAAAGAAAGAAAGAAAGAAAGAAAGAAAGAAAGAAAGAAAGAAAGAAAGAAAGAAAGAAAGAAAGGAAAGCATTAACCTCTTTGGACTTGACTTGTGGTGTACCATAGTAAGAATAAGCAACTATACTTGTGGATATTTGAAGAAACTTTCTAATGGCAATCTGAGAGTCTTTTAAAAACCAGTACACCTTACACACAGTTACATGTCTACCTACTGATAATATTTTTCCAAGAAAGGAATAAATCTTTAAGCAATCTTTTATTGCTATAAATATAATTCCATTTTTTGTTTATATTGGAATGACAATCTAATACTTAAATTGGTCTGTTTAAAAGTAAGCTCCCCTATACTCTTTCAAATGATTTATTACTTTAGCTACATTATTGCTTCAGGTGTAATTGGAATATTTTTATTCATGTCACTGTGAAGAAGATATGAGATAGGATATGCTAATGGGCCTGCCTTTGTACATTATGTTTTATGAGTCTTTTGTTTGCTTCAGGATCTTAATTAGTGACAGTCACTTAAAGCCATCCATCTCTTTTCACATTTATGCAAATGCTCAAAGTTGATAATGAAAGATTCAAACAATTCTGTTCATCAGCCTTTATTTTGAATTTGCTAGTCTGTTTGTTCAGCTAAGTAAAATGTATTTCTTAAAACCCATAAGCCAAAAACTCATTGATTAATTATTAGAAAATCTTAAGGATAATTTGGTTTCATGTTAAAGTACAAAATCTATTTGTGGACTTCAAAAAGTCCTTCATGTACCCATTGCTGTTTCTGCCCTGGTTCAAGCCTATCCCTAACATAAGCAACTGCTCAGAAAGATGAGCAGGATCCTGGTAACATTTTTAAATTTTAAACAGAATCTTTGTGGTCTACTAATGGTAATTGGAGTTAGTAGGATCAATGGTAATTAAAATGCTTGTTGGTGCTATAAGAAATGCACCTTTAATTATAATTCTTTTAGCAGCTAGCTTGCAGTCAAGACAAAAATCATCCCTTAGCTTTGAACATTGCAAGTTTCTTGTACATTTCCACCCTAATATTTGGGTTAGAGAGTTTTATTCTACAGGGCAAATGTAAGGCAGATAGCTCTGGAGTGCTATAGTGCAGGTCCCAACAGTACATTGCTGATGTCCAGTACCATTATTGTCCTTAGCAAAAAAAAAAAAAAAAAAAAAAAAAGGGATGAATAATTGGCTGCCCCAGTGAAATACAAGATTTGCTCTTTGCATAATCCAAAAGGTTTCTACTAGGTATTTTTCTTGGAGGTGATTCATAAACATTTAGTTTGTAATTAAAGATGAATTATGTATATGAGTATATGCTCACATGCATGTATGTGTGCTATGTGCATACCTGGTACCCACAGAAGCCAGTAGAAGGCATCAAATCATCTATAACAGGAGTTACAGATGGCCATGAGCCTTAATGTGGGTTCTAGTAAATGAACCTGGGTCCTTTGCAAGTGCAACAAGTGCTCTCAACCACTGACTTATCTCTCTAGCCCGAGTGATAAGATTATAGTATGCATTTAAATGATTTCTGAGCTTTTACTATACAGGATAATAGTGGGACAAGACACTGGCTAGCCCTTAAGCTTTTGGGGGCCAGGGACTGGATACACAAGTACTGACTGAAGAAAAGCTCTGTGCTCAGACCAGGGTAAAGAATGGACTACAGGGGCAGGTGAAGCAGAGATGTTGACAACTTCCCAGCTGTTAGCCATAGATGCAGTAGATGAAGATGAAAGAATGCATTTTTCTTATAAAACCCATGGTTTTCCTCTCTGACAGCTGGGTGAGTAGAGCACACACTGTGAGTCTGAGATGGATGAGGGTGTGAAGAATGTTCATATTCAGATGGTTTGCTAGGGAACTGGAATCTTATTCTACATGGGGAGAACCATCAAAGGACACGATGGAATGACAATGAAAAATTTCACATATTACAGTGTGTCCGGATACTCACCTAGGGCCAAAAGAATTGTAGCATCTGTTTTATCTGAGCATGAGATTTTTTGTTTTGTTTTGTTTTTTTGAGACAGGGTTTCTCTGTGTAGCTTTGCGCCTTTCCTGGAACTCACTCTGTAGCCCAGCCTGGCCTAGAACTCACAGAGATACGCCTGCCTCTGCCTCCCGAGTGATGGGATTAAAGGTCTGCGCCACCACCACTCAGCCAGCATGGGATCTTAAATGGTCACTTAGCACATTTTGTTTTTGTTCAATAAATTACAGCATTTAGCTTGCTTTGAATGTCATAATATAAACAACAGGAACAATAAAGTTAACAATTTCAAGGATTACTTCTAAGTATTAGAGATTATAAAGTACATGGTGCATAGTATTAATTAAACAACCTTTAGAAAATATAAATAATACACATTATGCATAGAAATGACTTAGTTGTGCATATAAATGACTTACTTTTAAATTCAAATAAACTTAAAAAAAAAACAAGAATTCAAATAGATGTGTAGCCAGATATAAAAGCCATGATCAAGAAATGACCAATAAGAGCACAAGGATTATTATTCAGTATTACTAGCAATTATAAAAACAAAGGACAGCACTTGGCCACAAAATGAAAGGTATAAGTGATAGTAGAGGTTGTCAAGGATACAGCAAAATTAGAATCTTTTGCATTGCGTGCAAGTAGGAGTGTAAAATCTTCCATGTCTTTGAGGAAAATGATTGGCACTGAACTAAAGATTAAACATATAATCCAGATATCATACTTCTAGAATTATAGCCAAGGTATTTATCAAAAGAATTGAAATTTCTACATAAAACTCACCCATGAATATCCATAAAAATATAACTTATAAAACACAAAAGATGAAAAAAATAACCAACAAAGTATAAATGTAACACACATACATACATACACACACACACACACACACACACACACACATGTGTGAGTGTGTGTGTGTGTGTGTGTCTGGTGGGCTCTCATTTTACACTGAGAAGGAAAGAAATGACAGATCATACAAAGCAGATGAATTGTGAAAATACTGTAGTGTGAATGAAGCCAATCAGTAAAAGATATATGATAACTTTACAGGAGAGTTAACATCTAGGATATGCAGTGTGAAAAAGTGGTCATCACACACTTGGCAGAAAAGCAGGCTGATTGCTAAAAGATGTGATGGTTTGGGAGTAAGAAAGATTATATGGATTCAGTGCAGAGTATGCTAAACACTTACTAATTTACCAAATACAATCATCTTGACATAGGTTGCACAGATTGTATTTTAATATAACTATTATAGGATGGACATATAATGATAATTAATATACTTGCTTGGTTCTCTACACATAAAAATTAATTCACATAAATTACTCCTTGTACTATTGAAGAAAACTTCACAATGAAATAGGGACACTTTGTTAAAAAAAAAAAAAAAAAGAAGCCAAGACTTTGAGATAATGAGATGTAGAGAGTGAGACAACTATGCACCTTTCAAATTATGTTATATTGAAATGCTATGTGCCTTTGTTATGTTTTAATATATATGTTCTGCTTAGAATACTAATATGCTATTATATAATAAATACAATTTAATGTTAATACTATGAATACAATTTACTTACCCATAGATTTTGCACTTTTTCTGGATCTGAATCTAAGCCTTCAAGTATCTCTGCCCAGCTGCCCCATTACTGAAAATTTGATTAGAAATGACCTCATCCTACCCCAGAGAGAAAAGATATCTCTGTCTACCTACCCAGTTGGGCCCCTACATCACTTACACCAGATGAAGGGATTAGAAACAAACAAGTCTCATGTAAAAACCAGTTAGTCTGCATCATATGGACCTCTGGATACATTTCAATAGTAGCTGATTTGTTTCAAATGAATTTCTTTTTAAGTGATACATAAAAACATAAACATTATATATATGTATATATATATATACATATATATATATATTATTTTGCAATACAGTACAGTTCTACATATTAGCCACGGATTCCCTTGTTCTCCCCCCTCCCGCCCCCCCTCACACTCGCCCAGCCCACCCCCTATTCCCACCTCCTCCAGGGCAAAGCCTCCCCCACGGACTGAGATCAACCTGGTAGACTCAGTCCAGTCAGGTCCAGTCCCCTCCTCCCAGGCTGAGCCAAGCGACCCTGCATAGGCCCCAGGTTTCAAACAGCCAACTCATGCAATGAGCACAGGACCCGGTCCCAGTGCCTGGATGCCTCCCAAACAGATCAAGCCAATCAACTGTCTCACCCATTCAGAGGGCCTGATCCAGTTGGTGACCCCTCAGCCATTGGTTCATAGTTCATGTGTTTCCATTTGTTTGGCTATTTGTCCCTGTGCTTTATCCAACCTTGGTCTCAACAATTCTCGCTAATATAAACCCTCCTCATTCTCACTAATTGGACTCCCAGAGCTCCACCCGGGGCCTAGCCATGGATCTCTGCATCCAGATCCCTCAATCATTGGATGGGGTTTCTAGCACGACAATTAGGGTGTTTGGCCATCCCATCACCAGAGTAGGTCAGTTTGGGCTGTCTCTTAACCAATGCCAGCAGTCTGTTGTGGGGGTATCTTTGTGGATTTCTGTAGGCCTCTCTAGCACTTTGCTTCTTCCTATTCTCATGTGGTCTTCATTTACCATGGTCTCCTATTCCTTGTTCTCCCTCTCTGTTGTTGATCCAGCTTGGATCTCCCGCTCCCCCAAGCTCTCTTTCCCTCAACCCTCGCCCTTCATTACCCCCACTCATGTCCATGCTGTTCATGTAGATCTCTTCCATTTCTCTGTCATTGGGCGATCCCCGTGTCTTTCTTGGGGTCCTGTTTTCCAGGTAGCCTCCCTGGTGATGTGAGTAGCAGTCCAGTCATCCTTGTTCCACATCTAGTATCCTCCTATGAGTGAGTACATACCATGTTTGTCTTTCTGAGTCTGGGTTACCTCACTTAGGATGATTTTTTTCTAGATCCATTCATTTGCCTGCAAACCTCATGGTGTCATTGTTTTTCTCTGCTGAGTAGTATTCCATTGTGTATATGTACCACATTTTGTTTATCCATTCTTCAGTTGAAGGGCATCTAGGTTATTTCCATGTCCTGGTTATTACAAACAATGCTGATATAACACCAGTAGCACAGACACTGAGAGAAACAATCAATCAATGGGACCTCTTGAAACTGAGAAGCTTTTGTAGAGCAAAGGATACGGTCAACAAGGCAAACTGACAGCCTACAGAATGGGAAAAGGTCTTGACCAACCCCACATCTGACAGAGGACTGCTATCCAGAATATATAAGGAACTCAAGAAATTACACATCAAAATGCCCAACAGTCCAATTAAGAAATGGGCTATAGAACTAAACAGAGAATTCTCAACAGAGGAAGCTCAAATGGCTGAAAGACATTTAAGGAATTGCTCAACATCCTTAATGATCAGGGAAATGCAAATCAAAACAACTCTGAGATACCACCTTATGCCTGTCAAAATGGCTAAGATCAAAAACACTGAAGACACCTTATGCTGGAGAGGATGTGGAGCTAGAGGAACTCTCCTCCACTGCTGGTGGGAATACAAGCTTGTACAACCACTTTGGAAATCAATATGGCGCTTTCTTAGAAAATTGGGAATCCATCTCCCCCAAGATCCAGCTATACCACTCTTGGGCATATACCCATGGAATGCTTAATCATACAACATTATATATTTTTAGTGATACATAAAAACATAAACATTATATATACTTACTGAATAACATAATACTGTGATACCTATTTGTATTGTGGACCATTTAAATCAAGCTAACTGTGCATAGCTCTTTAGCACTTATTGCTATATGCAGCAAACTTTCAGTCATCTTTTTAACTTTTGAAACGCATTGTATATTTTTGTGATCTGTAGGCACCCTGCTATAAAATAGTATACCAGAGCTGTGTGGCCCTCTCCCCTGCTCTAATTACTTTGTAGCTCTGCTCTTAATTCTATGAAACAAGTTTCTTAAATTCTACATATTAGTGAAATCATGGAGTACTTAGTTCCTGTCACTAAGATATTGAATGGTTCTGTACTCCAAGTATTACTATAATATACTTTTTTAATTAATCTTCATAAACTAATTGAATTAAATATTTTTATACATTTTAATTAAAATATGATTATTTTACTTTCCCTCTTTGCTTTCCTGTCTTAAGTCCCTCAAAGTCTCCTTCTAGCAACTTCTTTCATACTCCTCACACTCAAATCCATAGCTTTTTCTTCCCTGATCATTATTGTGTTTTATATATATATATATATATATATATATATATATATATTTGCACAAGTATATTAATACAACTTGTTAAGTCTATTTTTATTGTTTGTGTTGTTATAGTTTCAGGGCTAACTACTTTGTATTTGAAACCCAATTAGGCCTCTTTCTCAGGAAAGACTAACTTTCCATTTCTCAGCAGACATTAGTTGCTTGGAGTTCTTTGTCCCAGGGTATGACCACATGAAATTTTCCATCTTTCTGATTAGCATACGTATTGATAATGCCATTGTTCAGATTGTATTTATACAGCCATTGCTATGAGAGACTGTACAACAGCAGACATCCTGGTATTCTGCCTCTTACAATCTTTCTACCTGATCTTATTCCCTAAGCCATAGGTGCAGGAGCTTTTAAATTTAATATCCACACATGCATGTATATGTTTTGATCAAATCCACTCATTTCCCCTCCTGCCCCCACTAATTCTTTTCCTTCCCAATTCCAGTTGATCTTTAAAAAAATTTAATAACCACTGTGTCCATTTATTTCTGCTTTTATATATTGGTCTGGGAATATCTACTGGACCTTAGGTAGCATATTCAGGACAGCATTACTGAAGAAAACTGACTCTCTTTCCCATAGTAACCAACAATACCTAATAGATCCTAAAATAGGGGTGATGCTTCATAAGTTCCTCTAAAATTTTTAATTATTTGAGGATTTCATACATTCATATAATGTATCCTGATTATACTTGGCACCTCTTGTACCCATAATTTCTCCCATAGTTATCCTCTACCACTTCTAACTTCATGTCCTTTTGTTTGTTTGCTTGTTAACGTTTTTAGCTCATGAAGTCCATTTTTTTCTGCCCATATACTCAAGAACTTAGGGCCATTCACTATATGATATACTCTTAGCAAAGATTAATTTATTTAACTATTGCAGCAGATATTTGAAGAGAAATGTAAGATGACCAACTCTTCTGATTTCTACAAATGGTTTTCTAGTTTTAACTCGGAAATCTTACCATTCCCACAATGCTTTGTCTCACCTTATGCACCAGGAATATGACAGCTGTATTCTTCTCTTCATAAATGGATATTTTTTAAAGCTGTAATTTCTGATTTTCTTTCTTTATACATTATTCCTGATGGTATATTATTTGTTGATTAGATCACCATGCTTCATAAATTGAAGTTAACACACTCTGAGAATAGTAAACAAATATAATTTAGGAGATATCAACCAAAAAATTAAGACAGCAGTTAAGCACACCTGAAACCTAGTGTAAAATGTAATAGCATGTTACAAAAAACTTTGATATTGAACCAAAGGAAAATAGGCCTCTTATTTAAAATGTCAAACTGATCATTGCTCCTTATTTTTCTCTTGGCTATGGAGTGAAATTTCCACATACATTCGTATTTGGCTTAGTGATACTAAAAAACTTGGTATCTAACACTAATTATTTAGTTCCTGATGAGCTGTCAATAAATGAGTTGCAAAAACAATAGCACCAATTACTATTCTTTTCCCTGCTCCCCTGCATGTTGCAGAAATCCTAAGTGATCTTATAATAAAAACTGGGAGTCAGATATCATGGGTAAAGCTGAAAGATCAGAGAAGCAGAGCAAACCACAGTCATTACCTCTTACCTCACCAACTCCTCAGCCTGAAAGAAAGTGAGTTCCTATCTTCTCCTGCCCTATATTCCTTTCTCTGCGCAGCCATATCACTTCCTGTCTTGACCTTCCTAGTGTTGAGATTAAAGGTGTGTAATCCCAAGTGCTGGAATTAAAGGTGCCTGGCTCTGTTTCTCTTTTAGACTGGATTAATCTTGTGTAGCCTAATATAGCTTTGAACATACAGAGATTCAGATGGATCTCTGCCTGTGCCTCCTGAGTGCTAGGATTAAAGGTGTGTGCCACTACTGCCTGGCTTCTATGTTTAATCTAGTGGCTTGTTCTGTCCTCTGATCTTCAGGCAAATTTTATTAGTGTACACAATATATCACCACAAAAGTCTTGGGTCTGAGCTGAGATGTTTCAGACAATTCACTTTGTTTTGTGTGGCCTGAGTGTATGTGCAGTTTAAAGTGTGCCCAGTGTATTCAGAACCAGGGCTGCAGTGAGGTCATGAGATGCAATGTGTGCAAGCACTGTAGTAACATTGATCCACTATGTGTTTAATTTTGAATCATTTTGGTAATTGCTTCTTGAGAAGTCTTAACTGTAAACACATTTTTCAATATGTCAACATTCAATATGCCAACATTGTGGCAACACAACCAACAGTTTAAGCATGGAGTTTAGACTAAAATTAGGGAAGGATAGTATGCAAGAATGAGCTTCATATATACTCTGTTCTAGTGAAGATTGGGGAATTCTTTCCTTGGGAATGTGAGGACAGACAAACATCTATGTAACCGGTTGGTTACCTGGTCCATCTCTCAGAATAAGCTGTCTCTCCAAGGATAGGAAGCATATAATATGACATCTCACAAAGAAATCTCTGGAGAGATATTAATTTTCTCCTCTCTCTCACCTGAGAGACAAAAAGATAGACGATAGAAGGCATTGATTTGTTCCTGTTGAAGCTTCTAGAAAGGAGGATTCATGAAGTCTATGACTTGAGTGTTCCTGTTTTACTCCAAACTCAGCATTCCTTAACACAGTGTGTGGCTAATAGTAATGCTTACAAATATTTATCAATTAAGAAACAAATTAATGAGTTTCTTTCTTAAGCTCTCACTCACCAGGGGAGAACTTATGTCGTGTGATATTAGGAGGTATAAAAAATATGGAAAGCATGTTCCCTAATTGTTTTTTCTCTGTGATGACATTTTATAATTCTCCTCATGTCTGGTTGGAATACAAACAGCAGATAAGTTGTAGCTCAATTTGCAGGCATATTTCCTGGTAAGGATTTACACTGGAAAAGGGGCTCTTTATTTATGTATTGCCAGAAGAGGTTCCTTTCTCTTTATTTGGGAAGAAATAATTGCCTTGGTGGTGGTTCTGTTACCCATTATTGTTTAAGAGAGTCTCTAATTCCACTTTAAGAAGAAAAAAGAAAAAGAACATGATGAAAACTGCAATTATATAAACCACCAGGTTCTGAAAAGTAATAGTCAACTTCTTTATTGCTTCCAGAATATTGGCTATTAAAAAGCCATTCTCCTAAATTTATATCATCTATTGTAGACCAAAATACAGTATTAAAAAAGAGGAAGAAATATTTTTTCTTGGTTGATGAGCATTAGATAATTAAGTACCCAAAGTTGTGTATGATCAATCCCTTTTATGAGCTAGTTTTGACCTAGTCAGCAGAATTATTAGGAGACAAGGCTTGGTTGCTTAGTGGCACCTGGAGTGATGTCACTGTATCCATCATATTGTAGATGACTCCTATGGTGTCTGATTTGCTCTGTTTCTGTGCTGGCTAGTCTTATGTCAACTTGACACAAGCTAGAGTTATCTGAAAGAAGGGAACCTCAATCAAAAAAATGCCTCTATAAGATCCAGCTCTAAGACATTTTCTTAATTAGTGATTGATGGGAAAGGGCCTCGCTCATTGTGGTGTCATCCCTGGGCTGGTGGTTCTGGTTTCATAATAAAGCAGACTGAGCAGGCCTTGGAGAGCAGACCAGTAAGCAGTACCCCTCTCTGGGCTCTGTAGCAGCTCCTGCCTCCAGCTTCCTGCTCTGTTTGAGTTCCTGTCCTGACTTCTTTTGATGATGAACAGCAATATGGAAGTATAAGCCAGATAAACCCTTTCCTCCCTAACTTGCATTTTGGTCATGATGTTTCATTGTAGCAATAGAAACCCTAAACAAGACTGTTTCCAATATGTACCCCATATGATTTTGGCCCCTAAGATTCATAGCAATAATCCAGTACTACCTTGGTGACATTGAGGAAGAGAAAAATGAGAATGAAACACAAGCCTTATGGACCATATATGTGTCCAAATCCTACCTAGACACTTTAGATTTGTATCCTCTTACTCTTCATAAGCATCATGTAGGTTCTAGTATTGCTCAACTGTGGAGATGAAAATAAATGAGTTTAAAAGACACAGACCCACAGGCAAACATTTGGTGGAGCTCAGGGAATCCTGTAGAAGAGGGGGGCAGAAGATTGTAGAAGCCAGAGGGGTCAAGGACACCACAAGAAAACCCACAGAATCAACTAACCTGGGCTCATCAGGGCTCACAGAGACTGGACTGACAACTAGGGAGCCTGCATGGGACTGACCTAGGCACTGTATGTATATGTTACAGCTATGTAGCTTGGTCCTCTTGTGGGACTCCTGAGAGTGGAAACAGGGTCTGTCCCTGACTCTTTTACTGGCATTTAGGACCCTATTCTTCACACTGGGTTGCCTTCCCCAGTATTAATACATGGGAGTTGCTTAGTCTTATTGCAACTTCATATGCCATGTTTTGTTGACATCCATGGGATGTCTTTTTCAGAATAGAAATGGAGGACAAGTGTATTGGGGTATGGAAACTGGGGAAGGGGCTGGGAGGAGAGGAGGGAGGGGAAACTGGGGCCAGGATTTGAAATAAACAGATAAATAAATAAATAAATAAATAAATAAATAAACAAACAAATAAATAAATAAATAAATAAATGAAGCAAAGGTAATTGCTTGAGATCACCCCAAGAAGAAATGGAAAATGTGACTCCAGATCAATTAAATTTGATGATTTTCATTCTAATGTTCACTTCCTGCATGGCCAGGAGGGCCCTTTCAGGATCCTCAGATGCTGTGTGGAGCATCCTTCCCAGAATTCCTATCATCTTCCTGCAGGAGGCCTTGTTTTGTCTCCTGCATAAGACACCACAGCCCTTTCTCCCACAAACGCTTGGACAGAGTTTAGCCATGAATGACTGTACCAGACTAATGATAGCCAGTAGCCCCACTTTAGTATTTCCAGCCACACACTGATCTACATTTGAGTATCCATATTGTGGCAAAGTACTATACATAGTCAGCCTAGGTGAACAGCAACAATCAGACTAGTAAGGGAAGTGTGGTGGATGCAGACATTGGAAGTTGTATTTAGCTATAAAGAATGAAATTATGTCATTTGAATAAAAATGGCTGAGAGTGCTGATCATCATGTAAGCTAGACTTAGAAAGAAAAATATTTCATAACTTTCCTCATATATGGAATTTATTACTATCTAGAGGAAAGAAGGATACCAGTGAAAGGGGAAAGTAGGAACAAGCAAGAACAATGGGAAAAATGAGAACCAAGAACGTAAAATGAATGTGTGAAGATGTCATACTGAAACCCATTATGTATGTCAATTAGAAGATTTCAAGTTAAAAATAATGCAATAAGTGAATCTGTGTCCTGAAAGTGTGAATAACATGCAGCTTCACTACCTAAGGAGCAGTTGTACCTTTAGCTTTTGGGGGCAGTGCTCTGCTACACTATCAGTTACTTTTGGTACTGTCTTTAAGCACTTTGGTGTTTATTGATGAAGTTCCAGGGACCCATACTTTATTAAGCATAGAAGACACAGCAGGGGATCATCTTCTGGAGAAGTCAAAGTACTTCTCCTAGTGCCAAGCATAAATCTGCAAGCCAGTGTAAATACATAGAGTTGCAAATTTTGTTGCAAATATATAGAGTTAATGATATTTGGCTGCCATCAACTCTCCTCCCAACCTTCTCCCAAGGGAACTCAGTTACTGAAAATGGAAATCCTATTTACTCTCAGACTATCTCTTTGTGAGTTTGAAGACCTTTCCAATATTGCTATCCATGATTCACAAGACACTTTCTACAATTAAGAGTCTTGTTCAGAGTTGGTTGACAATGCCAATTGGCATGTCCTCTGGATCAATTCTGGCCTTTTGATTTGTGAGCTCCCAACAAATCTTGTTCAGTCTTGCATGCATATGATATAATATCTTAGTCCAGAACTATGTGCAAGGTTTCTCTTTCTTCATCTACTTTCCTCGAAATGCAGGTTTAAACTTTCTCCACATTTGGCAAGTGGTTCATATTAACATCACGGTCACTATTCACTGTCTTTTAGTGAAAATGGAGAGCATGAATTTCCAGTCCCAGTCATACAGATGATATAACACTACTATTAATTTTGTATCTAGATAATATATACACTGTGGTACTCACCAGATTTGGCAGAGCAGTAAACTGACAGGTGAGGCATTTACTGACATGAAGTTCAAACTAAAGCTTGAGAGAAAAGAGAACTAGTGAGGGGGAAGCACTGAAAGAAAACAATATATTAGCAAGAATGTTTAAAAAACAGAGGCCATGCATTTGAGGAAGATCAATGGGGAAGGCAATGCACGAGAGGGTTGGAGGAAGGATTGGCAAGTGGGAAAATTGAAATTTAATTTTAAAATAAAAGTACATAATTTAAAAAGAAATGCTAGGGTTAGGGAGATAGTTCTATGGCCAAGAATACTTGCCGAGCAGACACAAGAATCTAAGTTCCTATGCCCAGAATGGACATAAAACGCCAGATATAGTCTCACATATTAGTAACCATAGCACTGGGGTGGAGGATAGATTGGTGGCAGGCAGAGCCAAGAAGATCAGTGAGACTTGTTGCCCAAGCCGTTTATTTAAAAAGCAAGGATCTCTAGGTCCAATGAGAAGCAAGGATCTCTAGGACCATTGAGAGGCCCTGTCTCAAAAGAGTAATGGGAAGACATCTGGTGACCTCCTCTGCAATCCACATGCACACACATGGGTCATTTATCCAATTCAACAGAGAGAGAGAGAGAGAGAGAGAGAGAGAGAGAGAGAGAGAGAGAGAGAGACAGAGAGAGACAGAGAGAGACAGAGAGACAGAGAGACAGAGAGAGACAGAGAGACAGAGACAGAGAGACAGAGACAGAGAGACAGAGAGGAAGGCTGGGAGAATAGTTCGATACAGAATAAGTCCAATTAAAATTTATGATTATATAATCGATTATATCATGGAAGAGGGCATTACTTTTAGTTAAGTGATTAGGGAAGACCTTTACAAGAAGATGATGTTCAAGGCCTGAGACATAAAGCCATAGAAATGAAAAGAAGCCTAGTAGAAGGGTATTTTGCACAAAAGAAAGAAGTGAAAGTCCTTGCCATAGAAGTTAGCTTAGATCCTCCTATAGACCAGCAAGAGATCAATGTGGTTAAGGTTGGGGTGAAGCAATGTGAGACAGAGCATAAATAAAATATCTATGAGAAGCAACCACATAGGCTAAATCAAATCAAACTTTTTGGGTAAAACATTACTTATGAATTTATGTGTTTACTTATAGGTTAACTCATTCACCTGATAGTCAAATGGTAAAACCCCCAAAAATCTTGAGACCCCAGAAATATGAGCTGATGGTAGTTATTTAAATTATTTTTTGGTTACAGTAGTGAGAGAGAGTAGTGGGAACCACAACTGGAATGCAATGATTATATATTTGCATTCAGTCTAATGAAATCTGAGGCTATTTTAATAACCTCATAGTCAACAAGTCTATAAAGAACCATTAAGTATGGCTGACTCCTTACAAAGGATCCAGGTCCCTCACACTTCATTTTCAGCCCTTTGTCCGAAGCATTCCTGCATATTCTCTATTCCCACATCCTCTAACTTCTTTT
This sequence comes from Peromyscus californicus insignis, assembly GCF_007827085.1. Classification (NCBI taxonomy): domain Eukaryota; kingdom Metazoa; phylum Chordata; class Mammalia; order Rodentia; family Cricetidae; genus Peromyscus; species Peromyscus californicus. The sequence goes on along the minus strand of NW_026294424.1, from coordinate 43,990,864 downwards.
TACTGCTCTCTTTTTGCTTTCAACCAACCAACTTACTAAACAACCAACATATCAGTCTGGTTACCTACCCCATAGCACCTTGTTCCTTATCAGTATAACTTACATTCTCTGTTATGTGTCATCACTTAGCTCTATCTCCACTAAATCTTAAAGTTCTTGAAGAAAGACATATGGACTTGCAAATGTGCCCCTTTGCTAACAGCTGCTATAACAAAGTACTACAGATTAGGTGCCACAAAAAAAACAGTGTCTTAATTTTTCATAGTTCTGAGGTTTAAAGTCCAAAATGAAGGTGGTGGCATGTTTACTTTACTCAGAGACCAGTCTCTTTTAGCTTGTAGGTGCCAGCTTCTCACAAGGTCTTCAGAAGGCTTCCTTGTTGGGTAAACCACTGTCTCTATGAATATCCTCATTTTCTCCTCTTATAAAGTGCAAGGCATATTGAATTGAGGACCATGTTATGGCCTCACTGTTATGTAATCATGTTCTTAAATATTATGTCCTTATATGTTGTCATATTTTGAAGCATTGGATAGTAAGTCTGTATCATATGAACTAATGTTATTGATTGTTATGATTATTTATTGCTATGGATTGAATCTACAGCTTTACAAATGCTGAGTACATTTTCTGGAACTGAGCTTAATACCAGTTCAAATACAGCAAGAGACTTTGTTTAGAAACAGGCTCTTGTATATTGACCAGGTTATCTTCAGACTTCTAGTCTTAATGATCCTCTTTCATAAGCCTTCCAAATTGTTGAGACTACATGTGCCACATGCTGGACTTACAGGATTTGAGGAATACAAATCAGATAGTAAGGATTAGTTTTATGCACTGTACCTGGAACATTGTGAGCATTCAATAAATACCTTGTGATTAACTTTACCTTTAATCTTCAGTAAGAACTATAGTAAAGGATATATGGTCGTTATAACTCCATAAGTATTTTGACTTCTGAATGATCAGAGTTTGAGCCACAGCTTTGGGTTACTTTTCAGTAAAGGAAACATGCAAGTGACAATAGGCTTATTTACAATAATGAGTCAGGTTGTCCTGTAGATGTCTTACTAGGGGTGTTTTGAACACCATATTCCACATAGAATTCTAAAGTTTGAGCACTAATATGTACTCTGGATAATATATTGAATGACACAATCTCCTACTTAAATGTAGACCTTAAGAGTGCTGTCATTTTTTCTTCTGAAAGTATAATGTCCTCACTCTTTGTTTTGAATGGAATTACATGACCCTCTAGTCATATTACCAATTCTTTCAAGTTGTCATTACAAACTACAGTGTGATTTAATTTTAAATTGAGTCATTCTTTTTAACTTACTCCTGGTATTATCTCTGCTCCTTTAAACACCATTCTTCACTTGTCAGTGCCCCCAAAATGAAATCCATAGTCTTCACCATGTCCGGAAATCTCTTCATAGAGTTCATGTCCCCAAACACCACCATTTTTCATGAGCTCTTTGAGATTTTTTTCCTTCTTTTAAAATTCCCAGTATTGAAAATTTCAGAGTGTCCTGTTTTCTCATTCAGAACTTCATAATACTCAGTATTCCTCTGGGCTGACTATTGAGATGCCCCCTCCTTTTCTAACACAGGTATGTATGTTCCATTTGGTGCAGTGTTCCTTGGCTCTTGGTATTTCTATCTCCACAAAGAGTATGGGTTATCTGAATGATTTCCCCTAGGTATTCATAACTGACACATATATTCCCTCTAGACTTCTGGCACAGATAAGACTTACTGAGTCTCTTTTGTGCTCAGTACTACATGCTCAGAACTTATCCCAGTATTTAACATGTAGTTAATTTTCAGTGAATAGCTGACAACAGATAACAAAGCTGAGAGGCACAGACTTAATTTACTCACAGTAATTCCAAAAAAATGAGGAGAATGTTGAAATCATAAGTTTCCAACTCCAGTGCAGTGAACCTACTCACATGGTTATAAATATGTGAGTACTTGGGTGCTATGAAGTCAAAGCTGGTTTTTTAATGCTAAGAATAAATCAATTCTGATGCATTAAAATTGTAATTCACTTGAATTAGTCTTCAACAGTAGTGAAGGAGTTCTATAGCACATGACACATGCTTTGTTCTGAACTTCAGATGTTAACTGAAAAAAAAATCCAAGATTAACTGATTTAAATTCTCAGCTCCAGTGATTTTTGTGATGACACTGAATGTACCTTGAAGGATTTTGTGTAGTAATAATTCTGACTGTCTTTCATAGGTCCATGAATCTGCCAGCAATGCCAAGGAGTATAAAACCTGAGTACAAAGTGTTAGTGTGGAGTATGGTTGCATATGAATAATGAATATGACCCCCAAATAGCAAGCATCATTTCCAACGATTATGAATCTATTATCAGTCTGCATTTCCGTGGAAACTACCCACTGCTTCTGGAGAAGGACAGAGGTCTTTAAAGTAAAAGAAAAGCTTGGAGCTTTATTGAGAGACAGTAAAAAAGCAGAAATTTATCATTATAGCTAAGATTTCAATAATAACAATGAAAGAATTGCATAAAATGATATCTTAGGCCTTCGACTACATTGAAGTATTGTTATTAATGAAGGTAGTAACATATCTTAGTTGTTCATTTAAACCCATTGCAAAATTCTGTAGATATTGACATTGAAGATCTCAGACACAGTGAGTAGCCTCTCACTGATAGTAAACAGGAGCTTTGACACTTTATATTAGAACATTTAAAATGAAAACACATGAGGCTGGAGAGTTATCAGAGTTAACCTGAGTGCAGGGACCTCTCAACAAGCTGATCAAGTGTCCTTCCGTGTTATAGAAATCAATAGGTCCTGTGGTAAGACAATGAATATGTGTGTGTATGTCAATGACACAGATGGGAATAAAGTTTATGTGTGAGTGCTGGGAAAAGATTGCAGATTGTGAAAGAAAGTAAGTCTTAGAGATTATATATGATTGAAGTAGGTCTTTCTAATTGAGTGGCAGATAAGAACTTATCCATGGCTAAATATATGATTATGATTCAAGTTCTAAGTGTCTAATTTTCTTCCTTCATAGGAAGATGCTTGATGTTTCCTTTCATTTCATTGGTTCATTTCTTGAAATTTAAGCCTTAAAATAACCATCAAAAAATCCCTTAAATTAGAAGTGATTTCTCTCCTACCTTCACTTTTGCTCATGTTCTGTTTAAACACACACACACACACACACACACACACACACACACACACACGCACACACACACACACAAACACAAACACACACACCATAATGTCAAAGGGCAGTATGTTATGAAAACACACAATTTGAAATTAGCTAAGCAAAATAAAATCTGCGAGTATTGACAGTATAATCTTAAGAAGCTACTTAGTAATGGTATATGAAATAATTTTTGTGCACTCCCAAGTTCGCTGCAGCATGTTTCTGGGGAGGTGGGATGTGCTGAGGCTTGGCTAGTATTTTCCCAGCATAGGTTCTCCTTTTTCTTAGTTTCATAGCAGAATAAAAATGATGGTCCTCAAATTTCTCATCTGTCATTAGGAAATAGCCATATCCATCACAAATTGTAGATGTATACAATGGGAAATACTAAGTATGTAAGAACGTTGCCTTTTGTAGTATATCATACTGATTAGAAAGTTTTAAATACAATTTTGTGGATATTAACATGAAGTGAATGCCCATTCCCAGAGGATAAATACTATCATGGGTAATGAGGAGGAGGACAAAAATATATAAATACAGTATGAACAGATGCAACTTGCTAAACAGTCCTTTTCAGATTTCTGCCAAAACATCCAATATAATCTTTCTGGATGTAATAAAGAATTAAGGTAAATAGTAATACAAAAACAGTCCCATGTGTTACTGTTGTGATTATAACTTCATGTAACCACATGAGGAATTGATGCAAGAGAAAAAATTGCAATTTCATGCATTTGCCCTATAGAAATTCCCTTCTTAGAAGCAAAGGTCAGATGTAGCTTGTTTGAAGGTTATTACAGGTGCAGAGCTCCTTGAGGATATTCATTGGGTTTTGACAGTCTTATTTAGATTTTTGAAAAAAAAAAAACACTCCAACCACATTACTAAAAAATGCATGCTTTTGTGTCAGCATATACATGTGTGAGGCAGCCAGAAAGGAAAGGGGATAGAGAATGAGAGGAGCTCTCCCTCAGTTCAGATAAGCACATGTCATCTGGTTCAGGGTAGTCGCCATGGTGGAAGCTGGACTGTAAATGTCTAGAATGTAGAGCCAATGCTAGTCTAATGTTTAAACAATTCATAGAACAAGAATAATACCCAACAGGAAGAATGAAATGCATCAACAATTTGAAAAATTATAGAAATCTCAAAAACAATGTAAGACATCAAAAATAAGACTCACCATAATAATGTTCTATGACAGTATCTATGTAAATAGAGATACTCTTGAAGCAAAATATATTTCCATATATAAAAATGAATGTGAATGGTTTTAAATTAACTCTGAGTATATAAAATGAGCTGCTGAGTATTTTTACTATTGAAAAAAATAGGAAGAAGATGAAATTTATAAGAAGGAAAAAAAAAAAACAAACCTGATTTCAGATGTGTGCCATGTTGCATTTTAGAGAAAAAACAGCAATTATCCTGCAGAGAGTCATGTAATATATGTGATTTGCTACATCCTCTTCTAAATTTTAACTTGGAAAGGAAAAAGAAATTTAGATCTTAATTTCGGATCTTGCAGGATCTTTCGGTGCATGCCCACAATCTCAGCTACTTAGGGGTTTGAAGCAGGATGATGGCAAGCCCGAGATCTGCTTAAAGCACTGAACCTGTATTGAAAAGCAAAGTAAAACTTCCAACAATAAAAAATTCCTAATGTCTTTAGTCACTTATAAATATTAAGTAAGAACATACATATGTCATTTGTCAAAGGTTGTCTAATAACTATTGTAAAATGCCTATATCAGTTGAGAACATTACCTTTAGTATGTTCTTAATATTTTGTGATATTCCAACATGTGAAGATTTATCAGAGTAATTCTTTGAGAACCAAATAAGAACAAAGATAGTAAGCTACACAGCACCTTAGAAACGACTTAAATTCCAGCTTGTACAATTTAGATCGAGATGCTAAGACATCTCTACTGCTACCTTACCCTCTTGAAATAGAGAACAGATTCTTTTTTAAAATTTATTCTTCTCTTATATATTGTATCCTAACCACAGTTTCCCCTTCCTCCTGTCCTCTCAGTCCCTCCCCCACCTCGCCTCTCCCCCAGATCCACTCCTCTACCCTTCCCTCTTGAAAAGAGCAGGCCTCCCAGGGATATCAATTAAACATGGCATATCAAGTTAGAATAAGACTAGGCACATCCTCTCATATTAAGACTGGACAAGACAACCCACTAGAAGGAACAGGGTCCTAAAAGCAGGCAAAAGAATCAGAGACAGCTCCTGCTCTCACTGTTAGTAGTCCCAAAAGAACAAATTATTGTCACTCTCATGGTGAACTATACAGTGCAGTAGAGGATTTTTAAAATGCAGAAACTGAAGTATTTATATTAAAAGTGTTTAATTAAAATTGTAGGCCCTAAGTGAAAATAGAAAAATATATTGAAAGAAGTTAGCACTAACATGTTGTCAAGAAGGGAATCAATAAATTTATCAAAACAAAATTCTAAGGTTTTCAAAGCAAAAATGTATTCAAAGTACTCCCCCATCTGAATGCTCTTCCATTTGGTTGAACCCCAAATCAACTTGCCTCATAATCTGACAATCACATGAGAGTCCGGCTTCAAAGCCAGCCTGCTCCTAAGTACAACAGAAGCAGCAAAGCAGGGTGACATTTTGTGTCTGTGAAATACCTGAAATGAAGTGATTGAACAACCTGGAGTAATCAGGACTTTGATGCAGTCCTTCTCGTGCATACGACATCTAGTCTAGAAAGTAAGCAGCCATCCTCACCACGGCAAGCACCAGTCTTCCAGGGAAAGACTGACTGCTTAATATCAGATGCTACTGAAAAACTCAACAAAAGAAGCACCAGGAATAGGAGGCAATGCAACTGAGAAGTCTAATTTATAGAAATCAGCTCATCTCCCTTTCTTAACCTCTCTTGTTAGTACAAGGATAGTTCAAACAAGGTGTAAGGCTCATGACAAATAATTAGAGTATTCATCTTTGTGTTGTCATTTGAATCTTCATATCCTTGTGGTATTGATTTGTCATTTCCTCTTTTGATGTGATCAATCTGACACATTGTCAGATAAATTTGGGTGCAAACTCACATGACTTAGGGAGAATGATGTGAAAATAATAAGCGATGATGTGGTGCCCATAACATTGAACTTAATTTTTAGAACTTTTTAGTTATTATAATTTAGTTGATCTTTCACACAAAAAGATATGACTTGAATAATTCAATTTATTCCTTTTAAAATCACTCACATATTTACCTTTTAATGATTCAATCCTTGTTGATAATTAACTGCCAAGAAGCAAGCCTTCTCTTTCACGATTCTTCAACACAGTAATAGTGTCTGTAAGGCCTATCACCATCTATTTGTCTCTGTTGGACTTGGTCTATAAATAGCTCTGTGAAATGATGGGCAGTTTTAAAGGCTTGTTGGCATGGAATCAATAAGTGGCAGAAGGGACCACATGAATCAATTAGATTGTCCCTGGCAGGTTGCCATGGAAGCTCCAACTCCTCAGAGAACTTCCTTCTCTCTGAGTAGGAGTCTCTACATTTCTTTAATTAGAATGGATGTAATTTATTTAGTAATGGAAAATTTATTTGAGCAGTTCTGTAAGGTGTCAGACAAAATTCAGCCAGCCATGCATGTTCAGAAGAAACACATGTGAGGATTCAGGAACTTCTAATGTAAATCTTTTCTAAAAAAAAAAAAAAAAAGGAAAAGAAAATATAAAGACATTCGTATTTTGGAAATGAGTTTCATTTGATTATAAAGCACTTGAGCTTGGTATGCTAATAACAAGCAGTGGTTCTTAGATTATCTTCCCCTGTGAATGTAATAATCTGCCACATTCATTTATTTAGTTACTCTGATGTACTAACTGCCTATTAGTGTTGATAATTAGTTATGCAAAGGCATCTCTTTGCTCCCATTTTAGTGAAAACTGAGAAATATTCATCAGGTTTAAGATAACTCTTAGAAAAGCCTAGAAGCCAGAGAGGTAGACTCTTTTGTGGGAGGTTAGTTACAGTCTCTCCTGTGTATTTATTCATGTGGTTATTTGGGGGAATTATCTCTGGGATACTCTGCCATGGCTGTTACCTTTGTGGTACTTTTCCATACCACATACATGCTATAAAACACACCAGGGTAGTCCTGGTAAGTAATTCTTATTCTCTTGATAAATTGGACAACTCTGACAGTTAGACATTTTATATACACTTCCCTTGTTATCTTTATCAGAGTGTTGTTAGCACATACTAGTCCTGTTGGTTTACAGATGAAGAACTAACGCTCACAAAATAAAAGACGGTGATCCAAAGTCAATAGGCCTCCCTCACCAAGAAGAGATGAACATAATATTGAGGCAGACTTGACTTCAAGGCTCTGGTAATTCCAATCCAGAGGGACTCAGCTTCAACAGACATCGTTTAGCACACACGTATCACAGAGTGCATGATTCAGCATTGAACAGAATGTAAAAGAAAATGATAAACATAAAAAGCCCAATTCTGTGGACCTTATGACTAATGCATCCCCAGAAACTGCTGCTTGTGAATACTTGAGTGACCCATTTGCAAGCTGTTGGGGAATTTAAATCTGCGTGAAGTTTATGCACAGTCCTTAAATTAACACAGTAAGTGATTTTTGTCCCCTCATTACCTCTGATTCTGTACTACTTATTTTGTGTCAATGTTGTTTAACATTACTTAGCAAGAATAATGTAAAATAAACTGTTTCTTCTGTCATTGAAGCACCAAACAATGTGAAGACAAACATGTTTCAAGGGGATGTTTTTGTCTTATTTATAAAGGGGAGAGAAAAGTAGCCTTGACAGTATCCAAGAATGGTTACCCCAGCCACATTCACCACACTTAAAAGGGGGATACTGTTGTAGCTCTTGCCTGGACCCTCACCAGATTTTGTTCCAACTTCAGACAGCCAAAGTTAGCAGATCTATGGTTATCAAATAGCTCCTTGGTTTCACTGGGAATAATAAATAGATATTAAATAAATCTGACCCATCCTTTTATAAAAACTTTATTTATTCTCTTCATTGCAACACTAAAGGTCCCATGATTTTTTTTAAAGTATCTGCCATCATTTCTCAACCACCTTTTTTTTTTTTTGAGACAAAAATCTCACTATATAACCCTGACTATCTAAGAACAGACTATGTAGACTAGGCTGGCCTAAAACTCATGGAGATCTACCTACATCTGCCTCCCAGTGCTGGAATATAAAGGTGTATGACACCATGCCTTTCTCAAATCCATCTTTTGATGTACTTTGTACATACCATAAAAGTTACTCATACCTGAGTTCATTGTTTGTTTGTTTTTTAATTCAGCTTTCCCATTACGAATTGCCATGCCAGTCCGTACTCATGAGCACCCCTGGGTAATCTAAGCATCTCGGCCACATGTACTTTCTCATAAATGCCTCATGTACTGGGGTTGAACTGAGAGCTTCCTGCATGCTAGGCTAGAGCTCTATCAACAGAGCTATTGCTCTACCCTGGATGTCTAGTATTTTAAGAACTCAGCAAGAAAACTGCCTACTAGTGGTATCTACTTGTTTATATGAAAGATAGATGGCATTTTTTTTAATTCATATCCTCAATAAATCTTTTGAATAAAGAAGGACATTTTGTGAATTTTCTAGATATATTTTAACACTCCTATAATACAATTTCCTGATGTTGAAGGTAAAACCTGCTACCATAAAATCATATCAGGCCCTACTTTCATTTCTTAGTTGAACACTTTAGCTCTGTTGCTTCAAATAGACTAGACTAGAATCTATGAATACTTTTTCAAAGCATGTTTTCTGTGATCTTTTATGCATAAAGCCAAACTCCATGATAACTGTAGCTGATTTTCAGAGAAAAAAAGATATGTTTATAACTATTGAGCTGGAAAACTTGAAGAAAGAACTCTACTGTTTGATTAATTGAGCACAGGAAAACTTCAAAGAAAAGGAATTTAAAATAAATAAAGCAACAAGGAAGTAGCTGTCTAATTTTGTGAAAGATGAAGTAAGAATCTATTTATATTTTAGGCTTCTGGAAATGTAAATATCCTTTTTAAAATATAGTGCTTTCTTTCTCCTGAGTTCCTCCAAGTGATGATGACTGCTCCATTCTCAGAACACCTATTACAGGAAAAAATGAGAATGAACCAAACATTGCTTTTAAAAAACAAGTTTTGTGTGTGTGTGTGTGTGTGTGTGTGTGTGTGTGTGTGTGTGTGTGTGTTTGTGTGTGTGTGTGTGTGTGTGTGTTTGTGTGTATGCATGCGAGCACTCATGCATATGCATATACATGCCTACTTGCCTGTATGCAAGTGCCTGTGGAGGCCAGGAGAGGGTGTCAGATTCCCTGGAACTAGAGTTACAGATTTTGACCTCCCCATATGAGTTCTGGGAAATGAACCAGAGTCCCCTGTGAAATCAGTAAGCACACTCAGAGTATAAGCCACATCAAACATTCTTATGAAGTACTTGATAATTTTTTTGTGCTAGCCACTTTTGACTATTAAAACACGAAGACTTGTCAACAGTATGAAGATTAACATCATGTTTATCTCAGAGGTGGTTTTCTAAACTTAGAGAATGAATCATATCTTTCCAGTTTTAGGGTGCAAACTGCCCAATAATCAGGCTTTAGGAATTATTATGATTTTGTATTATATTGAGTATTATTCTAGATGAATCCTGTTACAAGCTTTGACCCATCAAATAATGAATTTATATGGTAAGGATCAATACTTGGATTTTCAGAGTTCTTCCAGCCTCCTGAAATGATGGAACTTTCTATCACATTTCTGTCCATTATATTCCACAAGCCTGAGACCCACCTCTCATATTCCCTTTCAGCTCCCTTGAGGCTATCTAAAACAACTGCCAGCATTTAATGAGAATTTACTGTGTGCTAGAATACATGATATGCTTTACCCTAATTATCCAATTTGGTTCAGTATATGAAAGACAATCTGTTATAATCTCTATTTATATTGTATACTCAGAGAAAGAATGCCAGTATCATGACCAAGGTCATAGAGACAATATATGGAGTTACTGGTAAGAGGATTGATTCTGGAGTGTTTTAGATAGGTTCTCATTTTCCATGCTGCCCACAGACATCCTCTCTGGCTCCCTGTACACCACTGATTGCCCCTCTATTATCACTACTGTTGATTTTCTAGTCTAGATCCTTCTCTCCCTCCTTTACCTTCCATTGACTCAAATCCAGTAAATGACTCAAAGTTCAGAGGGTTCACTGTCCTGTTGAAGCTGAATGGGAAAAAAAAATCACTCATATATCCAAATTATTTTTATTGCAACAATTTCCAAAAGGACAAAGTCCAGACAGGCACGTGTGGCACAGAAAAACCTTTGTCTTTGCTTTTCTCTAATTCAAAGTCTTGCTTAACACTATTTGGCAATGGTCCATCCAATCCTGTCCTAGCATCAACAGGCACATGCTCCATACTCAGCCATTCTTAGGAATGTGATCCGTACCTTCCCACTGGCTCAGGATTTTGCAATAGAGTTACCCTCTTTTCTCTTATGCATTGCTGCATTGCCATTTGTCTCCAATGTGTTTCTCCGTAACCTCTAAAGCTCACCCTGCTTCCCTATCCTGTTCCTTCCTGCAAAGAGTTTGCTAGGTACCAAGTCTCAAGTCTTGCTCCTTCATCTCTCTCTTGAGCTTTCTGGTCAAGATTCTGCTCTGGTAAGGTCACCATTTACTTTGGGGTTAATAAAGTCAATGACCTGGATGTTTTTCACACTTGAGTGTCATATACCTTCTTGGGCTTTCAGATGTCTCCTCTATAGGCAGGTATTCCCCTGACCTCCCAATGATCTCCTCCTTCCTCCTTTTAGAGATATGTTCTTGTCTCATCTTCTTGACTGCACCTTCTCTGACTACAGATTTAAAATTTAAAAAATCCATTGCACTAATACACTGTAACTTCATTTTTCTCAGTAGCACTTAGAACATGGGCTTCAGATGTTGGTTTATGTCTTTATGTTTTACTTTTAAGGTTCATCTTATTTTATCTCAGTGTTATAGGTTTTAATTTGGCTATCTTCCACTAAGAGAACAAGTCTACATGAGAAGGACTCTAGAAAAGTCCCCGGTACATAATGCAAACTCAATAAATAATGATAGATACTGCATCACCTCACTCATGTTTTCCTAATTGGGCCACATGGTTTGATTTCTTTTTAATATGTTTATCACATCTTTTTTGTATACAGTGTACCTTTTACCAGTTATCTTCTTGGTAATTCCTGTCAGTCTTTTAAATATAAATGCTGCCTTGCTTGTTTTATAACTTAAAAGTTATTTGGATTAAACTTTAAGTATTCCCCTTTAAGTATAAGATGTAACAGAAATAGCTCTACTTCACATTTTTGGAATACATATTTTGATTAACTTATTCTTTGATAATTTCTTGTTTATTTAGTATATTCTGAACATACTAATTCCTTCGTCTTCTATCCTTCTCCGATCCCTATACTTCCTACAAGCAAGATCCAAGCCTACTTTCATTTCTTTTTGTTTGATTTTTGGTTTTGCTCTATGACCCATCAGGCTTAACCAGGGCCACTCACATTGGTTTGGATAATAAGCTATCCAATGGCATATGAGTAACTTATCCATGGCTCCATCACTAAAGACAGTGACTTCTTTTTCCCCAGCCATCCATGTCTGCCATTAGCTCCCATCAGTGGGGCCCAACAAGCCTTTCCCCACTCTATGAGTAAATGTTTAGCATTTCTCATGCAGTCTTGGGGTAAGCAACTGCAACTGTTGTGTATTCCTATCCTGGAGGGGTTATGTGGTTGTCCCATTTAAAGTTGGTCACTTGAAATTTAGTTGGTTTCATCTATGAAACGCTTCATTGACCATCTTTGAATGCAAAGAGGAGCTTCATTGATGTAAGCTGAGGACTGCACTAGTCTATGGGTATGAACATGAGTTTATAGAATGCCTTGAATTCTTAAGTCCCACTTGTATCATTTGACAGTGGGAGGTAACAACAGTTCTTACTCTTTATGATCACAGTGAAAATTAAATAGGATAAAAAGTAGGTGGCCAATTACTTACCAGTCTCTGACACCTTAAAAATTTCCATAAATCAATATGTTTGGTGCTCTATCTATTCATAATTCATAGCATAATTAATCATTAACATTTGATTTACTTTCCCCATGTACTTACAGGGTCAATGGAATCTCCCATTGGGCAAAAAATAGCTGTCTTCTTTGTATGCATAACTCAGTACCTAGTGCATAAAAGCATTAATAGTAATACTGATAACTGTCACTTGCTGGGTGTTGATTTGGTCCAATATTATGCTTGTGCTTAGAAATCTACCTACAGTCTATCAGTTCAGCTTGAGTAATTATGCTTTAAAACACTCAACCAGGCAGGCCATCCAGCATGCTTAAGATTACTCAATTACTACAGTGAACAAAACTTGAACCAGAATTTAGGTATACCTAACTCTAAAATGTTGTGTGGTATTTTAATAACTATCGGAATACTTAGATACTGGAGGGAAGAAAGAATGAATAGACAGATGAATAGCTAGATAGATCAATTGATAGATGTGAATTTGTGCTAGTAAATAATGAGTACTTTTCTGCTATGACAATCTTTACTCACTCATCTTATGATCTCACTTCTATAATCTTGAACATGTATGTAGACTGTACTGCAACATTGTACCCATAAACTACATATGAATTAAATCATTATTTCATCTTTTTTTCTTGTTTTCTCTGAACTTAAAACTCATTAATGCGGAAATTGTATCTCTTAGTTATATTGATATTACTTTGGGCTATATTTGTTCTAACAAATGCTGTTGACTATTTCAGGAAAGTACAGGCAATAGAACAGCAATGTACATGATTATTATTTGTTTCTATCCCTGACTGTTGAGATCTATTTAGTCACACTATGTACTAGCTTTTTGACCTCAAGAAAGACACATAACCTTGTGAGACTTGCTAAATATACATGGCTAAGGTAATATATGTAAATGCTTTAGACCTGTCCCTACATACTCTATGCATTTGAACTATTTTTCCCTTTGAGGAATTTTTTTCTAAGTACCTATATTAGATATGTTTTACTTAATCACAAAGAGTATCAAGTGTAAGTAAGCATTCTAGTCATTCCAATAGTGCCATCCTATCCATTCTTTCCATTTATCACACCAGAAGCATCACCACTCCAATTAAAGTGCATCACAGAATTCCCAACAGACAATGATGGAGCTTGGTTTCAAACTCAGTTCTTTCTGTATCTAAATGTGGCCCTCCTTTAATATCCCAAGGTAGATCACTTAGAGCCATAGTTTTATCTCAGTCTGATGGAAGGTGCTGAAAGTTAAAAATATATTTGCTTTATTTTACAATCTCTACCAGTTGCAAAAAAAGCCCTAAACCTGCTTGTTTAGGCAGTCTTTGGGGAATGGCTTATTTTTTTTGCTATCTCAGATCAAATGCAACAGACACTGAAAGAAGCCAAGCTGTCAGTGTTCCCCAGGGACCCTGTGTTTACAGGCTAGTAACAGCTTTGACTTTGCATATGTATGCTTTAAGAAAATCCCTGTCAGGTGAAATCTAGCCAGTGTTTTTCTATAATAAGAATCCTTATAAGAATTTCAACTAGAGTAAATTCCCATTCAGGGACATGGCTTTCCATTAGGTGTCTGATATTTGACAAAGTTGGACTAGTTGGATGAAAGTCTTACCAAAATTGTGCTTGAATGGTAAATATTCTGTAAGTCATAAAATCCTTCAAAATATGAAATATCTGACTTTTCTGGGAATTAACATACTAGTCTAGTTGTTAGTGTGATCGTTCTTTCTAAAGATCTTGAAAAGTAGTAAAAATGTCTAATTTTGTGACATCTAACAGAAAGAACAGTGCTTCTTACCCATGACCCAGATGAAGAGAATAGTACAAAGACATATAATTAAAATTGAGTGTATATATATATATATATATATATTATATACACACATGTATAATATATGCATACATGTATATAATATATATAGATATCAATGTATGTATATAATGAATATGTCTACCTTACAAAATAAAATATTTGATAAAATAATTTTATTGAAGTTATGGTAGGATTTCTACTGTAGTCTTTTTGTGTGGTTTTAATAAAAACACTTGAAAATGGCTACTTTATAAACAACTAAAATTTATTTATTCACAGCCCTAGATACTGGGAATTAAAAACTGGAGATACAGGTAGATTTTATGTTTGGTGAGGGCTGATTTCTGCCTGAACATAGTACCTTAAATGCTGTATCCCTTCGAATAAAGATGTGTCCTCTGCTAGAAAAGGACAAGAAAGGAAACGAACAATGTGCTAGCTCACTTTTGACATCTCAGTCCCAAACATGAGGGTTCCACCCCTACTTCCTAAAGTCCTCCTAAAAATAATATGGTGGTGATTAAATTTTACAATAGAAATTTTGAAAAATGCATTCGAACCATAACAAGTTAATATTTTGTTTTTAATGTATAACTAATACACAGTATTGAATCTCTCTGTCTCTTGCTTTCTCTTTCTAAGCCTGTGTGTGCACACTATACACACACACACACACACACACACACACACACACACACACACACACACACACATACTTCTGTGAAATTCTTTTCTTTCTGGGTAAATGTCAGCTTCATTGAAATGCTGGAGGCCAATGGGGGTGCTCCTCAACCTTACAACAGTGGTTGCCTCACTAAGCTAAAGTGCTGCGTGTGTAGCTTGTGTCTCACTTTTGGAGCTGGACAGACACAAAAGCAGGCTGTGATCCCTTTGTGTTCCTCTTGTTTCTTGCCCTGGAAGTTGCTGCCTTTTTTTTTTTTTAAGGTTTTTCGAGACAGGGTTTCTCTGTGCAGCTTTGCGCCTCTCCTGGATCTCGCTCTCTAGACCAGGCTGGCCTCGAACTCACAAAGATCCGCCTGCCTCTGCCTCCCACGTGCTGGGATTAAAGGCGTGCGCCACCACCGCCCGGCAGTTGCTGCCTTTTAATGCTTTGTGCCAAAATAAGAATCCTAAGCTCTTAAATACCAGGAATTTCATTCCTGTCTGCTCTTTGGGCTTTTGTTTTGATTTCTTAAAGATTAGGATAGACTACAAGAAGAATTTTTACATGAGGAAGACATATGCATTCCCAATGACTAAAAAAAAATTACTAAGATTCATGATTAAACATTTTTATGTAGCAAACCATGCAAATTATTTTCTAGAGTGCAGATTGCCTTCACTTTTAATAAAAAGAGTTGACTCCAGATCTGAGAGGCAAAATGTCTAATAATCACCTCTTATGGCCCTAGATATAGTCAAATTTGATGTGCTCATCAACAGCATGTGAGCCTTTAATATCAGAGGAAGTGTTTTATCTTTTAAAGAAATAGTGACTACCTTTCTGGGTGATGGCCAGAAAATGAAAGGCCTGGGATTTGCATCTGGTGCTTACATCAAAAGAATACCTTGGCATAATAGGATCATCAAACATACCTTTATGAACAACATGATCAGATACTTTGTATCAGATATTTGCCTATCCTTAGCCTAAGCTCTGATAAAATCATAAGAATAAAAAAATTCAACCAAACAATCTGTACTTTTAATACTTTTAATTTTATCTATTTTGTAATATAGATATTTTTAAATTTGGTATACAAATATCAGCTAGTTAAAACTGGGTTATGGATGTTTTCTTAGTAGGCATGAATATACTATCCATATCATAGGCTTCGAAATATTATTAATGTACATCATTTCTATTCTGAAGGAATTTTATATAAGTGTTCACTACCAAGGTTAATAACAGCAACAGGAACAGATAAAAACAGCTATGAGGAGAAGATTATGTGAACTAACAAACAAACTGCAAATGGGTTTGAATCATCACATGTAAATGTGACAGAGAAAATATAATGATTTGAAATGAAATTAGTTTGATATAAAATTTTTGATATAAAATTATTGATGATTTTATTATAACGTAGAAAATAAAGATAAGATTTAATGCATAATCATATATTTGAACTTTAATAGATAATTGTGATATTCCTGGCTCCAAAATACTATATTGTCTCCTTATTACCCACCATTGTGACCAAATAATTTGGAGGAAGTACAGCTCTCCTTTGGCATAAACTTATCTTTCCAGTACTCCTTTTTATTCTTACATTTCTGTAAAGTTGGACACGCATCATAAGGCCTCACCAACTTTCTCTTACTCTCCTACTGTGTGTCCACACGGAGCAGCCATTAATGCCTGCCTTTGCAAAGGTCTCTTCTGTTAAAAACCTAAGTAGTAAGTGCTCTCTTTCAAAAGCTCCTAATGAGTAACTTCCTCCTGCTAGGAATTCACCCAGGTGTGTCATTTATTTGTCCCTAAATGTTTTTATCTCATGGTACCATTAAAAGTAGCCAATTTCATTCAAGTGTCCCTGTGATCTGCTTCCCTGGGTGACTCTTGAACAATAGATGATTATTGAACACTTATCCAGATCCTGTTCTATGTGGGTGCTAGAACTTAAACCTGAATGGAATGGTTATCACCAACAGAGATTCAGCAACAATTTATGAAGGGCAGAATACTTCTGTAATATGAGATAAGAAAAAAAGTAATCTTACAATAGTTTTATATGTGCAAGATGAGAAAATGTAATTCAAAATACATAGGAGATTTTAATTAAGATAGTGACTCATGATAAACTACTTTTCAGGTAACACTTGCATTTCATACAAATAGATAATAAAAAAAATTGAGTGCTAAGCAAATATATCATGTCATCAGAAAGTTCAACACCACAAACATCAGAAAAGGATCTCAAGAGTCCCACGTGTTTGTGATATTTTACCAAAGTGGGTATTGGAATGGAACACATGTCTCAATGAGGAATTTAACTTTACTAGCTAATTTGTGGTCTCAAGCAAAGTATTTGGCTTCTTTAAGCCTATAATTCCTCTGTACACCAGGTTGGCCTTGAACTCACAGAGATCCACCTGCCTCTGCCTCCCAAGTACTGGGATTAAAGATGTGTACCACCACTGCCTGGCTTCTCCTGGATGGGTCTCTTTACTGCACTCGTCCTGCATTTCACAAAGAAAAGAAAGATTTGTATTACATTCCTCCTTAGTAAAATGAAGACCTAATCTATTGTACTTCTGTATTAGTTTTTTTTTCCACCAATGTGATTTTTAAAAAATGCCCAAAAGCAACTCAAGGAATGTTCTCAGAGTGTTAGCATCCATAATTTGGGAGAAGGAACGATAGCAAGCAGCAGAAGCAAGAAGTTGGCTGATATCATTTTACCTGCACTCAGGAAACACAAGAAGACTATAACATCCTCAAAAATCACCCCTAGTGATGGTGCTTTTTCTGATAAGCCTCACCTTCTAAAGATTCCATAACCCTCTGCTATGGACAGTGCCACAAACTGGAAACCAGGTGCTCAGTATATGAGCCTATGGGGATAATTCTTATTAAAACTACAACTTCACAGAGCAAGTGTGGGAATCCGATGAGATTTCATGAACCAAGAGTTTAACACACTGAGTTATGTGCACCACCATCATGATAACTGTGGTAAAATGGATGAGCTGGAGAGAAGGGTAAATACGAAATATAAGAATGATTCTTATAACTATGTTGTAAGTTTTTATTTACTCTCGGATGTTTATTCTATGGACAGGCAGGGTGTTTATTAACAGCTGAGTAAAACTGACTGTCTGTGATTTTTTAACTCCAATTTCATCTATCAGTTAAAGAAGGTACAATCACATCCTCCCCTCTTCACAGGAATGAGATATTTGCTGCCTCCAATAGAGGGAAATAATTTACTACCTGGCGTTGTATGTTAGGCATGTTTTTTTTTTAATTTTAATAAAAGTGTTGGAGGCTATAGATGAGGATAGGTGCACATCAGGGTCATACAGGGTTTTATTTTTTTTTTTACTTTTCAACTTATCCTTATCTCAGCCCCAACCAGTAGTTATTAATAATCTTGCTTACCAGATAAGAAGAGGGAGGCTTAGATATAAAGTAATGTTCCTTAGGGTCACCTGGGTAAAAATTGGCAAATACAGAATTCCAGTTTCATGTTGTAGACTCCAAATCCCACATTTTTGCTAACTCGACCAGTTTTGAAAAATTAGTGGCTCGAAAATCAACTGGTGATAGGACTGGATGCAAGTTCTGGGACAGGAAACAAGAATCATTCACCTGGTTCTACACCCAGTAGAGCTGATTCTGATGATGATAGGGATCGTCTCTGCACACTCTCCTGAAAGCTAAAATAGAGTTGTCACACACTGCCTATAGACTAGAGTTCACAGTGACTCAAATTGGTTTTCACATGCCCTTTTTCTCACAGTAGACAAATAGGAGTGGAAGACATATCTGCTTCTTATGAGTCCTGTATGTTTTCATATCCTATTCAACTTTGGACTCTCTCTTCATCCTCTCATGTGTATATTCTATTCCACCACAGGTAATATCTCACTTTGAGCTACTAGGTAATAATCTTCTTGTGATCTGAGAAGAGATGCTCCTCCTTGGTGATAGAAGAGACTAGTATTAGGAAGAGAAGGGAGAGTTTCACTTACAGCTTCAGTTTCTTCTGACGTTAAGTAATTAGCATGAGAGATATGTAAGAACTGCTTATGGCTGTGGAAAGTGCAACACATGAATGCATGCTATTAAATATGTTAATTTGCAACCTTTGGGGATTGTAATACTGGTTTTATGTAGTTCACTCTTCATACCTTTGTGATTCCTGGGACATGTTGCAGTTAAAATGAAAAAAAAAAAAAAGAACAGAAAAGAAACAAGAAAGTGAAAACCTGAGAAACCTTGATGTTTGTGATGCTGGATAAGTTAAACATTTTACTTTCTTCCCTACACAAAATAAACATGAAGAATACAAGCCATTTGATTCTTTCAAGGGCAAGGCTGTCTCAGTGGCTATTGTCTACTGAGAACTGACTATGTAATGGATAACATCTTTCTGTAGCAGAAATCCATGACATAGTCAGTATTTTTTATTGTAATGGGGTGGCAGACAAATATATATATATATATATATAGATATAGATATAGATATAGATATAGATATAGATATAGATATAGATATATATAGATAGATATATATTGGAGCATATATGATAGAGGAGCAAGTAGCAACCACGGTATACATTTCCTTGGTGTTTTCTGTGTGCTGATTCATATCTAAAGCACTTATGAATAATGTTGCACTTAGTCATTACTATGTGGCGTCGAGGTACCCCACTTTATTTTTGTACTTTTAAAACATTTTATTCTTAAAATTTTTCTTTATTTTTGAGAATTTCATATACATATATATGGATATATATGTACAAAAAAAATATGCTGAATGCAATACATATCTAACCCATTTCTCCCTCCAGCTACCCCCTAACTCCTCTAACATGTCTCCATCACAATTTGTGCCCCTTTATATAGCTGACTAAGTACAGTTGGAGCTGCCAATAAGTGTCTGGGTGTGGAGGCAGCCACTGGAGAATGAGGAAACAATCAGTGGCCACATTCTCCTAAAAGAATGATATTCCCTCCCTCAGGTAGGGTTAACTGCCAGTGCTTTCTCAATAAAAGGTATGACCTGGAGGTTATCTATCCTATCTATGCCAGAATTTTGATTGGATTGATCTTTTGAAGTTTTTGTGCAGGTATACACACAGGTGCTTTGAGTTCATGGGTATGACATTCATGTCATGTCCAGAAGACAGCATTTTATGGGATTCCTCTCCCCACTCACACCGTTACATTATTTTCACCTCTTCTTCTGTGATGTTCCCTCAGACTTGGGGAAGTAGGGTTTTGATAAAGATGCTCCACTTAGGGCTGAATAAAGAATGAAAGCTTGGTTCACTTGAAAAACAGGTACTCAACACTGTGTTTCATTCCTGTCTAAGCATCAAAATATCTAGTAATATGCTAATAATGTCATTTAAGAATTAGAAATTGGAGAGTAAATAAATGCCTGCCCTAAAATAAAGCATACAATTGGTGAGTGATTGAGAAGAGGGAGGGAGAGGAAGAGGAGAAGGAGGACAAGGACAAGAGATGAAAGTACTGACTAAGAGAAACACATCTTTGAGGCAGTTCCCACATCTGGGCGTCTGGGGTCCAATAGTGGATTCTCATTTAAGGTAAAATTAAACAGATTTGTGAACTTGAATCTTGTGATTGATTCTAGGGAATACTGATATGTGGACTTGACTCAAAACACTTTGAAGCTACTTGTGTTATCCTCAAAGCCTGGCTTTGCATCCAAAAACTTGTAATTTCAATTAAAATTTTGATGTATTTTGAAATTGCTTCACTGACATTTCTATGATTGACATTATTGCTTGAATATTTTTAGCATATAAACAGGTGCTGATATGTGGAGAAATTTTGGAAGCACAATATCCTCTTTCCGTTAGAAGCTGTTGTAGAAATCACATCAAGAGAACTTACATTGTTAGTTTAAAAATTCTATCCATTTTACATCGTATCCATGTATTTATAAAAGATAATGACAGAGTAGCTAAGAATACTTCCTGGGGAAAAAACACAATTAAATATAATAATGGTTTACTCACAGCATGTCAAATCTCCAAAAAGGGAATTGAAAACAACTCTAAAATCATGTCAACATTCTTTTTTAAGAGTCTAAATGAACTGTACATAAATAGATAAGCAAACCTATTCATGTGTTCTTTTTAGAACTAGATAAGATGGAAATAAAATATTATTCAACTACATTAGCTTTCTAACAAACTTAGAAGTGGAATGTTAAAGATAATTTATCAAAATAAAATTTGTTGGCTCAAGTAAGTATAGTCAACAATTTAAAATGAATCTTGGCCATTTTTAATATTTTTACAAGGTTAAAATAAATGTAAGGCCATGTTCATAAATCATTAAGAGACTAGAAGTCTTTTACATTTAAAATCTGCATTAATCACTACCCACCAGAGCAAGAAGTTCTTCTGACCAAGGATGAGAGCAGCACAAATCCGTGGATATAAACATGCATACTTAAAAACAATTTCATAACATGACTGTTTAGCAAAACAACATTAATAGGTTCTCCCTTAGTGCTTATGCCTCTCCAAGCCATGGGCTTCAACCATGTTTACTGTACCAAATCTGCATTCCCTCCTGTGGACCAGACCTATGATCCAGTCAAGAGAGTGGATAGTTGCCACACAAACAGTCTTGCCACTATTGAACCAGTGAACATGTTTTGTCCAGATAGTTAAGATTGCAGCATGAAGGGTCTAGAATTAGGTAATACTATTGATGTCTCTTCTCCCCTACCAGCTTAGATAGCAGATTCCAGCACTGTGAATGTTGGCTAGCAAGAAGACAGTACCTTGGTCAATTCAAAATTCATTTCTCTGTAACATAGGTGTATGGTGTCTTCATCTAGCTAAGGTGAGCAACCAAATCCTGTAAGCTGATTGTCTTTTTTTCAAGACCTTTCTGAGAAATAACTCAGAAAGAGGTAACCCATTCTTGCCTGGCATTTAGATTTTCATTCATTAGCCCATGTGATCTAGGAGCAACATTCTTCATCCATGTAGGATATCTCTGTTGACCCTCTTTAAAACTATATATATTACACACACACACACACACACACACACACACACACACACACACACACATATATATATATATATATATATATATATATATATATATATATATATATACTTAGTGTACAAGCTGGTTATATTTTATAAGGAATTTTGTATATTCTTAATGTTGATTAAACAACCTCTTACCACCAATTTCTTCAATCCCTTGATCCCAACCAGGCCTAAACTTTATGTTACCTATAACCACTATCTCCATTCTTTCACATCACATGTATTCTACTCTTTAGGGTACTGAGCATAAGTGATTCTAAATGCTCAGCATCAGATGAAACAGGTATATCAACTGTTCCCACTCAATATATATACACTACTCAAATGATCATTGAGAAAGATGTGACAGAAAAAATGAAAGGGTGAGAGGATGAGAAGGAAGGGATGTGAAATGCTGTCTTCGAGATATGAAATGGCTGACACACAAGTGAGCCTGCTGGGGCTGTGCCTGATTACATAAGACCTGTGCAAAATCAAGCCAGCTAAATATTCCCTCAGAGAGGGAGGAGGGGCTCCTGATGCCCTCCCCTTAACTAGGAGCCATTGGTAGTTGATGGATGCTGAGAGAGGAAGAAGTACTTTTCTCTAGAGAGGTGGTCATTGTTAGCTTGCTCATGCCTCGGTGAATGTTCACACAACAAATGGGTAGCCCTAACTGGACTTAGTGGATTATTAAAAATAGAGGACAAGAATTCATGAGGGGGATTTATTAGGGCATAAGGCTGGTATTGGAGAGAAGCAGTGGATGTTAGGGTGGATATGACCAATGACCAAGAATGTGTACATGAAGTTTTCAAAACTTAAATTAATTTTAATTTGGAAAAGAAGCTTAATGTGACAGCAAACGTCCCAAATGGACCTCCATAATTTCTTTTGAATTAAAGATTTATTGGATAGATCTATACTGCAAACTATTTGAAAATAGTACAGAGTTTTCTCACATTTAAATCTTACTCACTTTGTTTTCCTGATAATTCGGTATCCATAGGCAGCAATGGAATGATCCATTTTCTATATGTTATTTCTCTAAGTAAGATATATTATAATACACATGGAATGAAACTTACTCCTTTAAACGATTTCTTCATGGAACTCTCTAGGGAATGTTTATAATCCAAGCCCAATTTGATTGCAAAGAACACAGTGTCACAGAGTGTTTGTAACTGTGTTCAGAGCTGATGAAGTAGCTAAAAGTCAGAAGAAGACATTCTCATCGTAGATGTCACTACAGATGTCTTTCAAAGGTTAATTTCTTTCAGGAGCATGGTTCTACTTTAAATGACTTTGATGTTTGCAGCATGATTCTGGATGTTTCCCTCTCCCTTCTCTTTTAGTAGTCACAGAAAGAATATGGGTACAGTGTTTGGAGGTTTTCTTGTAAGTTTTATATTTGTGAACTTGACCATTCTCCCTACAGTGAAAACAAAACAAAACATATGCTCTTCTTTAACAACATAAGAAACATGTTTTTCCAGTTCACTATTAAAGGTAAAGCTATCCAAAGGATTTTGCTGCTGATACTGTCATATCTGGATACTGTAAACAGTGGTTTCATCAGTACAGTTTAAGACTGTCAGAGTTCAAGAGGCCAGATATCCAGAACCAAGGTTCCTGAGTATTGGTTTGTTTTGAGCACTGCCAACAGATGTGCCTTGTTTTTCACCCAGTCTCTAGTGGCCAGATGGCCAACTTTTACCATCTTTGCTTAGAAATGTGGCTCCAATTGGCCTTTACTATTGTTTTACAAGTATGTGTGTGTGTGTTCAGCTCCTCGCCTTTCTTTTCCTCCTCCTCCTCTTCCTCCTTCATCGTTAAGGTAAGACAACAATTATGCTGACTTGGCTCACTCTGATAACCTCATTTCAACTTAACATCATTTTAAAGATCATATCTCAAAATAAGCCCCCACTCTGAAATTCTATATGTTAAACTCCAATACACTTTTGCATGGGGAAGATATAATTCAACCCATAACAACCTTAAAAGTGTAGTATCTCAATGCACTATCAAAAGAATAGTGTCACCTTAATGCCAGACACTTAATATTACCTTATTTAATCATTGTGAGAACCTAGTAAGATCAATGTCATCTCCATTTAAGTAAATGATGCTATGGAATTGAGAAAGATCATATCATTAAGGCAATGTTACTAGAAAATTTGGGTCCAATATTCAGGCCAGGACAAAAAAAATTTGTATTGTGCTTTTACAAAAAGTTGTTTATATGATTTTCCATAGAATATAATTTCATGTGATAATTTACTACTGCGTCTTCCATACCCAAATACCCCAAATGTTATAAGGCACAGATCCCATACTTAAAAGAAAAAGTTGGATAAGTAAGAATAAGAAAAGCTGTCTAACTTACTTTCTCATCATTGAAGGAAATGATGCATTCTGGCTCTTGGACATTAATTATAACCTGTTCAGTATGTGGCCTTCCTATAAAATGAAAAATGTCAATGTGCACTATCATTAGTTACCTTGAGATATGGCAAGAATGTTTTATTTACTGAAAGACATTCAATCACTAGATTATACCAAAGAAAGTCTATACCACCCACTGTATTTAAAATACATACAGAGATGAGTGCAACAACATTTATGGTAAGAGTGTATTTCTCAGCAGACATGAGGTATACACATGGTGCACAAACCTAGCCAAGTCATAAGAAGTCATGTGACACACCCAGGAATGTCACCTGGAAAAACAGAACTCATGTTATGTTAAATGCTCACTCCTAACTTTAGTTCAAAAAAAAAAAAATCAAAACAGGAAAGATTCATTAGAGATGCTAGAAGTGACTATGAAAACAAACAAAAAATAAAAGAATTTCTAGTCTGAGTTCTAGTTTAATCAGACCAATATTAAAATATATTAATTGTATTGAAAAATACAAGTAAATACTTGATTGAGAAAATGCAAGAGGAATGGTTGGATAGAGAGTTTTGATGATATGAAGGGGTGTGTGTGTGTGTGTGTGTGTGTGTGTGTGTGTGTGTGTGTGTGTGTAGAAATGCTTCATAGAAGCTATGACTTGAAGAATAAATTAGTGAGGATATGAGAACACATGGTATTTTGCTTGATATACTCATTATAATGGGTGTCAGATGTTATTGCTGCTCCTGTACAGTGTTCAGTACACAGTCACTCAGATTTCTTCCCAATGGGAAGCCTCTTCTAAAAATTCCCAACAGCAAACACTTCTGCTTTAGTCAGGATTCTCTAGAGAAAAAGAAACAAATGAAGATATATATGCTCCTATCATCTACATACATGTGTCTATATTATATAAGATGAGGAATATGCACACACACACACACACACACACACACACACACACACACACACACACGCACCTGTTTACTGAGAGGCCCTATAATCACCTAACAGTGAAATAAACTAAAGACTCTGGAATGCTAGTCGTGAATTTAGACTGAGCACTGAGAACTAAGCACTGAGAACCAGGAGAATCAAAGACAGACTATAGGATGACATGGCCAAAGGAATATAAATGACTATGGATACCTGACTTCCTGAAGTGGACTAGAACTCTCCCACCTATGCAGTTATAGTAACCCATTCTACAACTCTGCATTTACTTGGTGTATAAAATTACTCTCAACATTCCTATTGATAGTATTCAAAGAGGGTACCTTGCAAAATGTCTGTTCATTTACTGTGTCGCCAGAGAAACATGTGAGTAGGAGCTAGGTCAGGAAAGCCTGAAATTGGACAAAAGGGAAGGGATATTTTAGAATGACTCAGCAGAGCCTGGTACATTCAGTTGAGGCAGGTCCAAGCCCCTCCCCCTGCCACAAGGCTGTGCAAGGTGTCCCACCATAGGTAGTGGGCTCCAAAAAGTCAGTTCATGCACCAGGGATGGATCCTGATCCTACTGCCAGGGGCCCCTTAAGCAGATCAAGAAATACAACTGTCTTGCTTGTGCAGAGGGCCTAGGCCAGTCCTGTGGAGACTCCACAGGTGTTTTTGTAAAGTTTCTAAATTCTCCCCATAGGAGGTCTCACCTTTTCAGGGGATGGAGCGGGGGATGGGTTGGGGTGAAGGCTGAGGGGGGTGGGAAGAGAGAAGAGAGGGTAATCTGGTTGGTATGTAAAATTTTTTAAGAAATTTTAATAAAAGAATGACTCAGTAGATTTGGGACACAAACCTCATAGTTATAATACCAATGTCAACTGGATGTGTGTCTGCAAGGTTCCTGTGATTTCTCACAAAATTTACTATATGATAAAACACTAAAGTTAATGAATAATTGGCCTACTGACAAACAGGATTACAATGTTTTTTTTTTTTGTCTAATTAAAATACACTTTCTTTCTGATAAATATTATTGAATAGTTAAAAGGAGCTACAGTCCCAGGCAGGTGGCTGGGGATTACTCATGACCCTGGTGTCCCCACAGGAGTGATTCCTAGACTAGAAACTCTCTCATTATATAAATTAGCTAAGAAACATAAGGTTGGGAATTGCTGCTCTAGCTCTTTAGATCAGAGTTAATGTCCCTGAGCATTCCAATACTAGTGCTTGCTTTGCCCACACTTTATGACCCTGGAGACTCAACAGAGACATTTCCTGTGGGATCAGCTGCTGACAGGTCAGTTTGTCCTTCCCTGTTTTAATCCTGGGAAAATATGTGTAACCAGGCCCTGAATAATCAGCCTTTAGGAATCCAGAATTAGGGGATGGGAGTGTCACTCATTTTCCCACCATGCTCAAGTCTCTTCTTTAGAGCTCTTTTTTTCCCAAAGAAAAGAACACAGAAGTGTCTAAGGAATATGATGCTGGTCCATACTAATCTGTAGGTTGTTGAGAGCACAGCAAAGTCCTCTCAATGATTGGTTAGGGCTCCTAGATTCATTACATTGATAATAATGAAATACATTTGCTAATCCATAGAATCCCCTCATCTCACTTGTCTTTGCTGCTTCCTCAAAGGTTTATACAAGTTGTTTAATGACATATTGCATGCATTATACTCTTAGCTCAATCCCTAAATATAGGCCTGGTGTGTCCCTGCCAAACAAATATCTACAATGGCTCTTCCAGTTCAGCAGAACATCTCAACCTTGATCTTGAGTACAAACATTTCATAGTCTTAGTCCTTTAACTCTTCTGCCCCTATATATATCTTATATATCTACTGGAAGAACAAAGATATTATATATATATATATATATATATATATATATGATATGTAATAATAGTAACTGTACATTGACTGAGCACTTAGAACATTTCAGGAAGTTTTCTGTATCTGTTTGCTTGATATTTGCAGTAGTTTCCTGAGATTATACTATTCCTAATTTGACCTGTAAGAAATTAAGCTTGAGGGATATGGTCACTATTACTTCTTCAATTGCTAAGTGGAAAAACCAGAGTTCTTCCCTGATATATAGCTATAAAGTTTATGTTTTTTAAAATTGTGTTGGTTTTAATTCCCACATAGTAGGAAGAAGCCTGCTTTTTCTTTTGCAAAACAAAATAGTTAATGAATCCACTGCCCTGACATTCATTTTACCTGGACAGCTCTGACCAGTTTACCAGCATTCAACTCTATTTCTTCCTTACCTTGGAGACCTGACTCATCTAAGCTACCTTTTTCTGAATAACTCAAGGGTATTTTTGCACTGATTCTTTTGGCTTCTAGAATATACCAGATGGTAAAGTCTCAAAAATTTGGTGCTTTATACTTTTTTCAACTCAATAATTGTGTGATGAATAAATAAAATAGCAGTGAGGGGCTCCGAATTCTCCAGCACTATTTATTTACAAACACTCAAATGTTCTCCATAAAACGTTCTATTTTTCAATCTGATCTACATTAAGATGCAGTGTTTTAAGATGGGCATGAATTTAACAGTGGTGACCAAGGGCATTTGCAGGGGAGACTATTAAAATCACTAACGGCTTTGGCTGCTAGAATCTAGAACAAGCTGAACCAGGATGGTACCTCTAGGAACAGCACTGCATTTCCTATGCTGTAAGAACACAGGCCAGAATATAAATGGCTTGAGTATGTTTTCTTCCACAGAGGAGCTGTGTGCCAGGTCTGATTTCTTTGTATTATAACTGAGCAGAGACATCTGTGTCTATTTTGTAAGCTTTTTGAAAACTTTACTTGGGGAACAAGTCTATGGAGAAAACTTGTTCTTTTCATCCTTGAAGATTGTTAGTGCCCTGGTAACAATGTAGCTTCCAAATTATGACTGCAACATCTGCTCTGGGCTAGTCAAAAGAAAAAAAAAATAACATTGTGCACCCTGCAGAAAACTTTAAGCCTTTCTGACTCCATTATTTAGAATGAACAAGCATATATTCTACCTCTTAATACAGGCATTTTCTTAAAACATAACATTGACATTTTGTAATATTAATACTGTCTCTTTCTAATCTACTCAAGAGTACACATGGCACTCATCATTAATTAAAAGGGAAAAAAGAGAAAATGAATATATGCCCATCCTATCTAATTCAATGGTGAGAGTGACAATAAAAATATATCAAGCCACAAACGAAGTGCTTTCTATGTAGCATCTCATTTAAATAACACAAGCCCCATGTTGCTTAGGGTTCTAGATGGGATGTGAGGAAGTCAGTGCCAAGTGTTGTTTTGCCAGTCAACTCTCACATATATTTCTTACTTCTTATTATCTGTGCTCTAGGATTATGAAAATGCATCCCTCTGGTTCTATCATGGGCCCCTTTATGGCTGATTTCAGCTCATGAAAAACATTAGAGGGAGATGACATGGTTGGAGGAAAGGAGGGGGTAACTATGTGCTTGTGACAATCTCAGCAGAGTCTCTAGCAGTAGTCTCCTTCTGTGGATTTTTCTCCTCCTCCAGGTTCCAGTCTCTACTGGACTCCTGTGACACTGACTTCTCCATTGGCCCCTGTAGCCAAAGGAGAGATCATGACTTGTGCTGTATAGCCTGCCTATCTTCTCAGGAGTCACACTGTACATCTTTGTCTTCAAACCATTAACATTTCCTAGGCTATAAACTCTCTATACTTAAGCCAGGTTTTGCATCCTCTGCCACAGTTGATTCCCTTGCCTCGGATCATGCAGACAGACGTTGAAAACTATCATTTTCATGCTTGTGCCTATAATTTCAAACCGATGTTTCTAACCACTAAACTACCTTCCTATAACTTAAATTAAAAATGGCAGTCAGTGTTTAGTTTTGTGTCTACATTTGTGAGTTTTCCTAGTAAGTGTCAGACTCATTTGGTGAGGTTTGATTGTAACTAAAGCCTTTAACTGTGCAGTGCAGTGCCAAGTCATTTGTTTTGACCATGGAAAATCAACAGTAGCTTTCCTGTTATGGAGGTGCAGGCTCAGCCCTGGAGTGTTATCTGACTCCCTACAGCATCAGCATCACCTGGAAGGAAGTATTTTAAAAATGCAGAATCCTGGAACTCATCAGAATGTCCCAAGATGATCCCAGGGGTGATTAAGATGGCAACTAAAGTCTTAAAAAACACTGTGCTGAAGGACTTGATTTGAGGGGTTAGAGTTTGAGGCTCAGAAGTTGAGAACCTTTGTTGCTCTTACAGGAGAAGCCAGCAACCACTTATATCTCCAGTTCAGAGGACCCAGTGCCATTTTCTTGCTTTTACAGGGACAGGAACACATATGATCCACATACACGTGTGCAAGTATTCACACATACACATATAATAACTATGTATAGGTATTTTTAATGCCTATTTTTGAAGGGCTAGAGAGAGGGCTCAGTGATTAAGAGTACTTGATACTCTTTCAGAGGATGGCAGTTCAGTTCTTGGCACCAACATCAAGCAGCACACAAGTAATTGCCTGTAAGTTCAGCACTAGGAAAATCTCACACTGTCTTCTGGTTCCTCTGAACAGCTACACACATGTGCATATGCCCACACAGATATACATACATACATACATACACACATAAATCACAATAATAGAAAACCTTTAAAATTTTTCGTGTGAATAAAAGTTAAAGAATCCTTGCAGTTTAAAGGATAATGATATTTAAAAGAATTATTTATAAATCTTTGTTCATTCAAATTTTCTAGTCACTGTGTTTCAGACCTTAGCTCAGTTAATGAGTAAGATGTGTTCTAAATCTTCTTTATTAGCACCACTGTGGTATTAATTTCCATATAGAAATTGTTAGAAATTTCAATTGGCTTTAAAGGCTAACCAGTTGGAACATTATTCTTGGAGCAAAGAGTGTTAGGCCAATTGCAAGGTAAAAGATAACTTTCTCTGCTCTTTTCTTCAACACTAGGCTATTCTAGGTGGTTTTAGTTTGCCTATATAAGCAGATTGTTAGCAGTATGTCAATTGTTGTGGAATGCTTCCTTCCCACTTCCTCATTTCTTTCCCTAATTTCAGCCCCTGAGGAACCTCATTAAGGTCCCAACATTCTCCAAAATGAGGTATCATCACAACACCTGCCTTGATCCAATCCTCCTTTCACAGCATAGGCCATTTTCACAGTGAGTTATTATGAAAGTAATGGATTTTAATTCAAACTAATGAGTGGATAACTAGTCACTTAAACACCCTTAGGAGAATTTCCTTTTTTTTTTTCTAATGAGATGGTTGTTAGCTCAATTACGTCTCTAATTTGTGGAATTTTACTGAATGTAATAAGGAGAATAGTGAACAAGTTCAGCAATACAAAGGCAACTAGGTGATGGGGACATCTGTCCTCAGGACCACAGCATTACCATCAACTCAACTCACTTTCTTTGGCAGTCAGAATATCTTTCAGCAACTATGATTTGTTGCTGTTACCCCATCTGTACAAGTGCTAATTGGAGTAGGGCAAAGTTTTCTTGTCTGAATATGTGAGCTGACTATAAGTCAACGTTAACTGTAATGTTAAAGCTGTTTCATTCCCTTTGATATTAATCATCCATTGCCTTGCAACAAATCATTCCACACTTAGTGTCTTGAATCCTCACACATATATAATCTTACTGATTTAATGGATTAGCTGGGTGGTTCAGGCTCATGAAGTTTCTGTAAGCTGATTCAACAGTTGATTCAATGCTTGACTAAGAGAAGGTTTACTGTCCAGTCTCCTCATGAGATTTCTGGAAGTTCTCTATGCTTCACCACATGAACTTTCCCATAATATTTGGGACAGGTAACTTCCATCTCTTCAAGGATGCTGCAAATGAGGAAGCTATCTTTCTTCAGGGCATACCTTCAAAAATCGTGAAATAGCATACCTGAAGAAAAGCCTGCAGCCTTCTTATAACCTACGCTTATAATCAAAAGAAAAACTAAAGTTCAAACTATAGTCAAGTCCAGGGAAATTAATCTCTACTTCTTTAGGAGTATAAGACATATGTAGGCATATGTTTAAGCCGCCACATCTACCTAGTAAGTCTATGTGGAGAATACCATAACTTTTATGGGATTTTAATTTGGTGGCACATGTATCCTTGTATGTGTCACCATACAGTGAGACAATGAGAGTACTGTAGGGAACTGGGGTGAGCCCCAGATCTTACATTTTTTTTTGAGAAATATCATCTTTAAAATGACCCTTTGGGCTTTATAGATTAGAGCTTTTTATTTTTTAGTTCACTTTTCTGAGAATTAGGAAGGTGGGGACCTATTCTTTATACTTGTTAAGAATTATGTGAAACTCTAATGGAAAAACAGATCTAAAGCATCTTGGGGATTCCCAGGCCAGCATGCATCCCTGCTGGAACTGTTGCATTCTATCTTTTCTCCTTTTTGGATCTTATTTACTTATCTCAGGATTAGAGCAATTCTGTATATTTTTTGTTTTCTTTGCTGGACTAGTGGCTGAGCCTTTCATGTTCAACAAGTAAAACTTGTCTTTCCAATGCTTTAAAAACTCTCTTTCAGTGTCTACATTTTTGTCTCTAAGAGGTGATTAATTCCTCCAAGGATTACACTTATGTATCCAATGCTATATCACCCAACAAATTAGAAAGAACACATTCGTAATAGGCCATGTACTTGAGTTTTCTTTATTTATGGGTTGATTTTGACAAGTGCAACCATAAAGAAAACAGAGCTCATAACATCTATATTAGCATGTTGTTCTTAGAATTCAATGATTTCAAACAGCAGTAGAAGAAGGATAATCCTTAAAACTGTGCTCACAAGCACAAAGGCTCTGTGCATCCATTCTCTCCTCCTTGTATGTTTTGGTTGTGCAGGCAGGAGAGCCCTTTATTAGAAGCATTCAGGAGACTTTTCAATGTGAATGTTGGAAACTTCCCCTGAAAATTTCCTGATCGCCTCACATTTTGTGTTCTTTAGGTAGTTCCCATGAACAATAAAGTCTGAGAATTCCTACTTCTGGGAAATGCCCTGGGGTTAATGGGTCTTGATAAAGATTCACACAGAAACAGCATTTTGGTTCAATGAGTTCAGTTGTTGCAAGGATAATAAAGAACAGGCTCACTATGATGTATAGCTTTTCTGACTAAAAAGAGATAAAATCCTTTCAAGAAGGGGATGTGTCCCTGAAGTGCTGCCTTGCCCAGGAAGCTAACAATGTGATTGGATTCCTTCCTTTCTGAATTCCTTTTGTCTTCTCTTCCCCCTTGTCTCCCTATCACTCACTCCCAAACTACTCCTCTCCCTCCACATTCTTTGCCTCTCCTCTTCTATTTCCTCCTTTTCCATTTGAGAAGTATCTATCTAAATACATCCGGTGGCTTTTGAAAAATTCTAGTTTGGGTGCATTTTTTACCTCAACTTTTACATTAGTTCCAAGTAGAAGATGTACGTTTTTATTGTTTTTAGACTGTCATGGTTTGTCAAAGACTTAAAATCAGCTTCTCAACATCCCTATTGTCACTAATATTAAAAGAAAATGCATATTGGTATCATTGATCCTGTGTCTTTCAAAAATCCTCTCTTCCGGGCTGGAGAGATAGCTCAGAGGTTAAGAGCACTGACTATTCTTCCTAGAGGTCCTGAGTTCAATTCCCAGCAACCACATGGTGGCTCACAACCATCCGTAATGAGATCTGGTGCCCTCTTCTGGCCTGAAGGGATACATGCAGGCAGAACACTGTATACATAATAAATAAAATAAATCTTTAAAAAAAAATCCTCTCTTCCCATATTGCTGGCTTTAAACAGGCAAAAGTGAATGGTAAGAAATAGACCTCTAAGAGGAAAACACAAGGAAATATGAACATTCTAAATACTATCGCTCAGAAATTATAATGCTACCTATGGGTTCACAACTCTCAGGCTTAAAGTACCATTACCTTGATTGGTGTTCTAAGAACAGACATCGATGATGTGTTTAAGTATTTACATTTAAGTAAAACATCATTCAGGACAAGTACATTACAGAGGTAGAAAAAAAAGTACACATGTATAAGGGGCAAAATTTTACCTTTCCCTACAGGGGTACAAGAGCTTGTTAGTGTAACAGCCTTAGATGTCATATCTGGGAGCTAGATGTTTTCCTTGAGTGATTGAAGAAGACATTTGTAAAATGATTTATCAAGTAATGTTTTCTGTTTTGCTTGGAGGACAGAAAATGAAATCAGGGATCATATTCAAAGGTAAATTGGAAAGAGGATGGTAGATTTATAGTTGTGAAATATGTTCTAATTCAAACTCCAGCAGTGGGTAGCTATACATCCTTGAACATGATGTTTCAGCTTTCATTTTTCTCTAGAAAGAGAGAAAATCCTTCATTCATATTTTCTTTTCTTTTTTGAGAACTGAAAGAAATTGTATAAAGACAGCATCCTATCATTCTAAAGTAATATTATACTTTCCGATGTGTACATAAAGTACAGAACCTTACTCACAAATATAGGATAGATAGGATATCTTCTTTAATTTTGCCAAATACAATTAGGCTAGATATTATAACTATAATTCTTGCTTGATAATTGTTTTGTCATATGTAATTTTACTATGCTGAAGTTAAAATCTTCCTTTTGAATAGAAAGAATAGGGGAAATGATGGGTGATATCATTCTGTATGCTGTGAATATGTGTTGCTCTGATTGGTTGATAAATAAAGCTGTTTGGCCAATGATGAGGCAGAATAAGGTTAGGCAGCACATTCTAAATAGAGAGAGGAAGGAGAAAGAAAGAGAAAGAAGATGCTGCCAGCCACTGCCAAGAGAAGCAAGCTGTAAATATACCAGTAAGCCACAAGCCATGTGGCAAAGTATAGATTTATAGAAATGGGTTAATTTAAGATGTAAGAGCTAGCTAGTGAAAAGACTGCCATGGCCATAGTTGAAAAATAATATAAGCCTCTATTGTGTTTACTTGAGTCTGAACGACTGCGGGACCATGGGGCCATGGGAGCCAGGCAGGACCAGAAAAAAACTTACAGCTACAAGGATGGGTCTTCCCTCACTTCTTCTTAGGTTACTATAGTTGTTAGCAATCTTTATCCCTGCAATGCCTGTAGCTGCTTTACTCTAATCTTTAACTCTATTCTCATAAAACTTTCTTCCCATGGTGTGTTACCACATGAACCTATAGGCATATCAGATATACTATTTAGGGGCCATTATAATAAAATAAAATATATTTTATTATTCTTTTATTTATTTATTTATTTATTTATTTAATGTTTTATTAATTAATTTTCCCAGCCCAATCACATTCTCCCCTCCCTACCTCTTCTCCTCCCAGTCCCTCCCCCAACCTCCACTCTTCACCCCATCTACTCCTCCTCCTTTTTCTTCAGTAAAGGGCAGGCCTCCCATGTGTATCAGCCAGCCATAGCTTAGTAAACTGCAGTAAGACTAGGCACCTCCTCTCTTATTAAGGCTGAATGAGGCAATCCAATAGGAGAAAAGGGTCCCAAAAGGAGGTAAGAGGGTCAGAGACAGCCCTTGCTCCCACTGTTAGGAATCCCACAAGAAGACCAACCTACACAACTGTAAAGTATGTGAAGAGTGTCTAGGTCAATCCCTTGCAGGCCCCTTTGTTGTTGGTTCAGTTTTTGTGAGTCCCTATGAGCACAAGTTAGTTGATTCTGTGTGTTTTCTTGTAATGTCTTTGTCTCTCTGGCTCCCATAATCCTTCCTCCCCATCTTCCACTGGATTCCTTGAGGTCAGCCTAATGTTTGGCCTTAGGTCTCTGCATCTGTTTCTATCAGGTGATAAGTAAAGCCCCCTAATGACAATTGGGCTAGGCAGCAATATATGATTAGGAATCATTTCCTTGAATTTTTTTTTTTTTTTTGCAAGTCATGTTTGGTTCTATCCTAGGTCTCTGGGCTATCCAGCCTCTGGGTCTCGACCCTCCAGGCAGTATCATAGGTAGGCTGCTGGTGTTCTGTTTAGGAAGTTGTCTCTTGTGCCAATATGTTCAAGGCTATTCCTCACTTTCTCTTGTATCAGGCTCAGGGTACCAAGCTTTGTGTTGAGGTCTTTTATGCACTCAGACTTGAGATTCATTCAGGATGGTAGCTATGGATCTATTTGCATTCATGCAGGAATCCAGTTACACCAACATCATTTTTGAAGGTGCTCTCTTTTTTCCATTGTATATTTCTGGCTTCTTTATCAAAAATCATGTGTCCATGAGTATGTGGATTCACACCTGGGTCTTCAATTCCATTCCAGTGATCATCCTGCCTGTTTTTATGCCAATACCATGTGGTTTTTGTTACTATGGCTCTACAGTACAGCTTGAAATCAGGGATGGTGATATCTCCAGTTCTTTTATTGTACAGGACTTTTTAGCTATTCTGTTTTTTTTCATATGTAGTTGAATATTGTTCTTTTAAGTTCTGTAAAGAATTGAGAGAACTCATTGAATCCGTAGATTGCTTTTGGTAAGACTGCCATTTTTACTATGTTAATCCTACTTATCCATGACAATGGGAGATCTTTCCATCTTCTGATATCTTCTTCAATTTCTTTCTTCAAAGACTTGAAGTTCTTGCCATATATGTCTTTCACTTGCTTGGTTAGAGTATACACAAGATAGTTTATGTTATTTGTAGCTACTATGAAGGTTGTTGTTTCTATAATTTCTTTGTCAGCCCATTTATCAACTGTATATAGGGAAGCTACTGATTTTTTTTAGTTTATTTTATATTCAACCACTTTTTTGAAGGTATTTATCAGATGTAGGAATTCCCTGGTAGAATGCTTGGGGTTGCTTATGTATACTATCATATCATCTGCAAATAGCAATACTTTGACTTCTTTCTTTCCAATTTGTATCCCCTTGATCTACTTTAGTTGCCTTATTGCTCTAACAAAAACTTCAAGTACAATATTGAATAGATATGGAGAGAGTGGATGTCCTTGTCTTGTCTCTGATTTTAGTGGGAATGCTTTGAGTTTCTCTTCATTTAGTTTGATGTTGACCATAGGCTTGTTGTATATTGCTTTTTATTATGTTTAAGGATGTTCCTTGTATCCCTGATCTCTCCAAGACTTTTATCATGAAAAGATGTTGGATTTTATCAAATGCTTTTTCAGCATCTTGTGAAATGATCATTCTTTTTTCCTTACAGTTTGCTTATATGGTGTATTACATCGATTGATTTTCATATATTGAACCATCGCTGCTTGAACCCTACTTAATTAAGGTGGATGATCTTTTGGATGTGTTCTTGGATTAAGGATGCAAGTGTACTACTGAGTATTTTTGAATCAGTGTTCATGAGGGAAATTGGTCTGTAATTCTCTTTCCTTGTTGAGTCTTTGTATGGTTTGTGTATCAGGGTAACTGTGGCCTCATGAGATGTATTTCGCAATGTTACTTCTGTTTATATTTTGGGGAATAATTTGAGGAGTACTGGTATTAGTTCTTCTTTGAAACTCTGATAGAATTCTGTGCTGAAACCATCTGGCCCTGGCTTTTTTGGTTGGGGGACTTTTAATAACTGCTTCTATTTCCCTAGGAGTTACAGGTCTATTTAAATTATTTATCTGATCTCGATTTAACTTTGGTAAGTGAAAATTGGTATTGAGAAACTTGTCCATTTCTTAGAGATTTCCCAATTTTGGGAAGTACAGGTTTTTGAAGTATGACCTAATAATTCATTGGATTTCCTTAATGTCTGTTTTATACCCCCTTTTAATTCTGATTTTGTAAATTTGGATATTCTCTCTCTGCCTTTTAGTAAGATTGGATAAGGATTTGTCTGTCTTGTTGATTTTCTCAAAGACCCAAATGTTTGTTTCCTTGGTTCCTTGTATCGTTCTCTTTGTTTCTATTTTATTGATTTCAACCCCTAGTTTGATTATTTTCTGTCCTCGACTCACCTTGTGTGTGTTTGCTTCTTTTTGTTCTAGAACTGTCAGGTGTGCTGTTTAGTTATTTGTATGAGATCTCTGAAATTTCTTTATAAAGGCTCTTTATGCTATGAACTTGTCTCTTAGCACTGCTTTGCTTATGTCCCATAAGTTTGGGTATGCCATGCACTCATTTTCGTTGAATTCTAGGAAGTCTTTTATTTCTTCCTTGACCAAGTGGTGATTCAGTTGAGTGTTGTTTAGTTTCTATGAGTTTGTAGGCTTTCTGTTGTTGTTGGAATCTAGTTTTAATCCACGGTAGTCTGATAAGTATCAGGGCGCTATTTCAATTTTCTTATATCTGTTGAGACTTGCTTTGTGACTAAGTATATGATCAATTTGGAGAATGTTCCCTAAGGTGATAAGAAGAAAGTATATTCTTTTGTGTTTGGGTGAAATGTTCTGTTGATATCTGACATATTTGAATCATAACATCTGCTAGTTCCATTTTTTTTCTCTATTTAGTTTTTGTCTGGATGACTTATCCATTGGTGAGAGTGGGGTATTGACGTCTCCCACTATTAATGTGTGAGGCTCAATATGTCATTTAAGCTTTAGTAATACTTCTTTTACAAATAATGGATGCCCTTGCATTTGGGGCTTGATCCCTTGTCTTTGTTAGATGGGTGTTTTGTTCCTTAGTTTCTATTTACTCTGGTCTTCTGGCCTAAGTGGCCAGAGGTTCTGGTGAATAGCGATTATTCAAGTCCAGTAGTATGGGCTCCTGGGGTTTTTGCAGCCCATAAAACCTCTGGGGTTTTGGGTGCCAACATTGTCTCTGCAGTTCCAAGTACCTGTGTGGCCTCTAGGGTTTTTGGTACCTGTTTTGTCTGTGGGATTCCTAGTACAGTGTGGCCTTTAGTACAGCTGAAGCTTTCTATTGAGGTTGTGAGCTGGGATACAGGGAGCAGGAGGAGGGATGCAGTCGTGGGCTGTTGGGCCAGCTTTAGGAAGAGTTAGTTGACTGTGGGCAGTGTCTTACCTTGGGTCCCTAAAATCAGCTTTGCCTCAGCTAAAGCAGAAGTCTCCTACTGAAGTTGTGAACTAAGATATAAGGGCCAGGGGAGAGAGTCAAAATATAATATCATCTTAACTAATTGTATCTGCTATTAGCCACTATAAAAAGTGTGGCTACATTTTGAAGTTGTGAGTGGACATGAATCTTCTGGGGTAATGCAAAATGCAAAACAGAGTCTACCACTTATTTGGCAGAGAAAATATAAATCATAAAATATCATACACACATGTGCATGTTTGTTACTAAAAATGCAAACACTGGTTCAGTCTGTATATTACTTGTACGTTCATATGTTTGAGTCACAGTTTCAGGCATACCTTGGTCTTACATTATACTTTAACTTCTGTCCATGAGATCCTGTCAAGTTTCATTCTAAAGATAGCAGAAAAAAAAATCAGAGATAATAGAAATCAAGTTTGTTTTTTCTAGTGTATCTAATTTGAATTGAAATAACAGATGGCTTCAAATAGTGTATCTGAAATCAGTCCTACAAGAATAATTAGGAGTAATCTGGTTACTACTGATAAGATTTTCAAGATGTAAATGGGCTATTTTTTAAACAAGAAGGAACTCATTAAAGAATGTCTGACAACAGATAAGATAACAGATCTCAGAAAGTTTTAGCAGGCCATAAATCTTTCAAGAAGAGTTATAATTACAACACATTTTATTAAGTTTTCATGGATCCAAAAGTTATTTTACCATAACTTACTGAAGAAGGAAAAAAAAAAACTTTGATTAAAATAGCCTCTTGATTCATCAGCAAATAAAAGATAGGAGAGGATATCACACCTTTAATAATAATATAGGCTAGAGTGATGGGTTGATTACTGTGTTGCTTTTTACTTTTACCTGTCCTGCTTTTACAGAAGACCAGAGTTTGGTTTCTAGTATCCAGGTCTGACAGATCATAACCACCTTTGACTTCAACCCTAGGCTATCTGATGCCTCTACACTCAAAGACACTGTAAGTCATGTGTGCATATCCATTCTACATGTATACATAAACACACACACATACAAATATGTTTTTAAAAATTAAAAAAGCAAAAATAATATTATGTAGAGTGTTGATGATTTTAAGGAGAACTTATGAAATAACATGGTAGAAAAGGATATATAAGCCAAATAGAAGTAGATATATGTAAAATATCTCTATGATTGATGGGGAAGAGAATAAAACAAGGCTAGAGAAAGATACAAGATATTATGATGAATGGCATGTGTCTTTCTATACCACCAGCCCTGTTCTTTCAGGAGTAATAGCAATGCGATTCAACTTCCACACATTTCTTCAAAAATATTCCCTTAGTATATAAAAGCTAATAACTTCAATGTGCTTTATCTTCCTTCCCATGGCTGCTTTGCATTGTTTCCACATAGCTTTTCATAGGAGAGCGAATTCAACATAGACTTATAAACTCATCTTCTATTGTCATTTCTCCTTAATCTGCCTCTCTAATTCGTTCAGCTCTTTGCTTTCTGTCTATACCTATCCTGGATCCCATACTAGCATTAGCCTTTTTGTATCCTGTGTGCAGACTAAGGTATTTTTCTCCTTGACAACCTATGAATTAGAACTATGCATCCCTGCTTCTACATTAATTCACACTATTTTCTCTGAATTAATTTTCCTCTTGCTCATCATGATTCTCACTCAGCAGTATTAATTGAACAAATAGACTTTCCTGGAACTGGATAACACTGAGACATCATACTGGCAAGTGACCCAAGTCAACCACTTCTGTGCTGAGCCTGTTACAGATAGAAACTGTTCTGTCTGTCCACCATCCAGATACTTCTTCCTAGAGAAACAATACTTTGGATCCCAGTGGGAAGCAGGTGCTTATTCCCTATTTGTAGTTCGTGGAGCTCAAATAAACTGGTTAGGTTACTCTCCCAATACTGTTTTACATCTCTTTTTCCTCAAGCCTCTCTCAATATCTTTCCTCTAGATTTCATGATTCTAAATATTTACATCTCTTTTTCCTCAAGCCTCTCTCAATATCTTTCCTCAAGATTTCATGATTCTAAATATTTACAAAGCAATCTTTTTCTTATGGTTTGCCAGATTAGATTGTTTAATCTACTGTAACCTATTAAATGATAAATAAGTAGTCTGAGTACTAGAATCAGAGAAGCATTTTAGTGTATATGACATTTGATCTAGACCATGGTGACTGATAAAACATTAGTAATTATGCATAAATATACTTCTTATTGGGAAGGTTACTATATGCCAAGACTTTATTTTATTTATAATCTTTGAAGTAACCCTTCACTGACACAAAGTAAAAACACTTTCATTGTTCAGAAAACTTACCTTTTTTTTTATGCCCACATTACTAAAATGCTACTGGTTTTGTTTAGGGGAACAATGCTCATCTTCCTCACTCTTCAAAAGAGTTTACAGGCTCCCATGGAATAATGCATCTTTGTATTTCTTAGTTTGGATCAGTAGGATTGTTTGGTAGAATGCTTTTATAAGTGAGAATTATATTATAATAAACACACACACAAGCACAGGGGAGGGAGAGAGACAGAGAGAGAGAACAGGTTTCTCTTTTCTTTCCACCTCCAGTTCTCAAACAGTGCCTAGAGAGAGGTAATTATCTTGAAGCCAGGGACAGAAACTACATGACAAGAGTGGTGGGACACAAATATAAGCCTTCAGGTCTTTAGTGACACTATAGAGACATTCTTATAATTCTGCTGTATAATTCTGATTTCT
Organism: Peromyscus californicus insignis; assembly: GCF_007827085.1. NCBI lineage: Eukaryota > Metazoa > Chordata > Mammalia > Rodentia > Cricetidae > Peromyscus > Peromyscus californicus. The sequence goes on along the minus strand of NW_026294424.1, from coordinate 43,949,880 downwards.
TCTTATATAAGAAAAATACTAGTGATATAAATACCAAACTGTATATAATGCGTAAGTGCATATTGGAACCCACACAATCCAATGATGGCTTTGCCTGCTTATGTCTGTATTCTTTTTTTTTTTTTTTTTTTTTTTTGGTTTTTCGAGACAGGGTTTCTCTGTGTAGCTTTGCGCCTTTCCTGGGACTCACGTGGTAGCCCAGGCTGGCCTCGAACTCACAGAGATCCGCCTGGCTCTGCCTCCCGAGTGCTGGGATTAAAGGCGTGCGCCACCACCGCCCGGCATGTCTGTATTCTTAAGCAATAACAAATATGCTTATTCATTCAACAATCAGATACATTAAGCATTTTTAATAATGAAACCAGATATCTCTTTCATTGCTCTCCCTCTTTGTACTTCCCTCCACTTGGCCATCTCAGTCCTTCCTGTTCCCATCCCCACCCCTTCTTTTCTACTTGCCCACCTCCCAGTTTACCAGGAGATCTCAACTATTTTCCCTTCCTGGGGCCCTCCATGTGTTTCCCTCTTGGAGTCCCCTTTTTCACCAAGTTTCTCTGGGTTTGTGGATTGTAGCCTGGTTATCCTTAGCTTTGTGTCTAACATCCATTTAGGAGGGGGTTAGGGAGAAACCTGGTGCTAGGGAAATCCCCAGGAATCCACAAGGATGACACCAGCTAAGACTCCTAGCAATAATGGAGAGGTGTCTGAACTTGCCTTCCTCTATAATCAGATTAGTGATTATCCTAATTGTTACTGTAGAGCCCACATCCAGTAACTGATGGAAGCAGATGCAGTGATCCACAACCAAGCAATGGGCTGAACTACTAGACTTCAGTTGAAGAGAGGGAGGAGGGATCACAGGAGCAAGTAAGGTCAAGATCATGATGGGGGAAAATCACAGAGACAGCTGACCCAAGCCGGTGGGAGCTTATGGACTCTATAGTTATAGAGTTATGTGGCTAGATCTGTTGGGGGAGCTCCTGGCCGTGGCATGAGGACTTATCCTGGGTGCATGAAATGGCTTTTTGAAACATATTTCCTAAGATGGGATACCTTGCTTAGCCTTGATGCAGCAGGGAGGGCCTTGGTCCTGCCTCAACTTATTATACCAGACTTTGTTGACTCTCCAAGGGAGGCCTTACCCTCTCTGAGGAGTAGATGGAGAGTGGGATGTGGGGAGAGAAGGAAGGGGGAACTGCGATTGGTCTGTAAAATGAAAAAAACAATTTTTAAAAAATGAATAATAAAAAAAATGAAACCAGAAGGTGCTCTAGCATAAACATTTGAAGCTGATTAGCAGGCATTACCTTCTTGTCTCCCCAGGAATATTTTTTCTTTTAAACTTTTAAGTTTCACGTGGCAGTATTAAGTTTCTGTCACATTTTGAGAATTTTCTGTGCTAGGTATAAATGTAAAATAATGAATCTTTTAAACCAACCTGTTAAAATTCAGAGATCTGAAGGAGTGTGTGTGTTCAAAGTTGCCACCTCAGGAGACTATATTCTCACTTAAGAAATGGTTTTCCCATCTTAAAACCCTGAGGACCTGAATCGAGCATTGACTGCAGTCAGCTGATGAATGTTAGAAAAACTAGGGCTAGAGCTTTGTTTCAAAGTGGAAATGAAATGACCATCTGCCTTGATTCAAAATGTGGACATATTTGATTTCAAATTGCTCTAAGGAGTTTAAAAAATAAAATTATCAACAAAATGATGAAGATTTATTATACTTTGACATAATAAGAACACAATATATCAGACCTCAACTCCCACTACTTGGCACTTAACACCCTATGAGACACTCACACTAGTCTGCCTTCCTGTGTACCTTAGTTTCCTCCCCTCTCTTTTGTGACTCCACATGGCCCCTCAGTCCTCCCTCCTTCAGCCCCTCCTTCAGCCCCTTCTTCCCCTGCTGTGCTCTGAGTTTTCCTTTCTTTTATCCATTCTTAAAGGTGCTGTGCTTGTCTTCCTGGTGAAGTGCTTCTGGACTGCTTTCATAAATTCTTCCCAATCCCTGCCTCTCTCTTGTTTGGATTCTGTATCACGCTGTAGCCTTCTAATGGCTTTCATGCACATTTTGTCTTTTTTCTGAATTCATCTGAGTACCTATAGCAAATTATATTGCTTTGTCAGCTCTCACAGAGTATAATTGCACGAACGGTATTAAAGGTGAAAGGAACATGAGCAATTTTTCTTACTTTGCCTTTAATAGTAAAGATACTGTGGTTTTAAATTCTTGTTCTGATTTTCTTCAATGCAAAAATGAGGGCCTGGTGCTAGCTTCTTCCTGTTCCACAGTATTTTTGATACAGGCATCTCACTTTACAGTCCACACAGAACCAAGCACAGAGGCAGATCCAGACCAAGTGTCAGTGAATGTTTATTGTAGGCTGTACCTAAAATTTTTATCTGAAAAACTAAAGTATCTAAAAATACAAAGTTTTGGGGCAATGTGAGGAAATGGATATCTTCCATCTTGATGAGTGGGAAAAAAAAGGATTCAAACCCTTTGGATACAATTTAGAAACAATTGCAAAAGATGAAATTGTACAATTTTTACAGTCTGGAAATTCTATTCTACCCTAGAGAAATACCTCAATAAGCACACAAAAGACATAGATAAAGAATGAACAACAAAAATATTTTTATCTAATATATATATAGTCATAAAATGTTAGATATTACTTAAATACATATCAGGAAAATAGAAAAATAGTTATGTTTTACTAAAAATTTAATATTATACTATATAAATATTGAAGTAGAACTCACATAACTACGTTGATAAATCCTCAGATACAATATAGGATTAACATAGCAAGTTGCTAAATAATACATATTCTATAATACTATTTATGTAAATGTTGAAGTCCATGAAACTGTTAATATGACTCAGGATAGCATAAAATGCAGAGAATTATAAGTACATGCTTGGGATTGACATGACTGGATGTTGGAATGTTCACAAATGGGTTGTGGAACAAAATGACAGAGAGATGCAGTTTTCCTGGCATCAGTGGTCAAGTGTTATAAAGCTTTGTAACTGATGTGTGTATAGATCACTCTATTTTTTTTTTTTTGCTTTCTGCTATGTTTTAAATATATAACCTTAAAAATTGCTTGCCCCTTAGTGCAAAGGGTAATTATGAAGAGGAATATCCATGCATGCCCCAAGCAATGGCTGTATAAAGCCTAGAGAGAGGGCAGGCATGCCCACCCAAAGGACTGTTTACAAGGTAATGGAGGTCATTTGGACTTATACCTTTTTGAATGTTTTATAAACTAATATCCTTTATTCCATACCACTAATATTTGTTTTTATGCCAAGAAAAGATGGCCTCAAGCAAATAGGACCAGACAAGTAGGGTGATATGCAAGAAAAATATTCAAAAACAAGAGACACATGCAGAGTTGCAGCTTGTGAATTCTTGGCTCTGCAAATAGTAGCCCAGTGTCCAAATGCTTCCTCTCTTGTGCTTTCTGTAACTGACCCTGAATTCCCACAGTGCCATGTCCAGAAAATGTTAGCGGCAAAGAAGGGAAGCATTGATTGTATTTTTCATTTTACTTATACATCTTTCAGTTTCTAAGGACACTGTAAGCTTTTGAAGGTGGAAGCCAGTACAAAGAACATTTAGCAATACCTTCAGTTCCCAAGTAGAGAAAACACAATGTAAAAGGAGGCAGTTTTCTCTCAAGGTCACAGATGGATTTAGGAGAAGAAAGGTAGAGAGGCAAGTGTAGATGTGCTCCTCCCTACTTCACTGTCTGAGCTGAATGATCAGTGGTTTCTGGTGATTTGGTATGAGAGCCGTGTGTTCCTTACAAGAAAGGCATCTCTGAATCCACAAATGTTACTCTTTCATTTTATTGGCACTCAATGATTTTAGGGTAAAATCCTGCCTCTAGAAACCCCAGGAAGCTACTCAGACACTTGTATCCAACATGTACATTAAAGAGACAAGTAATGCTAAAAAGCAGAGAATGGAGATCTAGTCACAATTGTCATGTTGGTAAAAGGAATAAATAAAAGGATCCAGTGACTTCCCAGTTCATTTTCATGGGTAGTAATGTAAGGCACAGGTTTAAACATAGGTGAAATACATTCATTGTTGTTGTTTGTTTTTTGGCTTTTTTGGGGGGCCCACCACCCAGCTCCCAAATAAATCATACACAAAGGCTTATTCCTAATTGTAAACAATCAGCCATACCTGTTTTTTTTTTTTCTTGCCATCTTTTCTCAACTTATCCTCTCTTCCTTTTGCCTCTGGACTTTTTCCTCTTCTTACTTCCATATATCTTACTTTTACACTTACTCTGTGAGTGGGTGACTGGCCTCTAGTATCCTCCTCTTTCTCTCTAGCTCCTTGATCTTTCCTCCCAGATTTCTCCTTCTATATATTTTCTCTGCCTGCCAGCCACATCTATCCTTTCTCCTGCCTTGCCATTGGCTGTTTGGCTTTGTATTAGACCACCAGGTATTTTAAACAGACACAGTAACACAGCTTCACAGAGTTAAACTACTGCAACATAAACAAAAGTAGCACACCTTAAAATAAATTCTACAACAATTCATGATTGAATAGTTCTGATCAGGATGCAGTTACCCCCATCACTAGCAGTCATTGCTTCCATTGCATTGAAGTATTACCTGTAAGGTGATCCAATGTGTTGTGACAAGGTATGAAATCTCTTCCTAGCAGACAAGTGCCTCCTGTGCCTAGCTCCAAGCCTTCTCTTCCACTGGAATAGGATTTCTGGGAATTTATGTACCATGGGTCCCCATGACTCAATAATCTTTGAAATGAAGGGAGGAACACAATTATCACAGTGTAGAACGTCTCTCTTTTGCTAGGATGCTGAGGTTATGAAGAAGGAAGATGTCCTAACAACTACTAGAAATGAGAACAGCTGTCTAGAAAAGTCTCTTTAAATATGCATTACAGTAGCAGTATTGCTAATGGCCACAATCTGAAAACAATTCAGCTCTCTGTTTTCTGGCATATGATTCTATAGTGATAGGATAAAGTAACATGTCTCATTAATCACAGCCAGGTGTACGACAACACAGAGTTAAACCTCAGTATTTTGCAATGCAATATAATTTATATTCAATCCTTAGAAAAGGCAAATCAGTACAGAAGGAAATAGAATGATCTGGGGTTGGGGGTGTCAGTGGGAAGGAAGTGACCGTAAACTGGTACATGGGTCCTTGTGGAGTGGTGTGAGTGTTCTAAATGCTAAGATTGTGGCCAGAGTCGTGCAACTCTGTTAGTCTGATTAAATCGTTCAATATATACTTAAATGGATGCATTTTATAGCACATAAATTTTATCCAATGAAAACAGTTTTAAAGATGAAGAGCAGGCACAGCTTGTCCCTAAAATATGGGTTAATTACCTCTACCCAACATGCCTGGTATCTGTGGCAAAATGGGCATTCTCAAGATTCTCGTTAATTTACTTATTTATTTTAGAGCCTACTCCATAGTGAGAATTTTACTATGCATGCCTTTTTCTTTCCTCATCACAGCCCTAGAAGACAGACATTATTATCTTCTTTTTATGACTAAGTCACTGAAGAATCTATTCAGTACAACACGGCATGCACAAAACTGAGGGGAATGTTGAGCCCTTGGTTTCTGGCCCTAATCTTGAGAAAAATTAGGCCATTGCTTGCCCATCATATGCTTAAGATAAATGCATACCTGATATAATAGTAATTAAGACTTGTCTCTGCCTCCTTGAGGTGGCTGGGCACCAGACAGTGAACTCTTGGATTAAGAACTCCTTCTGTAACAGTTTTAGTACATTTAGGAAAATAAAGTCTTTATTATTTCCTGTAATTTATCTCTAAAGTGATATGATAAATAGTGGCATAAAATGCCCATGGTTTTTGGACTGAGTTATTAAGGAACAGTAGACGATTGCTTTTTGGCCACTAGCCACGAGTCTTACACCAGAGCATCCATTCTCTCTCCATAACACATCTTTAATTTACTGTGGCAGGTTTATGCAGGAGATTTGCACTGATGGAGTCTGCTCCTCTTTCTTTCCCCTTTTATCTTACAAAAGAGAACTCCAGGATATATCATTAAGTTTTTTTTTTCTTTTTAATTTACCTGGTGGGGGAAAAATCACAACTGAAATTGTAGCAACATTTATAAATATTAAAGTACAAGGAATTACAAGGATCGCCCTGGAAAGGGGAAAGAGATGAGATCTCCATGAGTGAACTGGGGATGAGGTATGGGCAATAGAGGGCAGGGGATAGGGGCTGAGAACATAAGGGAATGGGATTGTTGAGCAGGAACAAGGATGGAGTGAGAAAGCTATGAAAGATACCATGATAGAGGGAGATATGGGGACAGAGAGAAACCTGGTGCTAGGGAAGTAGCCAGGAATCCCCAAGGATGACCCCAGCTTTGACTACTAGAAATAGTGGAGAGGGTGCCTGAACTGAACTGTCTTACTCCAGTGATCAGAAAGGTGAATACCCTAACTGTTATCACAGAGCTTTTCTCCAGTGACTGATGGAAGCAGATGCAGAGATCCATATTCAAACACCAGGCAGAGCTCCAGGAGTCCAGTCAAAGAGGGAGAAGAGGGATTCTATGATCAAGTGCATCAGGATCATGATGGGGAAACCTGCAGAGATGACCAAACCAAACTAGTGGGAACTCATGAAAGTTGGATCAATGGCTGTGGAGCCTGCATAGGACTGACTGGACTAGGCCCTCTTCATGGTGAGAAGGTTGTGTAGCTTCATCTGTTTGGGGGGCCCTCTGGTGGTAGGATCAGAAGTCATCTCTGGTGCATGAGCAGCCTTGAGGTGTGTGTGTATGGGGGAGGGGGAAGGGCTTGCCCTCTGGATTCTGGATGTACCTCCCCATGGGAGGCCTTGCCTTCTTGTGGTGGGGACTAGGGCGGGGTGGGAGGGGGAGGCTGATGGGGCGGGAGGAGGGAAGAGGGAGATCTTCGATTGTTGTGTAAAATGAATGAAAAAAAAATTTCCTTAATAAAAAAGTATAATGTAAATATATTTAAAATTGGTTTTGATAATATAGTAGAAGAAAGCAAGTCACAGAGATTTAGGAATTCAGGTTAGACTCTCCAATTGGTCTATGAGTTTGAGAACCAGATTTGTGTGTTGGTTAAATGGAATAAAACCACATGCCCTATATTACCATTGTTAGTATAAAATATATGTGAATGTGTAGATCAACTTCTGTGAAGATAGCAGAACACTAATCAAGGCTTAAAAAGTCATTTCTTTTAATCACTTGATATTTTGTTGGTCATTGCACATATTGTTACAAATGGTAAAATGGTGATTAAACAGTGACTTTGGCCAAAATGGTTACATTTGTTACAAATTAACAATAAATATGAGACCTAAAATATTAGTAGTAGTAGCAGCAGTATTTGTATGTATGTGTATGTGTGTTCATTTATGCAGAGATGTGTGTGTGTGTGTGTGTGTGTGTGTGTGTGTGTGTGTGCATGTGTGTGTAGATGCCAATGGTCAGCCTAAGATTATTTCTCAGGAAGGCTATCCACACTGCTTTTTGAGACATGGTATATCTCATTAGGATCTGCATCTCTCTGATTAGGCTGTGTGTCTCTGATTAGAGACAGGGAGCCTCCTGTCTCTTTACTCCCACAACTGGGATTACAAACTCATATCACCATGACCAGCTTTTTATGCAGGTTCAGGAGATCAAACTCATGCTTGCAGGCCAAGCACTTTAGAGAAGGAGTTTTCTCTGCAGCCTCAAGGAAGCATTGTTAAAGAACACTGTCTGTGTTAGGATGCAATCAAGATGATGAAAACAGAAATGAAAAATGAAGTGTTTCTGTGGAGCTCAGGTACCATCCATTTAAACAGTGAGATCGTGGAGGTTTCTCTACAGAAGTAACATTTGAACAAAGACAGAATTCTTAGAAAGAACAAACTTAGCAAAGGATGGAGAAGAACAGAGGAAGAAGGAGCATCACGTGCATGGGTTCTGAGAAGGTTAAAAAAAATGTTTAAGTTAGAGGATTCAAAGAAAATATTTGAGGCTCAACATTGCTATCAGTGTTGGGCAGGCAATGCTTGGTAAGCCATAATGAATCCAGATTTTATCCTAAGAAGAATATGAAGTCATTGGGTGGCTTAAGGGAATGAGGTGATATATAGTAAACAAGACCCTTTTGGATTGAAGTAGACAGGATGAGAAGACATAAAGAGGAACATCAAGGCCAAACGAGAAGAAAGGAAACTCCCCCAATGCAGCACTTTACAGGGACCAGAGAAGAGTTTGTGATTTTTGGATGAAGACTCAGCAGGGTTTGTAAAGTGTTGTATGAACGCAGAGAAAACGCTGCCAGAGCTTGATGGTATCAAAGCCCGGACTTCAACAGCCCTAACAAGCTAGGCTCAGTAAGAGACAATGTATGAAAGCGAAACAAAAACAAACAAAAAGATTTTTTTTTTAGTGTGCCTACATTGAAAACAGGGACAAATAAAGCCCCAACCCCTCCCAGTTCTCTGGTCAGTGACATGAGATTCAGGATTAAATAGAAAGGAAAAGATATGAATAAATAAGTCATCCGGGACAAGATGTGGTCCTGCCTATCATGTCAGCTCCAGTCCCTCTTAAAAGTTAATTTAAAAATTTGTCAAAACTATGCAAAATACCTTTTCAGAAGACAATTTCTTCCTCTGACTAGTGCTATTGTACCAGGGCTCAAGCATTTCCCTTCCATAGCGTGGGAAAATTCCAAGTCCTTGGGTATATTGTCTCAGTTGTCTGATGACCAAAAAGAGGGACACACATGGATTTCCTTAGAATTTCTTTGCTCCTGACTTGAATGGTTACAAAGAAGCAGAGAATTGTGTTCACGTGAAAGTCATTGCTATGCCTAGCATATGGATTAAAATACAGGAACGAACCCTTAACCTAGCTAGAGAGCACTGAAGATTTGAGGGTAGAAATGAAAGCTTTCTTTGGATATATCATAACTGAGATATTTCTGAGGTTTTGCAAGGAAGAAGACTAGTGCTGTAGTGGGTAAGCAGTTTGTAGTGAAGGGACTTCTGCGCGTCACACATAAAGTGGAGTCATTATCATGAAAATAGCTTAGGTCAATTGCCCAAGGTAAATACTGGAGGGAGTTTCATTCTTTTAACAGTACATAATCAGAGTATTTGGATTTTATTTTATTTTAATAATATGCAATATTAACTCTTAATATACAAAGCATGTGGTAGTAGCAAATGGGTTAGTGTCAATTTCCTGTGTCCTTCTCAATATGCTGTTCTTCAGGGCATAGGACAATAGCATCTCATACGAGCATACTATTCAAATTTTACTTATACACCCTGAGCTGGGTCAACACTATATAGCTTTTACAACACGAATGTCAAGGAAATCTTTGGTTTCAAGAATTGAAAATTCTATTCTTGATAGTTCTGTTAGAGTGCAGGACATTGAGATTGTAGTAAATTTTGTCTATGTAAGTGCTCTTGTTTTTGCTGAGAATCTTCTGTGTGTGGTGCATTAGTCCAATCACTAAAGAGGCAACAGTTCGCTCAACCCCCTAGGTGAGGTATGGCTGGGAGAAGCAAGAACAATTTTCAAAAGACAGCTCAATGTGGAGAAACGGAGATGCTGAGGAAGCTGGAGTCACTCTATATTTTTTTGAGATTCATTTGCAAAGGATAATCATTCAATGGAAGCAGAAGTGACCAAGTTCAATGACAATGATGATTATGTTTCAAGAGGAAGATATAAAACTCGTTATTCTTTAAGGACATCAAATTTTTGCTGGAAACTATTTGTGTGGAATGTTTTATGAGACTTCAATTAAATTTGCCTAGGATTAAATGTGAAATTATTTCTCATTTTCTCCTTGAGAAGATTTATACTTTAAGCTTTCTTAACCATGTAAACTGGAAAAATGAATGACATCACTCATTTTTTTTCTAGTTTATTTCTTTAGGAAAACACATACTGCAACTGTTTAATTCTTGGAATTCATATAGCCAGATTTCTGTAGCACAAATGTTATGAGCAATAGCCCTTGTGATCATTAGCTTTAACTGTCAACTTGACACAACCTAAATCACTGGGAAAGAGAGTTTTAATGAGGGATTGTCTAGGTTCGCTTCACCTGTGTGAATGTCATTGGGGAATTGTCTTAAATGAGTTAACTGAAGTGGGAAGAGCAGACCCACTGCAGGTAGCACCATTCCCTAGCCAGGGACATCCTGAATTGTATAAAAGTGGAGAAAGCAATCTGAGTATATGCAAGTAAGCAAGTGAGAATTTGTACATATTTCTCTCTCCCTAAGTATGAACGTGATGTGATTAGCTGTGTGAATTTCCTGCCTTTACTTCCCCATAATAATTAACTATAAACTGGAATTGTTAGCTGAAATAAACTCTTGTGACCTAAGTTGCTTTCTATCAGGGTGTTTTGTGGTGATATTGTGTTCCCCAATATATTGTGCACCCTAATAAACTTATGTGGGGTCAGAGAACAGAACAGCCACTAGATATAGAGGCCAGAAAATGGTGGCACACGCACCTTTAATCCTAGCATTCCAAAGGCAGAGATCTGTCTGGATCTCTGTGATTTCAAAGCCACCGTGGAAACAGCCAGGCATGGTGACACATGCCTTTAATCCCAGGAAGTGATGGCAGGAAGCAGAAAGGTATAAAGGCATGAGGACCAGGAACTAGAGTCTGGTTAAGCTTTTAGGCTTTTAGCAGCAGTTCAGCTGAGATCCATTCAGAGGAGGACCTAGAGGCTTCCAGTTTGAGGAAATGAGATCAGCTGAGGAACTGGCGAGGTGAGGTTAGTTGTGGCTGGTTCTGTTTCTCTGATCTTTCAGAATTCACCCAATTATTGGCTCTGGGTTTGTTTTTATTATTAAGACCTTTTAAGATTTGTGTTACAGTGTTTTATCACAGCAACAGAAATCAAACTAAGACAGTCCTTTACAGCTTCAATTCTTCCTTATTTCCTACAGTCAGTGGTTCCAAAGCACACTTTACAGTAGTAGTCCTGAAATTCCAAGACTCATTCTGATTAACAGATTTCATTATGTGATACACCACCATTATTCATTCATGAACTTCTGCAACTCTGCATTTTAAAGAACTAATCATCATTCCTTATCATTGTACTAATCATTCTGTGATGCCACTGGTGCAATTATGATTTGTTTCTAAAATGTAACAGTGCTCTTGAAGAGTGTTAAGCTCCAAAGTTATCCAATAAATGATTTATGAAATGTTAATAACAGCTCTTGTGTAATTACATATTCTGGCCTAAGCTAGAAGGTATGCTTCAGGGTATGGTGTTTGAATTCACCATTTTTAATGAATTTCTTCTACTGTAAAGAAGGAACCTGTTCAGTTTGGTGGTGGAAATGTTAGTTCCCATTTGAAGAGAGATTTTGGTATCTCTAGTCATTCTAGTAGATGTGAGAAGATGGGTGGTTTCGGTTATCCATTTTTCTGACAATGCCTCCTCATCACAGTTACCACAGCCTGCAATATTCTACCATTATCTTCCAACTGCTTAGTTATCAAAATTTGTGAAATTCTTCCGTAATTTAAATTGCAATGATTTGAACAAAATAGTCTTCCTATTTGGAGGTTTCTTCCTTTTGGCCCTGAAAACTTACTTATTCTCCAAAACTCAGCTTTGTCACCCCCTTTGTGAAGTATTCCCAAATAAACCCACAGTATTGCTTAAAGCATCAGTTAAACTGGCCTCCTGTAAACCCCCAATGTCACTTGCCTTTGTCAGTCATGTTAGTTTGGAAATGTGTGTGTAGAAACTTTCCTTCCCCTCTGGTTGTGAACTCATGAGATTAATGGTTCCATGTTCGTTTGTATGCTTGTGCCTAACTTTAATCTACAACATAGTAGCATTTTCATACATATTAAGGGATTAAATCTATTAGAAAAAAGTCTCCTAAATGGCTGTCATACTTTGATGTATTTACCTTCTCATGCAGCTATATTTTATCTCCCTATGAAATTAGAATTTCTGTAAGTACTGTACTTCTATCTCCTATTCCTCAGTATTTTGTAGGAGTAAATTAAACTGTATTTTCCTTAAATGTCAGTGTGTGTATTTTAATGTGCACAAGCACACATATGTGTGAGTATATATACCTCTATGTGTGTATATGTAGAGGCCTGAGGTTGATATTGGGAATCTTTGTTGATCACTCTCTACCTTATATATTGAACAAAGTCTCTCAGTTGAACCCAGAGTTGATCATATAGGTACTCTGCCTAGACAGCCTTCTCCAATTTATTCCCATGAACACTGCGATTATAATTAGGCTGAACACCCACCCTGCTTTCATTTGAGTTCCAAGATCTCAATCCCAATCCTCCAGCGTATACAGCAAGTACTTTAACCATTGAGCCATCAACCCAATTCATTCTTTATTTTAGGACGTTAAACACTGTACATTGACTTCCAGTGTCATCTATCAGTAACTTTCCTACCATATATCATATAGAGGGACAATATATGGAGTTATAGAACTTTAGCATTTACTGAAAGTATTCAGGTGTCAGGACATTGTGTGTTGTTAGAAAATTTGATATATGGTAGGGATAATTAAAATGACAACAAGAGGATAAAGTTCCTTCAGCACCAAAAGGAAAGGCATCATTTCTTAATGTGACCATAATTGGTTCATACATAATCCAATAGTTGGTGAACATTTTACCATATCTCATGAACTCATGACCAAAAGCTGTTGATGAATCTTCTCAGATCATATCCATTCCCTTCAATTCAATTCAGTGCTTGTAAATTCAGTGTTTGTTTTGTGCTATGTGCCGGGTAGGCATAACACGTATACTTTGAGGATAGGTAGCCTAAAAATCCATTTATTCTTGACCTGTTTCATTAAATTAAGTAATTTAGGACACATTATTTAACTTCCTTGATTGGGGATTTTTAATTTATGAAATGGAGGATGTGAATCTCTACCTCATATGTTATAAAAAAACAATGGGCCTAGTTCAGTAGCATCTAATCGCTTCTCAGCATCCACCTTCTGATTGATCCAAAGGTCTTTATTTTCACCATTTCTTGGTATTTACTGCAGACGCTAGAAGGATCCCTTATGAAGTCAGGTGCCAGCTACAAGAAACAATGTGCCTAAAGGTTGTTTTCCAGTTAGTCTTATTTTAATGACATTATTATGTGTCCAGTTTTTACAGAAAAGATGTGTGCCAAGTCACCATTATAATTCAGTTTCAATTACAGTAACTGTTATAGATAGCAAGCTTGCCAAAGGTTGGCAGGTAGCCTGTACCCAGGCCCTGGATTTAATAGCAGTAATGGTTCTGCATGGCCACTTCACCTTCCCATTACTGTCACCTACTGATTTAGTGGTGGGTTCTGCCCTAAGGTAGGGTGTTGGTGCTATCCCCTTTCCTGGCTCAGATTCATAGGGAGATTTTCATTATGCTTGAGAACTTGCAAAAATAATATGGCTTCTATTTCCTAAATACAACGACAAAATATTGTTCCCCTCTCCCCCCTCTGTTTCCCTTCTTTTCTTTCTTCTTTCCCTCTCTCCCTTCCCTTCTCCTTTCTTTGCTTTGTGATAGTTCCTGGTAACTCCACAAACCATAATTGCTTACATTTTATGCAGTGTTTTTAATTTGTCATCCGTGAATTCTGTTTATTAAACTATGATCAACATATATTTTCTTGTTAGAAATATTGTATCTTGTCATTGCATTTGACAGAGGAATCTATGCAAGAATGAGGACATGAACTTAATCCCACCATCCCCTTTAATTTTGAGAATTTGCTGAGCTCCTACTTTGGCCTTCTGGATAGCTGAAGTTACCCATCTACACCTCTAGACCTGGAAAAAGTGTCTCTCTTTATTCTCTATCCATTCTTACTTCAATTCTTTCTTTATTTTCTTCCTTAAATATTTTCTATTTTAGTCTTCATTGCTATTTCCCTCTTTCTCTCTTCTTATCTCCTTCTTCCTCCTCTTCTTCCTTTCTCTCTGACTCCTTCTCATCCTCTGAAGACCCTTGCCAAAATTTTGGTATCTTCTGCAGTTGAACATTTTATTTCTGCCAGTTTTATCTTGTAACACATTAAGAAATCCCCTCTATTATCTATTTTCACATCCTCTCAATATTTGTAGATTCTTATCATGTCCCCTGGATATTTCTTAGCCTGGTAATAGGTATTTATCACCTTAAATCTGGCCTCATAAATCAAGCCTTTCTTTTCCCTTATCACTCTTTAAATGGTTTTCAACTTGTCCCTGTCCTTCTGAGAGTGCCTTAACAAAATGCTGGAATTCAAGGCTGAAACCTTGCCGGCTGCAGGCTGCATCTGGCTTTTATTTTGTTCTCCTTCCTGAACAAACATTTCATAGCAAATAAGTCTGCTGTGGTTCTTTATCTTGCCAATTCACTGCTTTGCAAATTCATGCAGAGTAAGACACTAAAGAAGTTCTTTGAATTAGATAAAGACATAAATCTCTTTCCAAGGTCAGAGGGCCATCTTTCAATCCAGAGTTAACAGAATTTGAGCCTTCTACACTTAAATTCTGGACAATTCCTCTCACATACAATGCATAATTGATAATACCTTCCTCCTGAATAGGGTACAGGCTAGAATAAGGAAACAGATCTCAAAGGGCACCATAAAGTAAGTGTCTCCTAGAATTTTCCTCCCTAGATGTCCCACTAAAATAATGTAACAGGTATCGACATACCTCAACTTAACTTACCGACCTTGGACTAATAAGAAATATAGCAATCACAAAAGTAAAACCCTTCTCTCTAGTCTCTACTCTTTGCCATTTACCGGTGTACCTGAGCACGAACTCCTGAGCCTACCAGCACCTGAGTAGGGTAGATCCCCAGTAAACAAATACTAACCTAGTCCCTGAATATACTAAACCTCAAACAAGCTAGTAATAGTTGCTTACTGTGCTAGCTACTGAGTAGGTTATCTTTTGTTCAGTTTAGCTCTTGAAAGGGCTTGTTCCTAGGCATGTTATTTTCTTGTCAGACTGTGTTTTTGGCATTCTGTCTCCTGAGCAACATATCTCCTCAGTATCCTATCCCCAGGGCAAGCTATCTGCTCATCAGGTTAGTCTGAGTATGCTAGCTGCTGAGCGGCCTCACTCCTGAGCAGGGAGCTCCTAACATTAGCTGTGGAGCAGGCTAGCTGATGAGTGAGCCAGCTCCTGAACAGCTAGCTTCTGGGCAGGCTAACTCCTCAGTCTATGCTCCCTCCTCCCAGCACAGCCCTGGCTGTCGGTTAGTTATGTTTATTACATTGTCACTGTTCAGTCCTACAGAGTAGTTCTGAGTTTTCCTTACTTGCCTTCATTGCAAAACCCAGGCTTATCAGATCAAAATGTATTTGTTGTGTTTATATGGCATTTACTGTTTGATGTATTATCTATTTCAGTAAACAAAATTGCAGTTTCATTAAGGTAATCTATAGAAACTTCTTTATTCTCTGGGTGTTCAGATAATGGTTCAGAAAACAATATTTTCAATCATGAGCTATAGCAAGAAAGTCATTTTCAGTCATGACCATAAACATAAACAAAATACAGATAAACATAACTAATAAAATTTTTCAAAATAATACATTTTAAATTTGTAAAACATTCACATATTTATTCTACTTAATATCAATCTATTCTATGCTGTGCTAGTTAATATATTATTGGCCGTAAACTAATGACATTGTTTTGGTATTCATTAATCTGATTAAGCTGGTTTTGAAAGAATACTACCACAGTGTATTATTTTTTTAATGGTCTTCAGCTGACTATTGTTGAAAAGATCTTTTTAGCTATACTGTATGTTTGTATATCTTTCTTAGGTGAAGAGAAGTTCTTATGAGTAGAAGGTGACTCACCTTGGAAGGTATCTAGCATGCATTGATGTTTAACAAGCACTAGGCAACTCAGAGATCAAAGAAAACTAAAAAAAAAAAATATGTAATGGGGTATTTATACATGTTCCTATGAGACATCCAGGAGACAGTAACTTTCAGAGACCCAGGAAGGCAACATCCTAGGAAACTTTCTAAATAAAACTGAGGGATTCTGTAATTAAGAGGAGAGCACTAAGGCTAAGCTAGTCATTTAGATATGAGGGGAAGCTTAGCTGTATGGATTGGAGTATAAATTCCCAGTAAAGTTGTGGGCAGGGGTCTCTCCATGCTGTAGCATGTATCTGTGGACTGGTCTTCCTTATTTTGACAACTGATACCTTTTGTCTACGTTGCTGGGATTACAAGCAGATGATAAAAACTGTCAGCAAATGCAGCTGAAAGGACTCAGAGGATGAGAACAGACAGCCTTTGTTTTCCTTTAGTCTCACCTTTGGGATTTTTCATTGTTGCTGTAACTAGAGCAAAGTTGAAGTATTATAGGAGAATTTCCATGGTCTTGAATGTATTTTCATGTATTTTATTTCTTGCATCATGTCACCAATTTACTCTTCCAATCACCTCGTTATGCCATCTGCTCAAGTTGTAACTCATTCTTGCTAAACACGCACAGCCATTAGCAATTTAGCAAACTTCAGAGTATGTTTTTATCTTCTTGCTAGATAGGGGTGCATTCAGCTTTCTATTTAGCTTGTTTGTGGATTAAATATAACTCTATTCTAAACAATTTCAGATTGAATGACTCTTCATCTGTCTTGTGTGCAGGAAAAACATAAACTTGAGAGGGTTTTCAGTAACAATATGAAAATCAAAGGATTAAGCCTGTGGAAGCATAAGCTTCTCCCTATGTTCCTGCTCTAACAAATGAATTTTAAGTTCACCCACAAACTTCACTTTACAAGAACAAATATCAAGGGATACTACACAAGCAACAGGGTTCTAGAAGAAAAACAAAGTACTACTTCATTTTCTCTCTCATTATTGAATGCTATAATAATGATAATGCAGTAATACATGCAATACTTAAATCTCCAGATGGTATAAAATAAGTAAATAGCTGATAAAATAGATAGGAAATGATAATTCTATAATCTCATTTCAAACTTTCAAAGTCAGGAAATTGTGACACTAAGACCCCATTTATCTAATAGAATTATTGGGTCGTTTCTACCTCAGGGAGCAAGAATCACATTTTATAGATGGGTTTGACTCATGGGGTGCTAATTGCCCCAGGTAATGAAGGCCACGGTAACATATAATTAAAATTCACTGACAATACAGAAGGCTTACTCTCCACATGGACTCACCCTGCCTCTTTACCCTTTCATCTTTATAGAAGAAAATGAGAAGAATAACACAGCCTCTGTGTTGCTTTACCTGTCTTCTTCTTATCACCCCTTTTTCCTGAAGCATTTTGCAAAAATGTAAAGAGGAGACAAACTCTGAGAAAAACAAGTTATAATTCTTGTGATTCTGAAAAGCTAGAGTTTATTTCAATGTACAAAGTAGTGAGGTCACTGGAGAACATCGGATGTATTCCAAGATCTCTTTCTCAAGCTGCAGGAGATAAAGGGCAGGTACAACCTTGGACAGCCACATCAAGCTCCAGGGATCCATTGATATTTCTGGTTGACCAGGTAGAAGAGGAACGGTTCTATGTGAGGCTCAGAAAGCTGCCAAACTACTTACCAAACTCCTAGGGATATACAAATGATGTTAATCATCAACCATTTTCAGAGGAGCTTGCCAAACAGGACATGACTCTGAAAAGTCCATCTGTTGTTGCTCTTACTGGTACAGAGGTTTGACAAGTTGATCCTGATGGCATCCTGGTGCATGGTACAGCAGACAAGGCATGAGAGATTGTAAGTGGTAGTAAAAGGCAGTTCCTAAAATTCAGGTCCTAGCATGCTGAACGACAGCTGGAGCCAAGGCATGACTTGCAAGCATGGCATCTTTTGGTGCTCATGAACTGATTGCAAACACACATTTACCTTCTGGTTTATACAACCATAGCTTGCAGCCTTCATTTATGATAGAAATATGACTTCATTTAACAGCTTGTTCGAATTCTTAAATTACTAAAATAAATAAAATTCTGATTGATAGAAGTACATATTTGGCCATTTGATTTTTCAGCAATTTTTTTTCCTCAGAGAACAAAAGAGGAATGATTAAAAATGTATTGTAATACATACTAAATAGCCAATATATTTTAATGATTTTATGTTAATTATTCAGGGTGATTCCTGAATTAATCACAATGTGTTGATTAAGTGTATATTAAATTCATCAGGCATTTAAAAACTATATAAAGTGTAGCTGCCATGTATATATATATATATACCAATTCAGTGATGACTGAGATGTGATTACCTTCTGTAATCTATAGGTAGTATGACTAAGGCTACCTATAGTCATACTACTGAGGTGTTTTCTGCAAAGCTATCGAGTCAATAAAATATCCAGCTAGGATTTATATTATGAAAAAGGCATGATACTCATTAGACCTGCCTTGACTATAGTGATCACAAAGCTAGACACATGTATGTATGCAAGCATGTATACGCCATGGTACAAATGTGATTGGAGCACAACATGCAGATGCCAGTTCTATCCTTTTCCCATGTGGGTCCCAGGTGTAACACTCAGGCCATTAATTATGGTTGCTGGCACCTTTACACACTGAGCCATCTCTTCCTCCCTAGTCTGTTCTCCTCAAGAACAATCATTTCCAGGAAAACACTATGTTGTGGTCACTCATCTGGAACTATTTGGTGCATTTTATGTTAACCTATCTCTTGCTTGCAACATGGCACCACATTAAGGCCATATTATTATTATTATTATTATTATTATTATTATTATTATTATTTTCGAGACAGGGTTTCTCTGTGTAGCTTTGCGCCTTTCCTGGAACTCACTTGGTAGCCCAGGCTGGCCTCGAACTCACAGAGATCCGACTGCCTCTGCCTCCCGATTCCAATATATCAAGTTGGATTGAAACTTGGTATGTACCTGAAGTTGACTTTGAACTTGTGATTGTCCTGCTTACACTCCTGGGTGTGTGCCAACATACCAGACTTCTGAGATATTAGGGATAGAACCAAGGGCTTCCTGAGGGCTAGGTAAGCACCCTACCAACTGAGCTGCATTCTGTTCTTGTTTCAGTGTATGCTATGGTGTTTCTGAAGTGATGGAATCATTTAAAGATGTGTTTCTTGAGATGTCTTCCTGTTATTTAGAAAAAACAAAGTGTAATGACTTAGAGGTACAAAAATGCCAAAGGGAAAACCACTGATGGTGTGTTACCTTTAAAAATAAATAAATGTGTTTAAATATGGAAATAATGTGTGACAGTACCGTGACTTAGAGAGGTTTCATTCTTGATTTACGTCCCAGTGGATCATGCCTGAGTGATTTGTTCTGATAATTCTACAAAAGTGTTTTAATATGTGTCTGACTGTAGGTATAATGAAGTTAGGATATCATGTCATTTGATTCACTCGTTAAACTTTACCTCTAACACTCTCAATCTATTTTCTTTTAGTTGATGATAATTTTTCTTGTCAGTGTGGCCTTACTAATGCCCTATCTTATATATGTTTCTCAAATAAAATATATACTTCATTATTATTCAAATTTAATTTTGGCTGGATATGATTTTCATGACTATTATATTTAAAATATTCCTGTTGAAAATTGAGGTTATTAACAACTGATTAGGTTAGAGTTGTTAGTAATTAAACTATAACATCTAAGCAGCAGGAGTAATTGTCAAGAGGATTGTTATATATTACTTTTCATGTATTTCTTGGCTACCAAAAAAGAATAAATAATTTCATACCCTATTACTAGGAGGAAGTATGCCATGACAGCTGTAATGAGGAATAATTGGTTGGAAGGGACAATATTTAAAATGAAATCTGACAAAATATATATCTGCAACTCAGATTGCCATTATGTAGAGCTAAACTAAATGCTGCAGAAATTGTCCTTGGGTTTAAAAATCCCATAAATAATCTTGTTTCAATTAGAGACTGATATGAGTTTATAATAAGTGAGTTATGCATCAGACAACTTTTGGTACTTTAATTGTATTGATTTAGATAAGAATTAGCCTTTGTGGGATAATGGGGAAAGGGTCACTGTGGCTGCTGGTTTGTTTTTTATTAGATCCAAAAGAGAAATATCTACTCTATCTATAATAGCATCTCACTAAAAAAAATTGCATTAATCAGCTGGTATTAATTTACTATCCACGGTGAATAAATTAATACTAACGTGTCTGTACACTGGTACTGTACACTAGTACTGCACACTACTCTCTCAATTAACTAATTGTATTCTAAGATAAAGTATGAATGTTCCAGAAACAGACTCATGATGGAAGACATGATCTGGAGAAATGCAGAAAGAAACCCATGGGATGTTCCATAGGCTCTGCTTCCATTAAAGTTTGCATCTGAAGCTCATTAGTGACATAAAGCTGTCATGAATACAGAGACCAAATCATCAAAAATGACTTTAAATATGAAAAAGAAACTTGCACCAGTTTATAACTGAGTCTTAAAAATCTTTTCCTCTCTGACAAAAAAATAAATAAATAAACAGAACTTACAGGAGAAGTTTCAAAAACTAATGGAAGGTCCCCTCCCCACCTATTCTTAGCTATATAGAGTTGGCAAAATGTTTTACCATGCTAAACTTTTGATAATTCCTGGGGGACACCCTGAAAGCTGTGTGGTTTATACAGTTGAGGATGTTTGGGAAGATTAATGCAGTGGTCTTCATGGTGTGGCCTATAGAGGTCCTGTGTTAAAAAGTGATAAAGATGGAGATTTGCAGACTCTACCTACATAAGACCTACTAACTCAGAATCTCTGGGAAAAATCCAGAGATTCATGTTTAGAAAGATCCCTGTGTCATTTTGACCCATACTAACATTTTTGCACTCCCATGTAAATCAAGTTACCTGTCTCTTGTCAATGAACTAACTAGTCTTGCTCTTGTTTTCATTGTTCCCATGTACTTGCAGGACAATATGCATGCACTAAGAGAGAGGCCCTGTGTGTCTCTGTCACTTTGCTTGTTCCTCAGGACAGAACAACCTGTTGAAACTTGGGCATAGTGTAACTGTTTCCTCCCCATTGAGGAGGTGATCTAGTTATGCAAAGTGGAGGCTGAGGCATGGCAACTGAGGGGATTTAACCTTTGTGTTGTATGTGTTACATGCTTGTGTATGTGTGAGTGTAGGCACATATGTTCTATGGCTCTTGTATGGAGGTCAGAAAATAGCCTCTGGTATCAGTCTTCGTCATTCATCCTGTTTGAGACAGGGTCTCTCTTTGTGGCTTGCTGCTGTATGAGATGGGATAGCTGATTTGTCATCTAGGGTTGCTCTTGTCTCTGTTTCCATCTCACTGTAGGAGTACTGTAATTGAAAACATATGCTATCAAGTTGAGTTTTAAATGGGTTCTTCAATCACTTTACCCATTAAACCATCTTGCCATCAGCATCTAATGTTTGTATGTGACATTGATAATTTTTTGCTGGCATAATCAATATATTTCCTACAGAGCTCAACTCCACTGGTGATATCTCCTTCTTTCTTATCTACACAGCAGTTGAGAATACTGAGTACCAGTGCTCAGCTCATTGAGATATATGGATTAATTGAGATAAGTCATATGAAGCAATTAGAATGGCAATCAGGGTATAAAAGGGTTCAACAAATAGCAATAATTCTAGCTAGTGTTTATTGAGCATTTACAAAGTGGCAGTCTCTGTTCTGAGTGCTTTCATCACTCACTGCACAATCACATGGCTCTAAAGTGGCAGTGAGACCTCTGGGACCCCATCCTTCTCCTCATCCTAGTGTCTACTCCATAAACCTGGACCGCCATCTCCTCAGAATGTGGAAATAATAAATGTCTCATCTGGTGTGTTATGGTTTTGTTTAGTTTAGTTTGTAGAATCAAGTCAATTTCTTATTTGCTCAGTGAAAATCAATAGCCCTGCTTCTCTTGGATCAAGGAAGTGTCCACTGATGCTCTCAGTTTGTGTTGGAATAGGACATTGCCTAGTAAGTAAGAGGAAAAAGCTTCCAGAGAGTACTTAGGCAAGGGGTCTGGATGACATTAACTTTTTCAGGCTCAGAGTAAATTCTCTAGCAAGACTAATTTTCTTCTCCACTGCTCATGTAATATAAATTACCCTCCCCATGCAACCACACATCAACCCAACCAACCAGTAAAACCATCAGATAGTCCTGTACATCTGGCATTGGATCTAGCCTTTCCTCTTCTACTGGCATTAACTCCTATGTGGGCTCTCTTTTTTTCTGGTGGAACTTTCTATGTTTCCTTACA
This sequence comes from Peromyscus californicus insignis, assembly GCF_007827085.1. Lineage (NCBI taxonomy): Eukaryota > Metazoa > Chordata > Mammalia > Rodentia > Cricetidae > Peromyscus > Peromyscus californicus. Next base: position 43,927,535 of record NW_026294424.1, on the reverse strand, counting down.
GGCTTTTACCCCTTGATGCTTGGGACTGCATTCCTTAGTAACTGCATCTATCACAACATCAACTTATGATTTCTGAAGCCAGGTCTAGGTAAATCTTCAGGTGGGTGTCCTCATTCTAACCCACCAAGGTCTTTGCTCTTCACTTTACCTTGTAAGAAGGGAGGAAGACTTTACACTTACTCACAGGCTTATGTGAGACAAGAGTTAGAGAATCTATATAAAGTGCTTAGCCAACTAACATGTAGGATAGTGCCCACTCTACTCTATATACATTATTTAGCTTCCCAATTTCATGTTAATAGATTCCAAGCTATACAAGCACCAGGAATAGGATTTTTATGACCCGTATCACAATGTATTGTACCCAGACCACAAATTTAACAAATGAATGAACAGTGTATAATTAAGAACATATTGAGATAAGCTTAGATTTTGCTCAGTCTAAGTAATTAAGACTCTGGAAAAAAAAATATAGCGAAAGTTTATTGCTTCCCTTGTCTGTATGTTAGTGCCATAACAAATTTGAGGAGAAAACAAGGAAGCAAGAAATAAATAGAGAGGCAGGGGTAGAGGGAGAAAGAAGAAAACAGCAACCAGAATCCCCATTTTGCTATCTCAGTTCATCAAAGGGCAGCTTCATCTCATTTTGTAAGGAAACGTTTTAGTTTCGGGTTTTTCTTCCAAAACCCATATAGCTGAAAATGAGGCAGAAATGGGTTTATTACTGCTGGTAACTGGTGATTTTGAGTAAACTACACTGTAGGGATAGATAGGATTAGAATTGCAGTAGTAGGAGTAACTTTAATTAAATGTGCTCATTTTTCTGGGGACAAGCAAAGGATAATTTAATTGTTGCCATGGGTTCTGAGTAAGTATCGTGAAAGTTGCATTGTGAAACTTTTTTAGCTAGAATACCTGCGTCTTGTCCACTTTGTTAGTTTCTTAAGAATAGATCATGTGTAAAGTCTTCTATTGGAGCTGGGATCTTAGGGGGGCTACTTCCTCTTCAATCTCATGAGCTACATGCAGACTTCATACGTGTGTGGCCATGTGTATGTATGTTTATGTGTGTTCGCACATGGGAGAAGCTGTATACGCACATGTATGTACAAGTGTGTGGAAGACAGAGGTCGCTATCAGTGTCTTTCTCAATCAGAGTCTACCTTATGTTTTCAAAAATTGACTCTCACTGAATCCGGAACTTGCCAATTTGCATAAACTGGCAGGAAAACAATCCCCAGGGAGCTTTCAGTCTCTATCATGCCAGCACTGGGATTATAGATACAGGTCACACTTCTGCAACATGGATTCTGGGCATCGAATGCAGTTTTTATTGACCAAGCTATCTTTCCAGGACCAAACGTAGGGTTTTGTTTTGTTTTGTAAAGCTATAACAACATCATCCCTTTTCTCTTATATCATAGCATATGCATTATTTACCCCACCTCCTCACTTAGAATGCAAATGAATAGAACTTTTCTCATATCTCTATTCTTAATTCAGAAATTGCAAGGGATCTTTTAAAAGGCCACAATAAATGTTGGCTTCTTAACTCTGGTGATGTTTTACCACATGCTTCATGTATAGTGAGATGCTTTTAGATTCTAAGGGGCAACATCATAATAAAAAGTAATCAACCATCAACTTCACTGGATTCTAACTTGGAAAAATTCACTCACCCTTCTAAAGTCTCACTCACCCTTCTAAAGTCTCTTCTCTCTTCTTACAAGATGACAGTTAAGATTTTGCCCTTCTCAAAAATGGTTCAGGTTTGGGCCAGTCTACATGCTAAGCCTATGGTTGGGCAAATCATGGATCAACACAGATTAAGTATCATTTGCAAATAGTATCACCCCTTATCTTTCCTCTCCTTCCCCTGGGGAAGACAAATATTAGCTTGGCCTTGAATGAGGTCAATATTTCTTCTGTGTCTATTGGATGCACTTACGTTTCTCTTTACAAAAGGTGATGCAGGAAGGAATATAGAAATCTGAGATAATGGATTAATGTGTTAGACTGAATTCAGGCTGTGTACCATGAAGCTAGGAGTTGCACTTATAGCTAAGCCACTTTTCCTATTTATACTACAGTGTTCTTGTAGTTGAAAATTAAATGATAGGAATGTATCTTAACGAAGTTACTTCTCACCTTTTATAGCAATGATTTTCAGATATGTTGGATATTGATACTTCCTTGGTCTCCTTCTTGATATTGCTTTCATTGGTCACATTGGCAAAACCACAAATCATATTCATATTAAACCTTCGGGACAGAATATAGTGAAGTAGCCAAGCTTTCAGTGTTCACAGCTGACCTTAAAGAAAGGTCATGGGAATTTGCCCTGCTGTGGCTGGCTCCTTCAATTGGCCTTGGGATAAGAAATCCTGTTAAAATGTACAAAAGACTGACAGGGTCCACAGGTACCCTCAGCACCCTACATCATAGGGAATCTGGTTCTGCCAGATCACTGAGAGAACAGATGACTTCTTAGGGAAGGTGAAAGTATTAGCCAGCCTTCTGATTTCATAAAACTCAGCCTTTCCAGTGCCAGGCACTATTCTCCACTTGATGCCACCATGGGGAAATATAGCAGATAGTGACCTACACCCTATCAATAACAGTTGATATTCTAGAGATTATAGTAGTGACATTTGATAAGCAAGTAAACAAACATGCATGCTTCATGATGACAATAATTTTGATGAAAATGACAGAGATTCAGATAGTTATGACTCTAGGACCAGGAAGAGATATACTGTATCATGCAGTGTTGATAGGAAGGGCATCTCTTTGATAGGGATTTTGATGTCAATGACCAAATAACATCTCTTATTCAGGAGGAGATCTGGGGTAAGCATTCTGACAGATGAAGCATTTAGGACAAAAGTTTGAGGTCATAAGGTCTATGTAAGAACTGGAAACTGGCAAGCCCCGGGAAAGGGAGTGTAGCACCAAGAGGTCTTGTACTGTGGCATTCGTACTTAGCAGAAGAGCCATCCCCACTCTGGGACTTTTCACAAGCTCTCTACTATCCGTTTCTCAACCCCAGGATTTGTGGGAGAGCACATAGGAACTGATGAGTGACAATCTTTACCTGTTTGCTGTAGTAAGGACACAGAAAAACCCTTTTATCAACACAGAGGATGCATGCTTATGCAATAATACTCCGACAAGTCACCAGGAAGCAAGATCCATGAATTCAACTACTAGTTCAGTAACATTTCAACTTCTAAAGTTACTGGGGTTAATCAAATAATTAGAATGCCACCAAATGTTTTGAAAGGGTAGGTTTGAATATCACTTTCAACTTAGGCTAATAAAAATTTGTGCCAGTGTCTGAATTTCTAATGCATTTAAAGCTGTGTGGGATAATAAGACCACATAACAGTATGCATTAAATGAACCAGAGTTTGAATCTTTGTCCTGCCATTTACCAGGGTTATGACCTTAAGCCTGCTGCTTATTAAGCTCTCTGAGGCATCATGTTTCCTGTGAAAATGCTGTCTAATTATACTTACTTTCAGAGTGGCTAGTAGGAAGCAATGTATGTAAAGCATCCAGAATGCAGTAATTGCTTATTGTGTGGTGACTATAATGATATAACAAATATCTACGGAGTGAGAAGTAGGCCCCTAAGAGGGATTATAAGAGGCAGGAAAGCATTGTCAAGGCAGGCAATGAAGTCATGATTTATGTCCTCCTGAAGTTCGTCTTTTATTGGAGTAAACAGACATCCAAGTAGCTATAATACAATACACCGAGGCTTGACAATATCAGGTAATTAACATAAGCAGTAAAAGTAGCAACAAATGGGCACACACGAGGAAAAGACTGCATCCAGCACTGGTTTCAGAATTTTCATGAAATAATCCAAGGAACTTGACAAGCAGAGATGATAGATGCTGGTTTTATTTTGTTTTGTGTTTTGCTTTGTGTGTTTTTATGTCTCTCTTTCCCCAGCAAACAGACAGAAGGGTGAAAACAAAGCCCTAGAGAAAGAGAAGTCCAGGATACATTTTGGAGAAGGAACAAAGCTATCTACCCTGTAGACAGTCTGCACGAAAATAGTAACATTGAAGGGTAAACCCCAGGGCTCATAGCCGAGTGTAAAGACACCACCAGGAGGCTGTACACAGGCATGTGGGTTTTACTCAGTGTGTCCACTGTAAGCCACGTGAGAATTTTGAGTAAGAAAGCTGAGTATTAGAGGAATTACCCTAGCAACCCTCAGAAATATGAATAAAGCATGGAAATATTTATGGCAAGACAAGAGCTACTACTGTTGAGCAAATCCCTTTGCTCTGGGAATATTTTTAACTAATTTTCTCAAAAGTTCCTGAACTTGGTGTTGCTATCATGGCCCTGCTCACAAGTGTGGATACTGAGGCATGATGATATGACGTAATGTATATAAGATCTAGGAGGTTTTAAACCTGAATCCAGGCTAGTTGACTCTGGATTTGAACTTCTAATCACCCCACTGCACTTTCTGTGCCCCTTGGTCTGTTCTCTTTGGTCCTTACATTGCTCATCTGTGGAGTAGGAGACTTGTGTAGGATGAGTTCTACTCTAGGTTCTGTTGTTCGTTTTCATGTGTTTTATTTTGCTTCAATCGGTTCTTCATTCTGGGACTGATCTACCACTTTAGGCAGTATTGAGAGGGAAAAAAAAATGTGCAAGACACAGAACATCCAAAGAATGTTTGCTTCATTTTTTTTTCCTTCTCAAACTTTTTATGGCACTGAGTTTATGTCAACCGTTTTCAAAAAGCATGCAAGGTAATAAATGCTAAATACATATATTGTTACGTTGAAAGTGAAGCCAGTGAGAAAGGAGGTAACTGCTAAACTCTAAAATATCAGTAAACAGTGAGACTATTTATGATCATATCACACTTTGAAATACTAGTTACTACTCAAATAGAATATTAGTTTGCAATGAGTAAGACACTGAGCATTCCAATAAGGCGACTCATTGAAAAGAACAGACCCATAAGGAACCACACCGGAAAGCTTCATTCCTCTGCGCACTCCTTGGAATAAAACACACACATTTGTTTTCTCTGAAGAGTAAAGCTCCTTCAGAAACTGCTGAATGCAAGCTGTCACTGCCTGTGGGCGGTTCAGGCTTTTCTTTTTCCTTGCTTCTCACAACAAGGTGCTCAGGTCCTGGCTGCAGCAGGAGTCCAGCTTCGCTTCCACTGTTTCCAAGGCAACTGACCAGCCCTGAGATTCCATTGACGAGTGAGGTGTGGAGTCCTGGGGGCGCTGCTTCTGTTGCCCGCCAGGCTTGCTCCGGACCTGGAGACCTCCTTGATTTTCCGCGATCTGAGCACTACTACTTCACGCATGGCTGTCTCCGTGTGGGAGAGTGATAACAAGGACTCTGATAATTCTGATCTGACAGGCTCGACTTTATCGGGGCTGCCACTTCTGGCCTTGGATACAGCAAACAGGATGACTGCTCTCTCTCTCTCTCTCTCTCTCTCTCTCTCTCTCTCTCTCTCTCTCTCTCTCTCTCTCTCTCTCTCTCTCTCTCTCTCTCTCTCTCTCTCCTCTCTCCTCTCTCCTCTCTCCTCTCTCTCCTTTCTCTCTCCCTCCTCTCTCCCAGCTCTCCTCCTCCCTCTCCAGCTGTAGCCTTCTTAATGTAGTTTAATGGCTTTACAAAGAAAGCCAGGGTGAGGAGCGCTTCTCAGTGGCTGTGGCTGGACCATGACCTAGCTGACCATGAACTTGGAGGGGCTTGAAATGATAGCAGTTCTGATCGTCATTGTGCTTTTTGTTAAATTATTGGAACAGTTTGGGCTGATTGAAGCAGGTTTAGAAGGTAAGGGAGTGCTTTTCAGTCACTTACAAAAATCCTGTTTTGCAATTAAAAAAAAAATTCTTTAAGAGAATGTTAGAGGCACCTGAAATGAGAACAGAGAAATGTGATTCTGGGCTGGACATACATAAAAGCAGGTTTCTCAGGGTAAGGAAGATTAGCAAAATAAACTTTTGGCAAGTTGTGGTGATGTTGTCACAGCAAGAGAATGTTAAAACACTGTGAGCAGCACTTAGAATCTAGAATCAAAACTGAGGAATAAGGGTTGATAATATGTGTCAGCTCATATCCAGAGCATTTGGTCCCTGTTGTTGTATTTTGTTGGATTTTGTATAGAATATTCTCTTCTGATTATAGCAGCAAATTGTATTTGTGTATGTTGTGGGGTGCACTTGTTTCTTGTATGCAAATGCACTCATCGGATAGAACTGGGTATGCATTTAGAAATTCTTGTGGTTTAAGATCGGACACTGAGGAACAAGCTTTCTCCTAAGGTTGTCTGCAGGGGTGCTGATGTTATCTGCTTTACAATCTAACGGAGACTCCATGGAGAAATGAGTCTCCAACTCATGTAACAGATTCTAAGGACTTCTAAACAAGCTTTGGCTTGGCAAGTGTTGATATTTATGTTTATTAGAGGCTGATCCTCTGTTCTTAATAGTCTTCTCTCCCTTTAAAAGTGAGGTACATTCTTGCCTGTATCTTTCCATGCACTGAATGTGTCTCGGAGATTCTGAGTAAATTTTGAGTTTATCTTCTTATTACTCAGAATGTATTTGAGATATGTTAGTGTTCAGCCAGTCATTGTTTCTCAAAAGTTGGCAGTGCAGCTTTTAAAAGCATCTTGTTCTGGTACTTGACAGTGTTGCTGTGGTATTCTCACTTGAAGTTTTAAACTTGAGTAAACATAAAGAATGTTAGCAACGTCTTTATATCTTCAGCTAATCTAATCCTCTCAGAAAGGCTACCACAATGTGACATAAATGTGATTATTTTTACAAATAGCAAACATCAAATTAAAGTAAGTGTGTCACTCTGATGTAGGTTACCAGAAACCTACATTTATAACTCATTGGGAGGAGGAGGGAGTGGAAAGCAAGGTTTATTAAAGTAATTTTAATGGAACTTTGCAGAGTGCATATTGTGGCTCTTTCTGAAGGAAATGTTTGGTAGTTTCAAAGTGAGGAAAAAAACCTTAAATTTTGGAAATGATCAATGTCTTTAAAATTGACTTGATTTTGTATATTTTCATGAAACTAGTAACTTTTTATGGCTTCTTTGTGCATTACTGTAGTTTTACCTGATGGTTATGACTGAGACGTCCCATTTTGATGTGGTGGATTTTATGCTTTCTTCTCTTTGAGACAGCAAGCTTCATAGAACACTATCAGAATTTCTAGCTCTTTGGAGGGATTGGTTACATCTTATTTTATGCTAGAGGTGTGGTCCTTCTTTACACTCTTATGGTCAGGGTATTAATTCTGAGTTTTTTATGATGCCTACACTAGTGTTAGAGATATTTGTTTCAGGAGCATAAATATCACCTGTCAGATAATAACTTAGGGTTGTTCCTCCTAAGGGCTGCTAATCTCTGTGAAAGTATTCAGTATTCTTTTCCATTATTACTTGAATTCAAATCTGTACTGATCAGCATGGATAGTTTCTGCCTTGAAATTTATATTGTATTGTTAGTATTATTGTTAACATTGTATTAACACTGCAGAGAGAATTTGATTTCTTCTAAATGTCACTATGAATCTCTGATTTCTGGTGTTTGTTCAGAAGTATTTTAAAATGGTAAAATGTTCATAACCATACCAAAGTGCAATTATACATAGTATGTAAAAGTTAGGGAATGTGTAAAGAAATGGTGTCTTTTATAGCTGAAATATTTATTAGACTTATTTCAATGTCAATTTAAGAGTCAGAAAACTTTCTAAAGAATATACAGATTAATTCCTGGAGATATGATATAAATAAGTTGATGATATAGCTCATTGTATAGTTTTCATACATACTCTAGAGTTACAGCCTAAGTTTAATTAATGAAGAGAATAAACAGCATTTAACATCAAAGTAACTATTGCCTATGTCCTGAAACCTTCATACAAACAAGGAAACACTGATACTCATTTCATTCAGATCTCTTTCCCCACAGGAGTTCCTTTCCCAGCATCCCACACGTCCTAGTTGGAGGATACGGACTTGTTTTGTCATTCTTATTTCTATTTGTAGACATGCCCTATAAAGGAACTTGAGACTAAGTAGGGAAAATTGAACTTGGTTAAAAATCAAGGATGATTTTTTTAAAGGTTACTTTAAATCATTAAAACTTTTCATTTCACTTTGCAACTGTTCTATAGTGTGGGTCTCATTCAAAATGTAGTTTGAATTTATTAATATTATGAATGATATCTATTAGGTTGTATTCTGGAGGGCAGAGAAAATGCAATATTTATATAGCATATCTTATTTTCAATCTATGTCTAATAAATGTACTTTAGAATAAAATTGTTAACATAAAAGTTTAAAGAATTTGTATTTGCTTCTTTCCAAGTGCTTTAGGTTTCCATTTCTTGGGGGAAACTGGGGATGGTACCATTGAATATCCAATGTTCTTCTGTATGAGTCTATATATGATACATTTAAACACATGATGTTCTATGTAGACCCATCACGTATTTTTAAGCAAAACGTTTGGTATCTGGCAGGTAAAATTATTTCATTTGATAAACAATAGTCAAAGTACTGATGTTTATGTCTCCTCTGTTATTCTCTGACTTTCTACCTTATAAGTCAAGTTTACCTCTCTCAGTTTAAGATGAGAAAGTTGGGCTTGAAAATCTCCATGAAACTTTCTATTTCATAAATTCTATAGGTCTACCAGGAATTAACTACGGATTGATAATTTATGTAACATATATTCTTTTCAAGACAGAGTAGCAATGGCCTACTTTGTAATAGGTAAACAATGTAGCTGTTAGACTAATCTTCCTTTTATGTGGTAGGCTAATTCACCATACCCCAGGGAAGTGTTTATTGCATTTTCAGAGAAAAGAGAAATGTGTGTTCCTATATTTCTAGATTTTGATATTTCAAACCATTATTTCAGGCACATTCTGATCATTTAGTTTCTTAAAATTTATGTAGAATTTTATTAAAAAATAGGCATATTATATTATATTTTGTAATTTAGGTAAACTTCAATAAGACTCCTTTTTAATAAAATAATGTTAGCCAAAGAAATAGCTCAGGAGTTTAGAATATTAGCTGGTCTTCCTAGATTAGATTCCCAGTATCCACTTGGTGTCTACAATCATCTGTAACTCCAGTCACAGGGTATCTGACACCCTTTTCTGGCCTCCTTGAGTACCAAGCACACAGGACACACAGACATATATTCAAACAAAACACCAATAGAGATAAAATAAAGAAATTTAAAAATAAAGGTAATATTAACATCAGACTTGTATGCATATGAAACAATAGTGCTGAATTGAACAAAGTTTTAAGGATAAAAGGCAAAGTCAGAGGCTCCTTTTTTATATTGATTGTTCTTTGCACTAGTTGAGTAGTTTAGGAAATTCCAGAGCTATGAGAGTTTCGAATATGACTAAAATTTCACAACACAAATTGCCTCTTCTCCAGCCATAAAAATGAAAGTAGTTTTCTGTTAACTCATTCCAGAGAAAAATTGAATCAAAATTTTAATGGCACAGCTATTTCATTATCTCTGTATGCTGTACTGGGCTGTGAAAATATCTACATTTCAACCAAATACATTCAAAATGATGGTAAAGTATTACTGAATGAAGGAAGAACAATTCTCATATCAAGCTACAGTAGAGAGCAATTTAAAAAAATGTATTAAAAACAACTCGGAAAAGAATGCTCATAGTCACTCTCTTTTACAAAAAGACAGATAAACTCATGATCTGTATCCCCTTTAAAATCAGCATAGAGCTTCTTTTTTTTTGTATTTACTCACTTTGCTTTATTTGACAGATATGAGTAATAAGTATTAAAAAGTAGCATATATTCAAGGATAGACTTTTGAAAAGTAAGTCATTAGTTCTTCCATGCTGCTCTTGACAAGTGTGGTGGTAGATCTGTGGTTTTGGACCAACTTAAATCCATACTATCTGTCCATGATCACCATCATGCTTACTCGTGATCATGTGACAGACTGGGGTGACTGGGGTGGGAGGATATTATTCCCACCTGAAACTGTTAATTGAAACTCATAAAGAAGAAATTTTTTAAAATCTTAGCATCCTGCTTCCAAAAATATAATGAGAAGCCAAAGGTGTTTTCATGTATTGTTGGAGAAAAGTCCTTTCTAAACTGTAACATTTAAGAAAATAAAAGTCCTTGAATACTTTAATACCATCTTTTAATGCCATATGAGAATGGAATTAAGGGATATTTTCAACATTTGACATTTTAGTGACCCCCTTATAGTGAATATTTCTGTATTATTAAAACATTAATACCTAAAGCAGACTAATGGACAAAAAAAATAGTGCACTCAGAGGTTACACCTAGAGGATATAGAGTCATTTTGTGTGAATTAAGATAACAATTTCAATTTTTATTCATCCTGGGTTTTTAAACTATTATTTGACCTCCTTATAGATATATTTACATTCCACTATATTTATATATCCTATACAATTATCATAAATAATTTTAATACCTTGTTTTACTGTGAATTTCATGGAAAGTATGCTAATGTTAAATAAAAATTGCTAGTATAATAGTATAATGTACGTATATTAATACTAAAGTTTAGGCATATTAATTGTATAGTGTATTTGATTTCATCTCAGTTCTATGAAGTAAGTGTTCTCATCTTAGATATGAGAAAAAATGGTAGCTAAGAGTGAATGAGCCCATAACTTTTAAAATTGAAATTCAAACTCAGAACATCAAATTCCAAATCCTGTTTTATAATCCTAATATACTACACAATATGTCACGATGGCAATGACCAATAATCTTGTGACAAGGATAACATGTTAGATCAGGTATCCATAGTAGCCAGACTCTACAAACCTTTGTTTAATACAATGCGCTAGATTAAACATGCCATAAAGAAGCTTCTAAAGTCTGTCTTATCAAGTAAATAAAACATTTATAGGTTATTCGACAAAAACGGAGGCAGAAGCAGTATGAATGCCCACCCTAAAACTGATGCCTGACTATCTTTCTTTGTTTTAGAATGACGGAAAGATTAATGGAGACAAGTGACTTGTCATTCTTGAGACAAGAGGAAATTCAGTGTGAGATGCTGCTTGCATCCAGTGTGGAGATACTTTAATGAAAGAGTTTGAGATGAAAATTTGAGAATTTGGGTAGGTTGATTGGCACATTGGCATCTATAACACGATGATGCATATGGTAGTAAGTAGCATTCTAAAGTAAATGCACCCAAAACTGATTAGGAGATGAACATAGCCTCATTTGAGTTTGGGGTTCTGATTGGGAGAGTTGTCCATGGAAAATATTTGTTCTAGGCTCTATTTAAAAAAACAAACAAAACAAAAACAAAAAGAAACACAGGTGGTTCTAGCTACCTGGGACAGAACAAAGGGTGGAATGAAAACCAACTTCAGTTAAGAACTTACAAACAGGATTAAAGGAGGCTGCAGATGCCTTTCCCAACTCTTGCTGTCAAATATGCAAGAATTCAGGTGTTGTTTCTATTTTGTAGAAGGCTAGCTGAAGACTTAGGTAGAATGAGAATGTGCTTAAGATCACAAGGGAATAGCAAAAAAGTCTAGATTAGTTTCAGAGTTATAATAGTGGCGCTGATCCAAGTAGCATTCATTAGGCTACAGAGAGTAAATACTCCAACTACAACAAAAATAAATAATAGTCATATGTGATACAATTATTCTCTACAGAATTTTCCTATACATCTTAACGTTGTTGGGGTTTTTTTTGCATACAGCTTTATATAGATGCATTTTGAAAGCATAGCTATGATAATCAATTGAAACTATGAAGAAGAAGGGAAAATAAAGGAAGGTGTATCTACAATTTACATAATTGAAGCTTTGACTTATCAAGGCTGCACAGAATGGAATCAGAAATTACCTGAATCAAATCAATCATTCCATATACGAAGAAATTGAGTCCTAGAGAGATGGAAATGCCTGTTTTCATCAGTACTACTTTCTTTAAAGAAAAATAGAGTGAATTACACTCAGAAGATCAACTTTAAGCATGATCTAACTTCTATAAAATCCTTATCATAATTGAAGCTTTCCTGTTCTTCTAGTGGATCGATCATTCTAAAGTCTGGCATTCTAGTGATCTGATGACAGTGATGTTGTTTGCCAGAATATCATCCTCATGAGATACAGATGCAGTATAGAGAGCTTTGAGCTGAATTTGTCGACTATAAACTGAAGTGTTTACATCATTAAGATTTGTCTGTTTAAGTTTTATAGTAGATATTAATTACTGCATGATAGTATGCATAGTTAGTGGCCCAGGGAATGAAGTTCTATAATGCCAAGGTTAAATTCCAAATGCATATACTCATATCGTCATTCTTAATGTTCATTACTCTAATTATTAAAATTGGAGAGCTCACTAGTTTGCTCTGATGGCATAATTTCACGGGGACCCACTTTTATATCCTTATTCAAAGTTCAAAGGTGTGATGACACACGTCTATACTCTCCTCAGTAGTAGACAAATATGCACCCATCCTATCCACATAGTGAGTTCCAAACCAGCTTGAATTATATACAGAGTGACATCTGTCTAAAACAAAACAATAGTGTGAGGTATACCTCTGTGGTAGGGCACTTGCCTAGCATGAATGGGGCCTTGTTCTCATTCCCAGCACAAACAAACAAACAAACAAATCACTGCCATTAAACATGCTGTTGGAGCCATGCCTTTAGAAAGCATTTGGATAGGTCTGGAGGCTTATCATCAAGACAAACCTTGTTCCTAATATATCAGTTGTATGTTTTAGTTCTTATTTAGATAGAAGCCATGGAATTCAAATGCTCAAAGCACAGACTCTAAACCCAAGGCAATTAGATCATTAATTATGAAGTACCAGCTCTAACACATGTAGCGTTATGTCCTTGAGTACAAACCACGATCTTCTTTACCTCAGTTTCCTTTTATCTTAAGTTGAAATTGTCACTGCACTTCTAACTGTGTTTATATGACTTGAGATGAGTTGGTATTTATGTGTTAGAAGTCTGCCTACAATTATAATAAATTATTTGTGTCTTTCCATTATAGACAGACACCTTACCTTTCCATCCAAACAACAGAGACAAACACTCAACGTTTGAAACCAGAAGCTATACTCTTTGATTGCCAAGGAAGTGAGAGCTATGCATGTGAGATTCAATGATTCAAAACAAAGTTAACTTTGTCTGAAGAATGGTTGCTAATGGAACGTTGTTGATGCTTAACTGCATTGAGCTTAAAATAAGTTTCGATAGCTGCTCCTGTCATCAACAACATAATTCACTACCTTTCTTCAAACTTAAGTATGAGACCCTTTCATGATATGTGTGTAAGATCATTAGTTGAGAAACTTTAAGATGTCACCTCTAAGATTCAACATGGAGTCAAGGGTATAGTTGTAAGCAAAATAGGTGAGACCTCTTTTCTTTCAATGCCATCTAATAAACGTCAAGGAACTAGCTATAAAAAAATGTACCAGAGGGAAAGTCGTTCATTTATTAACTCATTTGCTTAATACATGTCTATACAATGGTCCATATGTTATTCTTAACATATTTATCTCACAGTAGCAAACATTTCTAGCTCTTGAAAATATACATTTGAGGAAACAAGGCAAAAAAGATAAATGAATATATATGTAATCTAATATTTAATAAAGAAAAATGTAGATGATCATAAGAAGAAGAAGTATGGCTCTGTGGCAGAGTAATAGAATAAAGGCATTACGGTAAACTAGCTTGTATGAAAATGCTTGAAAGAAATGCATTTCTGAGATACAGAAGAAAACCTCTGACAAGGATTCCAGGCAACAGGCCTGCACAGTTTAAGAACTGTCAGCTAGTTAGTGATTTCTGTACTGAGGAGCTGAGAGTGCAGTTAGTTGGAGCATTGTGGGCTGGTAGGGAAGAGGTAGTAGGAGCAACACATTCATAGTTAAGGTCATGCCATACTGAACCATTGCACATCTCAGGGATTTATTTTATATCCTGGGAAGCCACTGAAGTAGTGAGTTTATGTCATCTCTAGACAGTTATTGTAACTTCTGTTTAGTCCCTGGTATCAGGTTTTCTTTTTTTTTTTTTTAATTTTACAATATAATTTAATTCTACATATCAGCCACAGATTCTCTTGTTCTCCCCCCTCCTGCTCCCTTCCCTTCCCCCCAGCCCACCCCTCATTCCCACCTCCTCCAGGGCAGAGACTCCCCCGAGGACTGAGATCAAGCTGGTAGACACAGTTCAGGAAGGTCCAGTCCCCTCCTCCCAGGCCGAGCCAAGCGATACTGCATAGGCCCCAGGTTTCAAACAGCCAACTCATGCACTGAGCACAGGACCTGGTCCCACTGCCTGGATGCCTCCCAAACAGATCAAGCCAATCAACTGTCTCACCCATTCAGAGGGCCTGATCCAGTTGGGGCACCTCAGCCATTGGTTCATAGTTCATGTGTTTCCATTTGTTTGGCTATTTATCCCTGTGCTTTTTACAACCTTGTTCTCAACAATTCTCGATCATATAAACCCTCCTTTTTCTCGCCAATTGGACTCCCAGAGCTCCACCCAGGGCCTGGCCGTGGATCTCTGCATCCAGTTCCCTCAGTCATTGGATGGGGTTTCTAGCACGACAATTAGGGTATTTGGCCATCCTATCACCAGAGTAGGTCAGTTCGGGCTGTCTCTCGGCCATTGCCAGCAGTCTATTGTGGGGGCATCTTTGTGGATTTCTGTGGGCCTCTATAGCACTTTGCTTCTTCCTATTCTCATTTTCTATAGTGGCTAACAGCTGAAGTCCTTATATGGAGCCTTCTCTGTGATACCTCACTGGTAGACATTTGTCAGGATGTGGAATCATTGTCTCTTGTCAAACTCCCTTTATCTGGAACAAATGTCTGACCTTTACTGATCATTACAAGGTGCTCATGTCCAAAATCATCTTCATTAAGTAAAGTTTGGTCATCTGCCTACCACAGAGTAGGAGTGGATCTTGTCTTCCTTTTTAACAGGCAGTTTCAACACCATGGTATAAAATACAACTTTTAATTGCATCATTAGAAAATGTATCAAGTGTCTTAATATGACCGATCTAGAGAAGAGATTGTGAAAAGCCAAATCCCCTTTCTTGGGTATTTGCCATGGTGAAAGTATCAGGAGAGTGCAGGTGAAAATATGACTTTCACAAAAGGAAAATCATATTGCTTCCCTGTAAGTAGCTTCTCCTCCCTCACATATGAATTTCAGTGATAAGTATCTAAATTAGGCATATTCCAAACTGATATGAGAAGTATACATTTACTTCCTCAGCTATTTATATTAAAACATAATTTATGGAACTAACAAGATTTATGGAATTGTTGCCTAACCTTCCTCATTTTATGCAAAAATTGAGACCCAGGAAGGTTAATTGACTCATTAGAAATCACAACACTGTTTAGTAGCTTAGATACCATAATAACTACATCATCTATGATATAACAATAATTATATTCTAGGTGAGGAACTAAGCATTTAACATATTTTAGTATCTAATTTTTGCAAAGCTCTGTAAGAATAATACTATTAACCATAATTATAGAAATGCTGACTCTTTATTTACTTAACATATTGTTTAGATTTTTTTCATACTATTGCTCTTTTCTGGTCTCATTATCTTATTCTTAAGCATGGGTAATGGAATGTTCTGGTGCATAGAATCAAGGTATCAGATGAAAACAGTAGCAGTCCACAATGCAGTGTCACAGAATATGGGGGCTGAGGATACACCTGTGGTTAAGCAGTCAATCAAGACTCTGTTCTCATTGTTGAAAGTCGTTGATGATTAAGAAGACACAGTAACCCCCAATTGTATAGTACTCATGCTGCAGGCAAGTATAAACCCATAGAGTGTGGGCTCAACTCAAAGAAATTTCTGGAATAATAGAAAAGAGTGGGCATCGCATCAGGTGCTAATGTCATCAAGGGCACTTTGAGAAGTATTTTGTAGAGCATTTTTCATGCACTGTCATCAACAATGCATATATGACTCATGTTGACTACAATATTTATGAGGAAGTCATGATTGAAATTTTATCCAAAGAGAAAGCATATGAATGTATGTTCATAAAGTTTCAGGCATGGGATATCATACTCAGAAATGGTCAAGATGGTATTTGAATTGAGCTTGTCTTCTTAGAGAGCAAAGATTCTCAGGCAACTTGAACTGGCCACCCAGGTAGAAGCACATAGTGAGCTGAAATACATATACCTGGAAGCAATTTAAGCTTAAACAACAAAACCTTTGTAGTGCCTGGAGACCCTTCCCATTCACACCGAAACATAAGTATTAAAACCCCATACCATGAACATTTTAAATGTATGGTTTTATTTATTTTTGTTTCTTGTAAACCTCACTTCCTCAAGTTATATATTCTTCAAATCAAAAGAAAAACAAAACAAAACTCCCCCCCCCACGATATGTCCCTGTTGTGATCCTGAAAAATCTTGCCATTTCTGCAGTGATTAAAACCCATGCTTTGTAGGTCAGTTCGGCCTGTATCTCGACCATTGCCAGCAGTCTGTTGTGGGAGTATCTTTGTGGATTTCTGTGGGCCTCTCTAGCACTTTACTTCTTCCTATTCTCATGTGGTCTTCATTTACCATGGTCTCCTATTCCTTGTTCTCCCTCTCTGTTGTTGATCCAGCTGGGATCTCCCGCTCCCCCAAGATCTCTTTCCCTCGGCCCTTGCCATTCACTACCCCCATTCATGTCCAGGCTGTTCATGTAGATCTCTTCCATTTCTCTGTCATTGGGTGATCCCCGTGTCTTTCTTGGGGTCCTGTTTACCAGGTAGCCTCGCTGGTGATGGGATGGCCAAACACCCTAATTGTCGTGCTAGAAATCCCATCCAACTACTGAGGGATCTGGATGCAGAGATCCATGGCTAGGCCCCGGGTGGATCTCTGGGAGTCCAATTGGTGAGAATGAGGAGGGTTTATATGAGTGAGAATTGTTGAGACCAAGGTTGTATAAAGCACAGGGACAAATAGCCAAACGAATGGAAACACATGAACTATGAACCAATGGCTGAGGGGTCACCAACTGGATCAGGCCCTCTGAATGGGTGAGACAGTTGATTGGCTTGATCTGTTTGGGAGGCATCCAGGCAGTGGGACCAGGTTCTGTGCTCAGTGCATGAGTTGGCTGTTTGAAACCTGGGGCCTATGCAGTATCGCTTGGCTCGGCCTGGGAAGAGGGGACTGGACCTACCTGGACTGAGTCTACCAGGTTGATCTCAGTCCTCGGGGGAGTCTTTGCCCTGGAGGAGGTGGGAATGGGGGGTGGGCTGGGGAGAAGGTGAGGGGGGCGGGAGGGGGGAGAACAAGGGAATCAGTGGCTGATATGTAGAACTGAATTGTATTGCAAAATAAAATAAAATAAAATAAAATAAAAAAACCCATGCTTTGGACAGAGAAGAAAAGATATGAAGTTTCCATTAGGTTTCCACATGCCTCTCTTCAACTTCATGTCCCACCTGACTTAAGTCTGACAGAATGGGATGTGCTTATTTGACAATATACTATTCCATGCCTTGCTGACGGCAGAGGGCATGTAGTGCTCTTCCCTATTGGACAGGCCCAGTCAGTTCCTAGGCTTGGATCTATGAGATATCTTAATGCCTTTCTAAAGCATGGCCAAGAAGAGCAAGCAGAGACTTTTCCATCAGACAAGCATGAACTTGAGTCCTTCCCCCTTCACTTACAATATGATCTACAGCAACTAACTTGACCCCAAGTTGAGTGTCAGTTCATCAGGCTTCAGTGGATTGTTGTTGTGAAGACAGATAAGATGGATGAACAATGATTGGATCTTCTTGTTAATATGTGCTCTAAGAAATGACTGTTAACTGTTAAGTCACAGTGTAAGAAGCCACTGAGGGAATGAGGTTAGTATCATTTACGTTACAGAAATGTTATCTAGATGTATGCTGCTGAGGTGAACTCTATACATATCCATGCTACTGTTTGTTCTCATTTTGAACAGATGAGACCTTTAATGTCCACAAATGCTCACTTTTCATTCACTGAACTATATTTACTGAGCTTCTGTGTGTTGTTCCAGTGTTGTGGTACCAAGAGCAATATACAGCTCACATCCCTGATACAGTGGAGTGGTTGGCTTTGTTTGCAAAGAGAACTGTCATATTCTGTGGTCAGTCAGATAGCAAAGAATATCGGGGGACACATCGGTATACTCATAAAATGTTAATCTGACTGACTGCATTTCTTTTGCCTCATTCCATAGCAGAAGGAGGAGGGAAAACTTGTGAGGTGGAGAATATGGATGTTTTAGGTAAAGAAAATACAATAGTGTGACTCTATCCTGGGGGAAGTGAATTTACGGAGCAAATATGAGAACATTGCCAAGGAGTACAGAGTGCTCATTTGAGATTTGTAGTTATTCCTTGAAAAGAAGCCTCTTATGACTCACATAAAGTATGTTCTTTCTTGGGTCTATTACGGCAAGATCGAGTTTACTAGTCATGTTCAAAGACAAGGCAGAGCCACATTGGAGAATAGAAAAATATTGAGGCAATTAGTCTTCTTAGCACACGAGTATGCCTCAGTTTCCAATATGAAAAAAATAGGTGCAGCATATCAGATCATAGAGACAAAGCCATGGAAAATTAAATTGAACCAGATTGGAAAAGTGTCATCTGTTTGAATGAACAAATGAAAACCAGTGAAAAGTCTCATTTCTCTATGGTGTATCCACAATGGTACACAATATACCAAAGCAGTCAATAAGGTTCTCAGCAAGTGGGACTCTGAAAAATGTTGACAAACACAGGCTGATGTGTCATGATAGAAATGCTTGATTCTGTAGTGAGACTGTGTTTGAAGTCACAGATGTTTTTCAGAAAGGTGTTGTATTAGTTTCCTTCCTTTTGCTTTCATAAACTATCCTGACAAAAGAAATTTAGGGAAGACAGGTTCTATTCTGGCTCATTGTTCAAGGGCATAGTCCATCACAGCAGAAAAGTCAGGATAACAGAATCCTGATATTGTTGTTGGCTGGGCTTTGGTCTTTTGGGGGGCCTGCCACCCAGCTCCCAAATTAATCACACATGGAGGCTTATTTTTTAATTATGAATGCCCAGCCTTAGCTTGTCTTGGTTTCTAGTCAGTTTTCCTTAACTTAAATTATCTCGACTACCTTTTACCTCTGGGCTTTTCCTTTTCTCTAACTTCTGTAAATCTTACTCTGTGGCTTGCTGTGTAGCTGGGGGTCTGGGTCCTGGAGTCATCCTCCTCCTCTGGTGCTAGATGTTAGATCTCTCCTCCCAGATTTCTACCTCTATATATTCTCTCTGCCTGCCAGCCCCACCTATCCTTTCTCCTGCCTTGTTATTGGCCAGTTCTTTATTAGACCATCAGGTGTTTTACACAGGCACAGTAACACAGCTTCACAGAGTTAAACAAATACAACATAAATGAAAGTATGACACATTAAAATAATATTCTACTACACCCTGAAGCCACTGGCCACATCAAATCCACAGCAGAAGCAGAGCAGTGAATGTGTGTGCTCAGTATCTACATAAAAGTGTGAAAGTGTTGAATCACATGAAAAATTTATCCAGCACACTGAGTTTAGGAACCACTGAACACTGGGATTTGGTGGCAGGATACAGAATCAGTGATCACCAGATGATGAATTTTCCTAAAGTAAATTCCAATGTAATTTTTAAGTTAAAGAGACAAAATATTTACAATGTAATTTTTTTAGTTAAGAGGACAAGTTTTAAAATGGTATACACAATATAGTCCTCATTAATAAATATGTACATACAATGGAGCAGTTGAACTCTGTCTTTCTGTTTCTTCTTTGAACATGTACACTTTCCAATGCATTCATATAAAAATTAGCTAATTTTGAAAGGATTATATTGATATTATTATATCAATATAAAATACTTATTTTTCAAGAAAAGAAAACCACTTTAGAATATAGTAATTTACTCATTTTAAATAAATTAAAAAAAACATTTTATTTTTGTTTCAGAAAAGTTATTTAAAATTAAAGCCTTCTAAGTATGTCTTTACTTTAAAAGCAAGAGAATTCAGGGAGTAGCATCTTGGAGCTAACACTAAGTTCTTGAGTATTAAAGTCTTCTTTGTAGCTTTAAGATAAAGTTTCTGGCATAGATGAAGAGCTGTGTTTATGCATATTGGGATGTCAAGGAAGTTATCAGTGGTTTGTAAAGTGACATTTGGCAGCTGGAACTCACCTAAAAGTTGTGTTCATCCTCTGTAGATTCTATGAAAAAAAAAATTTTTTAAGAGCAAACGATTTTCATTCCTTGGTGTGTTTTGCTTCACTTCCTCTGCACCGGAAGCTTGATCTGAGTGAGTGCAGGTTTGTGAGGAAGGATGGAAAGGATCAGGGGGTTGTTTGTTCTGGCAGTGCTCAACCTCCCCCACTTTGGGGCATAAGTAATTTTCTTTTCCTATCAGCAGTCATCTCACAGCTGCCCTCAAGCCATTCATGTGAAACTCAGGTAGGAATTATTTAATGTGAGAAGCAGATTAAAAGGGAAGGAGTGATAAAATGAGACTTCACAGGAGTGCAGAGATTCCGTTAAATGTCTCATGAAATGAAATCCTCAACGCTTCCCATACATCTTTTTTTTTTCTTTTCTTTTATCTTACTTTATATAATTTAGCTCTAGGGACAATTCAGGTAATTTTTCTTTTTTATTACTATTTTTTTAATAATAATAGCACAGGTTAGGCTGCTATAGATTCCAATTAAAAATAATTTGGGGTAGGAAAAAATTCTGCTTTAGACTTCATGTCAGTTTGAATAAGATAATAGCTGTACTTTCAAAGAACTTAGGCCCAAATCATTTCCCTCATTGTTATTCATGAAGAAATCAGGCCTTATGACCAGTCCCCTCTTTTCATCCAGACTCAGTCAATAGGTATTTGATGTTAGTGAATGGGTGTAAGCATCACCCATAGAATTGTAGTAAAGTACATGAGGACACCTTCTACATACAATGTATTCATAGTCAGGGAGCCATCAGGCCATTCTTGCTCTGCATTGACCAGAGTTGTACTGGCAGCAGCCAAGAGCACTCACTCTGGATGAGCCACTAAAAGTATTTTAGACTAGGTATGTCTATCCTGATCACATACCCACTCATGGCTAAACTCTGTAGAATTAAATCTGCTTACAGGAATCTATTTTCTATAGGTGTAAACACTGATTCAGCACCGAGTGCGCAGCCTCACTTGGCTAGTTCTCTCAAAGATGTACTTGTGTCTTTGGAAGCAAGGGAGATTTCTGGAAAGGGTTTGCAGGAATCTGTAGCATGCATCTTAAAGAGTCTTATTAGTAAAAACAAACCTGTAGCTAGAGTTTTCCTGCCTGGCCCACAGTCAGGACAAATCTCTCTCACCTGCCAGTCCCACAGCCGCTCAAACCCGACCAAGTAAACACAGAGACTTATATTGGTTACAAACTGTATGGCCATGGCAGGCTTCTTGCTAACTGTTCTTACAGCTTAAATTAATCCATTTCCATTAATCTATACCTTACCACGTGGCTCGTGGCTTACCGGCATCTTCACATGCTGTTTGTCATCGTGGTGGCTGGCAGTGTCTCTCTGACTCAGCCTTCCACTTCCCAGCTTTATTCTCCTCTTTGTCCCACCTATACTTCCTGCCTAGCCAATGACCAATCAGTGTTTTTTTTTTATTGACCAATCAGCAACACATTTGCCATACAGAACATCCCACAGCACAAACCCGAAGCCAGGTATTGGAGTTAAAGCTGGAAGATCAGAGAAGCAGAACAAGTGACAGCTACCTCACCTTGCCCATTCCTCAGCTGATCCTGTTTCCTTAGACTGGAAGCCTCTGTGTCCTCATTCAAATGGATCTCAGCTGAACTGCTGCTCAAAAGCCTAAAAGCTTAACCAGTTAGTTCCTGGTCCTCACACCTTATATACCTTTCTGCCATCACTTCCTGGGATTAAAGGCTCACTTCCTGGGATTAAAAGTGTGAGTCACCATGCCTGACTGTTTCCAGTGTGGCTTTAAACTCACAGAGATCCGGATGGATCTCTGCCTCCCAAGTGATAAGATTAAAGGCGTGTGTGCCACCATTTTCTGGCCTCTGTATCTAGTGGCTGTTCTGTTCTCTGACCCCAGGTAAGTTTATTAGGGTGCACAACATTTTGGGGAACACAATACCACCACAGGAATCAAAATAAAACCTGCAATTTCTAGGGCAAATTCAGCTTCTGGTGCTCAATCATATACTGTCCTCAGCACAACCCAATCCTTTTTAGACAGGAAGAAAGAATGCTTAATTTAAACTTACTTTTGGTGCTTAGTGAGGGTGCATCAATAGATTACAAGTAAATTATAACTGAGAAAGATAAATACCCATCTATTAATGCTACTTTCATGTTAGTAACTTGGACGGAATTTTTCTTCTAAAACTTTTTTTGATATTAATTGTGTGTAGGTTTTTAGACTTTCCAATAATAAAGGCATAAAAGGAGAAAAAGGTGAGCGTGTTTCAGAAGGAAAGTGAAATAGTGAGTGTCCTTGTAACTCTTTTATAGGTTACTGAAATCGACTGAAATAAGTTTAAATTAGTGCTGAATACTGTGTATGCTCTTCTTTCTTATGCCATATGGAAATAAAAATGTTTCGGGAAAGGGGTTGGAGAGATGGCTCAGAGGTAAAGAGCACTTGCTGCTCTTCCAGAGGCCCTGAGTTCGATCCCCAGCAGTCACAGGGTAGCTCATAACCATCTGTAATGACATCTGGTGCCCTCTTCTGGCCCGCAGGCATATACATAGGTAGAACACTGTATACATAATAAATAAATGAATCTTAAATAAAATGTTTCAAGGAGTCAGTCTGATGAGTAAGTGAGATTGTATACCTGGTATGCCTTGGATAACTGTTTATTGTTTAACTATGACAGTATTGAGACATTATAAGGACACATCTCTTATTCACCTGTAGGTAATGATTGTAAGAGATAGGGCAGCTTGTTTAGTATAGGTTTCTTTTTCAGATGTGTAAACATGTGCTGATGTGAATGTATATAGTAGCATTTCTATTCACAGTTATACCTCTCATTTCCAAAATAAATGCAAAGTCCAGTCATTGCAACATTCATGAATAAAATCTGAAGTCATTAGAATTTGTATGTATCTCTTCTCTAACTTGTACAATATTTCTGGAAGAAAGGTCATTTCTAAAATGTTTCCAGGAGAATTCAAAGGTTAAGCATGTTTTAGAAGGCAAGGTTACTATGCAATGGATCTATGGACACCCTATAGTGTAGAGCTTTAAAATTCAAAATACACCAGAACATATTAAACGGGTTAAGAAAGCTTGTAAGCCAAGCAATCTGCGTTTGTTTAATCTAAACAGTGTTTGCATCCTATTAACCTCCTACAGAATACTTTTGAGAGATGTATTAAGCTATTTGCCACACAGAAGAAAAAGTGAAAAGAGCATGAAAAATAAATCTAAAGTGAATGGATTAGATCCTAGACCTTGTCCGGTGTTCAATTCACATTATTATCATCATCATAATCATTATTTTATTATTATTGTGGCTTGTTTTAATTATGTCTCAATTCTCTTATCCAATACAAGAGTTTAACATTTTCTCTTCAAAAGCCCACAGTAAAATTAAATAACAGATGAAATGTATAACAGTGATGCAGCTGTTGTCTTCATCCCTCTACTCTGATGAATGGGGATATTTCCAGAGGTTTCCAAAGGCATCAGATTCCTAGGGGATTATCTGAAAAATTTTTTATTGAGGAGAAATGCTTCTCACTGAGGACTGAAATAAGATAAAATGTCCCACTATTTTTGAAAGATTCCTTTTTCAGTGAAAATACTTCTAGGAACTGCTCTGTCTCATAGGACTCTATCCTATTTAGTAAACAGAACTCCCCATTTTGTCATTTTTATAGTCAGATTGGGAAGCCCTCTCTTATACACTATTTTAATTTTTATCTGTTCAACCAATTATTATGTCATAGCAATCAGGTATGGCATCCTTCACACAGGCAAGTATCTAACATAGCATTTTACTGTGTACATGAGAAACACTGTTGATAGAATCCAATCACACATTTCATTTGCTCCACATACTCTGATCACTGGAATTCTGATTCCAATGTTGAGGTCTATAAAACTGGCTTTCAAAATATGCAAAATAAAGAGATAAGGGGAAATAGAGACACGCATGATAAGTAGAAGGCACTATGAAACATCATCTTCACATCTGCATTTAAATGGAAAAGAAACTGAATGAGGGGAGTGAAAATGGAAATATATGTTCAAAGTCCTGCAGTGAACAGTTTTCATTTAGGGTCCTTGCCATTCCTTATGAACTGTCTTCTTATCATTGCAATGTATCATTTCAAAACAAAGCTAGTCTTTACTTCATGCAGAGCTGGGTCACAGGCACTTGTTTTATTGCTTCCTAACTTTTTAGATCCTGTAGTTTCTTGACTTGTTTTCCCATGGCAGACAGTTGCTCATTAATGGCTTGCTAACATCAAAGTATATTTTTCTTTATGATTTTAAACCTGATTTAAAAAAGCTAAGCGTTTACAGTAATTTCTCAGAAATCCAAACTGCCTTATTTAGAATATACGGTGATTTGGACACTGAACTGAGATTCTGAACAGATATTTATTCATAGAGCATGCAAATGTGTTAGTCTAAATAAGACTGGGAATGAGGGGTATTTAAAATGCTGACATTAGTCAACTGTTTTAAAGCAACCTCCAACTTGCTCAGACATCATTTAAATAATGCTGGTAATTAAAATTATTTTTATCCATTCATTAAAAGTAAGATAAAAGGGTGCCAGATTGGCTTTACTTTGTTATTCTAGTTTGAAGTAATACTCAATTTTAAAATAGATGCTGACTGATCGACCTAGGTCATTTAGGGAAGAGGAACTGTCCATTTGTGTCTGTTTTAAAGGCAAAATACAACAAAATGTGAGATGGAAGATAAGGAATGGATGAAAAACACTGATGAAGCAATTTAAACTAATGGAGGTTGAATCTCAGGTATTCTCTGGTTAGAAAGAGGATCTGGCCCAAGAACCTAAAGGATGCCAGGGTGCCTCTTAGTACTGGCTCAGTTCCATGGTAACCATGGAACTCCTGTCTCTGGCAGATGCTTCATGATGGGCATTTGCTGAGGGACATCCTGATGACTATCTCTGGAGAATTGCTCTAGAGTGATTGCAGTTAAGGTATACGGGAACCCCCATATCCTATGCAATTTCTGGACCTGATAAATATAAGGTCCATTCCCTGCCTCAATGCAGGCTAGCCGCTAATCACCTCCTAGTTCATTAGAGCTCCTCATAAATCAGACTAAGAATTCAACTAAAAAAATTCTGACACCTGCCCCTTTTTTTTCTGACTTCCTCCATTTCATCCCATCATTCCTCAGGATCATTAGATCCATAAGCCCTGTGTACAGGAAGCCTGTTTGAGGTTCTGCTTCTAACTTACAAGGCTCAGGAAACTTGCTTCACTGTATTTCAACTTTATATTTTTTAGATTACTCTGTTTAAATTATTCACCTAGTGAGATGTACCCAGCATCATGGCCAACCATAAGCAAGAAATCAGTAAGGATGGTTGCTTCTGTGACTATTAAACTTTGATCTAGTATTATTCTTTGCATTAATGGCAATGTGTTGATGTATCAAACCACTTTTTTAAAAGTAAAATGATTGTAATGGTTAATATAGATTGCCAACTTGATCTGATTATGGAGCACCAGAAGATTATCAAAGATGTGTCTCTAAATGGCCTTTCAAAGACAATTGCATCAGGAGAGCTCTGACCTAATGAATGGATTGATCAGTTGACAGATTCAAAATGTGATGACGTTATTGGGAAGTGATAAGAAGTAGGAGGGTTATGTGGGATGAAGTAGGTCACAAGGGAATTTTGTGAAAGTGATCTCTTGCCCTGGTTTCCTTAACTTTTCTCTGCTTCCTGGTCACCATGTAAAGTGTTCTGCTCCTTCCTACCCATCTTCCAGCCATGATGGACTGAAACCTCTGAGACCATGCTGCTTTGTCTGAATGATGATGTTCTTTGCTGTGCAGAAGCTGTTCAGTTTCATAAGGTCCCATTTTTTTTTTAATTATTGATCTTAGTGCCTGTCTTAGGGTGTTCTGTTCAGAAAGTCTATCCCTGTGCCAATGAGTTCAAGACTATTCCCCACTTTCTCTTCTATCAGTGTATCTGGTTTTATATTGAGGTCTCTAGTCCATTTGGAGTTGAGTTTTGTACAGGATGATAAGTATGGATCTATCTGGATTCTTCTATATGCAGCAGTCCACTTTGACCAGCAACATTTGCTGAAGATGCTGTTTTTATTCCAGTGTACATTTCTGGATTCTGTATCAAAAATTAGGTGACTATAGGTGTGTGGATTTATGTCTGGGTCTTCAATTAAATTCCAGTGGTTAACATGGCTGTTTTGTGCCAATGTTGTGCTGTTTCTTTATTTCTACATTTCTATAGCTCTATAGTACAATATGAGATTGCATGTAACACAAATTTCTAAACGGTCTTATTAATAGAAAACAAACAAAACAAAACAAAAAACAAAAATGCAGAGCCAGATACTGGGGTAAAAGCTGAAAGGCAGGTAGGCAAAGCAGTAAACTATGAAATCCTCCACAAAAGAGAGTGAACTCCTTTCTCCACCCTGCCTTATCACTTTTTCTCTCCACCCAGCTTTATCACTTCCTCTCTGTCTATACCTCCAGACTTCTATGGTTAACTAGTGGCTAGCTCCTTTTTCTGATTTTCAGGAAATTTTTATTTGTTAGAGTACAAATAAAATATCACCACATTTCCCCTTTTTTGTCTAAAATAAAAGCAAGTTTATAACTGATATAAGAAAAATTATATACAATATATATAGGCAATAAGTATATTAACAATGTCTAGTCCATTTTCATTTGACAAATTCAGAGGAAATACTCCATTATCTATTCTATTTTTGTGGATCTAAAGGATTGTATCTAACTTACCTTCTATCCTAATTTGCATTACCAACCAAAAACTATCTTTGATGTCTTTCAAACCTACACACTTTACACCTCTTTAGTGAGTTTCTTTTCTGAATTTCTTAACAAGAAAAACTATAAATATAACTATTTAATCTTCAACTCCTCAGAAGACCTGAGAAGGAAATAATATTAACTGAGTAAACAGGAAGTGCAAACAAGCAACTTCCAAAAAATGTAAGAAATGACAGAAACAGCTGGCTACTTAGACAGTCACCCAAGATTTCTTTGCAATGTTGGGGCATCCATCTTCAGTCTACAGGCCTAGCATATTTGACAGACTCATTTGTGAAGCAGGATTTTCTGAAAGGCCTTCCTACCTTGTCTTGGCAAGGATTGGCAGTCCTTTCTTTTGTGTCCTGCTTGTCCATTTTGGACAGCATGTTGTCAGCCATAGACGCAAGGGCATTTTTCTTGCCCAGTTGCTAACTTTTGCCACAAAGTAAACTCCATATGCAATCTCTTTCTGAAGAAGAAAGGGGGATATGATGTAGAAATGTAGGATTTAGATATGATAGGATAAATGGATAGATTATTGAATCTATTTTTAAAAAGCAACAACTTGTTTAAAGTATTTTACATTGCTTTAGATTTTAGTTTATTACAAATTTAAAGTTAATTTTGTTATACTGTATGTATATTTCTACTCTTGTTTAAGGTACTATGCTTATGCAATTCATTTAAAATTGTAATATATAATTAAGAAACACAGATTAATAGTCATCTATGCTAATCAAACTTATAGTCATGTTAGTTAAATTTTCTAGGTATCCACAGATATATTTCAATTAGATAGGTAATCTTCAAAAACTTCAAAGACCTACAAAATATGGCATTTAAAATGTTTTAAAAACTTAGACTTTCTTGGACAGTGAGACAGGTCTGCTCCTGGCAGCAATGATTTACTTCGAAGAAAATGATGGGCATCAAAGAAACTCCATATGGAGTTTGCTTTCCTTATGGCAAAAGTTAGCCATTTGGGCAAGAAACTGTTCTTGCCTGGACTGCTTGACAAAATGTTGTATCAACTAAACATACAGGACCCTTGGGAAAAAAATGACCACTAAATTTTGCCAAAACAAGGCAAGATGGTCCTTCAGTTTCCTCCTTCACAGAGGAGATTGCCAGACATCCTGCAGGACACAGAGAGAAGCAACTGAGAAAATGTAGGCCTATAGGCTGAAAATGGATGCCCCAACATTGCAGAGGAACTTTGACTGCTTAGGCAACCAGCTGCCTCTGTCATTCTGGACTTTTGAAAGTTGCTTACAGTGGTCTTCCTGTTTTCATAGATAATATTATATCCTTCTGGGGTCTTGATGTAGTTGAAGACTAAATAGTTATAATTTTCCTTGGTTATGATAAAAGATAAATTAGATTTAAAACCTCAGCCTCACAAATATAGGATAGATAGAATTTTTCTTTAATTTTGCCAAATACAAATAGACTAGAATTATAACTGTGATTCTTGCTTGATAACTGTTTGTTATATATAATTTTACTATATTAAAATTAAAACCTTCCTTTTTGATTAGATAGAAAGGGGAGTGCTGGGGGATATCTTTCTGTACAGTGTGAATATATGTTGTTCCCATTGGTTAATAAATAAGCTGCTTTGACCTATGGCAAGGCAGCTTAGAAGCAGGTGGGAAATTCAAGGAAAGTGACAGGAAAGAGAAAGGCAGAGTCTGAGGAGACACTAGCCTGGTGCCCAAGGAGCAACATGCCAGCAGACCGCTAAAGCCACAGAACCCATGGCAACACATAGATTAAGAGAAATGGGTCAATTTAAGATGTAAGAGCTAGCTAGCAAGAGGCCTACCATTCACCATACAGTTTATAAATAATATTAAGCCTCTGTGAACTGTTTAGAGGGCCCCCAGGCAGTGGGATCAGGACCCATCCCTTGTGCATGAGCTGGCTTTTTGGAGCCTAGTGCCTATGGTGGGACACTTTGTGCAGCCTTGGTGCAGGGAGGAGGGGCTTGGACTGGCCTCCACTGAATGTACCAGGTTCTGCTGACTCCCCATGGGAGACCTTGCCTTGGAGGTGGTGGGAATGGGGGACAGGTTGCGGGGGGGGGGGGGAGTCTAGGGGGTGGAAAAGGGATAAGAGGGGAATCTGTGGTTGGTATGTAAAATGAATAGAAAATATCTTAATAATAAATAATAATAATATTAAGCCTCTGAGTGATTGTTTTATAAGCAGCTGTGGGACCATGGAGCCGGGTAGGACCAGAGAAACCTTCTGGCCACAATTGAAGGTTGTGATACCTCCAGTAGTTCTTTTAATATTCAGAATTATTTAGCTATCCTGTTTTTTGTTTTGTTTTGTGCTGTTTCTTTTGTGTGTATGTGTGTGTTTCCATATGAAGCTTAATATTGTCCTTTTAAGATATGAAGAATTGTGTTGGAATTTTGATGGGGATTGTATTGAATCTATAAATTTCTTATAGTTGGATGGCCATATTTACTATATTAATCCTACTGATCCATGAGCATGGGATATCTTTTCATTTTCTGATATCTTCTTCGATTTCTTTCTTCAGTATCATTTCTTACAGTTTTGATAGTACAGTCTTTCATTTGCTTGCTTATAGTTACCCCAAGATGTTTTGTATTTGTTGAGGAGATGTAAAGGCATTGTTTCCCTTATTTTTTTCTCAGTCAGTTTATCATTTGTACATAGGAATGCTAGTGATTTGGGGGAGTTAATTTTGTACCCAACTACCTTGCTGAAAGTGTTTATCATCTGTAGGAGTTCTGCAGTGGCCACTTCATCTGCAAATAAAAATACTTTGATTTCTTTTTTTTTTTTTTTTTTTTTTTTGAGACAGGGTTTCTCTGTGTAGCTTTGCGCCTTTTCCTGGAGCTCACTTGGTAGCCTAGGCTGGCCTCAAACTCACAGAGATCCACCTGGCTCTGCCTCCCGAGTGCTGGGATTAAAGGCGTGCGCCACCACCGCCCAGCCCTACTTTGATTTCTTATTTTCCAGTTTATATCTCCTTGATTTCCTTCAGTTATTTTATTGCTCTAGCTAAGACTTCAAGTATTACACAGAGTAGATATGGAGAGAAGAAAAACCCTTGTCATGTTTGTGATTTTAGTGGAGTTGCTTGGAGCTTCTCTCTATTTAAGTTGATGTTGGCTATGGGCTTCCTGTTAGCTGCCTTTATTATGATAAGGGATGCTCTTTGTATCTTTAATGTCACCAGGAATTTTACCATGACAATATTGGCTTCATAAATCATTTATGTCTGTCTTGACCTTAATTTTCAATGTAATGGGAGCAATATCATTTTGCATCAGGTATCATTAAAGTAAATATCATAATTTTGAACATTGGCTTGTTTCTCTCTCTCTCTCTCTCTCTCTCTCTCTCTCTCTCTCTCTCTCTCTCTCTCCCTGTGTGTGTGTGTGTGTGTGTGTGTGTGTGTGTGTGTGTGTGTTTATGTGGTGTCCATATGTTAGACTGAGTTGTGATTAAATGAAAAAAAAATAAAATGCCTTTTAATAAATTGTTGTTTCTAAAACATGAGAAAATTATAAGGATGATTTTAGTTAGTGTAGAGATAACATCACTAAGACTATATTAACAATGAAACGTTTCTAGTCTAGTTCACTTATTCAGTTATAGAAAGGAGATAGTCCCTTTTGGTTTCAGCCTTTGATATGTTACAATTGTTTATCTCTTTTAATTAGGACCAAAATTGAAGTAATTATATTATATTAGTCAGACATCTCTAGAGGATCAGAACTCATAGAATTAAAGAATATACATACATACATATGTATACATATGTATATATAGAGAAAGTAGAGAGGAGATTTATTAGAATGTCTGGCAGGCAGTGGTACAGCTAGTCCAACAATGACTTTCTACCAATCCAATATTCCAATATTCCAATAATTGTTCCACTCATGAGGCTAGATGTCTCAGCTGCTCTTCATTATACACTGGAATCTCAAAGAAGTAGGTGCTAATGGTAGAGAAGGGATGAACTTGCTGAGGCAGAGCAATCAAGTGAAAAGAGACCAAACTTCTTTCATCTCTGTCCTTTATATAGGCTCAGATTAAAGATGGATATTCCCACTCAAAAAATCTGGACTACAGGACTAGGATTAAAGGATCTCAAAGATCCAGATTACAAGTGGTTCTTCCCACTTCAAATGATTTAATTAAGGAAAAAGTCCCTCACAGGTTTGTGTAGCCATTTGGATTTTAGTTAAGTCCATATGTAGTCATGTGGGCAACCAGGAATAGCCATCACAATCCACTTCTTGTCATCTTCATCACACACAATCATATCTCCTTATGCCATATTTAATTTCCAAATTAAAACATCAAACATGTCATAATTGTGTTTAACAATATAACAATATAAAAAAAAGAAAGGGGGAATGCTGTGGGATGGTCTGTATGTCAAGTTGCTCTGATTGGTCAATAAATAAAACACTGATTGGCCAGTGGCCAGGCAGGAAGTATAGGTGGGACTAACAGAGAGGAGAATTGAGAGAACAGGAAGGCAGAGGGAGACACTGTCAGCTTCCGCCATGACAGGCAGCATGTGAAGATGCCAGTAAGCCATGATCCATGTGGCAAGGTATAGATTTATAGAAATGGATTAATTTAAGATGTAAGAACTAGATAGCTAGAAGTCTGAGCCATTAGGCCAAACAGTTTAAAATAATATAAGCATCTGTGTGTTTATTTTATAAGTGGGCTGTCGGACTGCTGGGGCTTGGTAGGACCCAGAGAGAAAAAACTCTAGCTACACTACCTCACACAACTGAAAAAAAAATTATAAAATGTAGAATAGGTGGCAAAGCAATGTCCCTTAAAGGATATTCACTTAGTATCTCAAACTTAAATAATACAAAAATCACTGATATTTTCTTACTTGATTTTACATTACATGATAAAAAAAATCAAGAAAAGAAATCACAAATATCTGTCCAAATATGTTTGTAGCAAAATATGACAGAAATACACGTCAGGTACGATCCTAGTGTCTGTAATTGGTCACATGGCCTTTTGCTACTTCTCATTCTGAGTTTCCTCCAACCTCAGCAACCACATCAGCAGGTCTTGGATTTTTCTCTGGAGAACTGACCTATACCTTCATCCCTGAAGTGTCTGTGTCCTTTGTCATCCTGCCTGGATTAGGTTGTTGTAGTTTCCTATTGACTTTAATCACATGATATGGTTGCACTAAAAGACTCCCTGAAGGATCTCCTGCACTCCAGACATAATCTTTCTTACCTCCATTGTGCAAAAGCAATCCAATTTCCACTTGGAAATCATTCTATTCTTAGCCAGTTGGCTCAAGGGCATCAGAAGCTCAAAGCGATCAGGGAGAAGTCTGAGTTTTCCAGTTCCATAGAATGTGTGTTGTGTCTCCTGGCAGGGTGGCTCCCCAATTATGGAGCCAAAACTTCTATGCCAGCAGAACTTAAGGTCACAGGAACAGGAAGGAAATATTTTCTTAGTGGTCAATAGGGATGAGAGTGAATGGAACTCTTCTCTTTTTCAGTCCTTAATTCCTGGGCCTGTGGATCCTGGTAATAGGAGAAACTGTACCATATAATGTATACTGATTCAAAGCATATACCATCTTCTGGAGAACCCTGCCCCAGCCCTCTAGACTGTTGACACATAATTGACACTGTATCTTTGTCTTCAAAAAGCCATTCCATCTTTCTGTCAGACCAGCTGCTTCAGGATAGTGGAGAATGCATTCCATGATCATCACAGTGTTACATTCCTGTGGCTTTGATGTGAGGTCCTTGGTCAGAAGCAATATTTTGTGGAGTACCATGACAGTGGATAAGGCATTCTACAAATTCATGTATGGTAATTTCTGTAGAAGCATTATATTTAGGAAAGGCAAATCCGTAACTAAAATAAGTGTCTACTCCATGTCCCTGTTATAACTAGCAGATTTCTGAGTATTTTAGTGTATGGGCAGACTTGATTAACACATCTGAGTGAGGAATGTGCTGTCTCCAGGATTCAAATAGGTACACAAAATGTTGTACTTCCTTCTTTGTGGCAGGAGGGGGTGCAATAACTTACTCTTCATCTTAGAAGGAATATCTCTGCATGCCCCACACCACCGGACTCCTCAGAATTTCACTGGGGTAGAAGGCCCTTGAATTTTGGTTGGGTTTATTTCCCATCCTCTGACTTGTATGCATGCTACCAACAAGTCCAAAGTGTTTATTATCTCCTGATCACTTGGTTAAATAAGCATAATGGTCTCAATATAGTGATCCAATGAGATACTTTGTGGAAGAGACAGACAATCAATATCCCTTCAAATTAACTTATGACACGTGGATGGATAGTTAATATGTGCTTGAGGTAAAACAATAAAGGTATACTGCTGACCTTGCCAACTGAAAGAATATTGCTTCTGGTGGTCCTTATAAAAAGGTACTGAGAAAAAAAAAACATTTACTAAATCAATAACTGCATACCATCCAACAGGAGATGTGTTAATCTGCTCAAGTAAGGCTACAACATGTGGCATAACAGCTGCAATTGCAGTCACTGCTTTATTGAGTTTTAATAGTCGATTGTCATTCTGCATGATCCATCTGTCTGGCCAGATAGGAGAGTTAACTAGAGATATTGTGGAAATCACTGCCTCTGTGTCTTTCAAGTCCTTGGTGGTGGCACTAATTTCTTCAATTACCCTAGGGATGCAATACTGTTTTTTGATTCACTATTTTCCCTGGTAGAGACAACCATAAAAGCTTCCATTTAGCCTTTACAACCGTAATAGCCCTCACTTCTCAGATCAGGGAAACAATATGGGAATTGTACCAACTTCCAAATATATCTATCCCTATTACATATTCTGGGACTGGAGAAATAACCACAAGATGAGTTTGAGGACCCACTGTGCCTACTGTGAGTCATACTTCAGCCAAAACTCCATTAATCACCTGACCTCCATAAGCCCCTACGTTAACTGGAGGGCCTCAATAAGTCTTGGAGTCTACTGGAGTCAATTCAGAACTAGGATACAAGAGACCCCAGAAAGTCAGATTGTTTACTTTCCCTCAGTGTACAATTACTCTTGAAAAGGCCATAGGTCTCTCTGGGAGAAGGACAGGATAAAGGCTAAAAGTAAAAGTCTTATCTTGCTCAGGCAAACCTTCACAATTCTCAATTTAATGGGTTCTGGGTCTGCAAACTGGCTCAAGTCTGGAAACTGCTTTACAAAATGAGATTCCCTTTTGCTACAATACAAACTAAATTTTCTGTCATTTGTGTGAGAATTTTTCCATTTATGCATATCAGACAGAAATGGAGTAGGCTTTTTACCTATTTCATGTCAGGGAAAAAAACATGATTAGCCTATACTAAAGGTCAATAAGAGTCATGCCACCATAAAATTCACTTTGACTGTACAGAACATTACAGATAAGGTCAAAATGGTCATTGCTTTGTCTAGGCTTCCCATTATGATAACTATGATCACCTTGTCTTTGGCAATTCAGTGCTGCCACCTCGTCCCTACTATATTGGTGCCCAATTAAAAGCACTACATTTAAATCATCCAGATGAGCAGCATCATCTCCAATCCTCAGGTCTTTCACAAGGAAAGGGCAACAACAAAGCTCCTTAAATATGCTGGTGCCCCTCACCCATTTTGTGTCTTATAGGATTAGTGAATGGCATGTCTTCTGAGCCTTCTCACTGTGGAGGATTAAGTTTTACACAGCTAACCCATTGTAGCATTGCGATTTCCCTGAGCCTGAAAAATCCCTTCATTAACACTAAGCCAATGGATATCAGACATCTTCAACTCCTTTTTAGTAGGCCACCTTTGACAAATGCTTCAGTCAACAATTCAAACAATCTTTTGACACACTTTTAAGCTGTGCAAGCTTCCATGTTAAATTTAGAGTATCAACTCCAGGGGCCCATATCAATAAACTTAGCCTGATTGAGTTTTATGTACTTTTGCATTCTTTTTCCACACCTTTAAAGTCCATTCCCACACATATTCATTCTGCAGAGTTCTGTTTGAATGAATTAGCAAAATCATTAAGCTCTTTAGTAGTGTAGTATACCTCCTTGTGGACTGCACTTCCTAACTTTCCCACTAGAAGCCTGCATAGCCTTAAGTCTGGTTATATGAGTAAAGGCAACCATTGATGGGCTCTGAGGGACATCAGTATTGTCTTGCTTAGCATCTCCTTCAGAGAAAGTCACTGATGGTTTAGCAGACAATGGACAATGTAGAATTAATTTCTTCAGTCAAAGGAGAAAAAGGCAATATTTCAAGGGGTGAGGGTATGAGCACATCTTCTGCTGAGAGTAGAAAGACTACTTTCTCATATGAAATAAACTGAGAATCTGAGGTCTTCACTCTCAATAGAGCCTTTCTACACATCCCCATCTCAAGTTACAGGATCCCATTCTTTACCAGTTAATACCCTTACCTCTGACACCCTCTGAGGCTGGGACTTGAGTTTTCATTGTCTTTTAGCCAACCTTATAATACAGACTTTGGTTTGATTTTCAGGAACTTGAGCTCTGTGGCTACCGGAGAGAAGAGTCTCTTCTAGGGAACACTTAGAAGTCTGTAGACTATTTGTATGCATAAAATAAAATAAGTACACATAAAATAAATTATAAAGTGTTTCAAAAGTAGAATAAATGAATTAGTAAGTGGATAAGCAAAACAAAGTTTATAATAAAAACATAACTTGAAATGCCATAAATACATAGGAAATTAAACACATTTCCTATGTCTTTAAATTACCAAAGAAACTAGAAACACTGACAGTCATGATCTGCGTGCCTATAGTCCCAGCGACCAAGAGACAGAAAGAAAAGAATTGTTACATGTTCTCGACCAACTACTTTAATATTGTAAGTTTCAGGATAACCACAGCTACATAGTGAACCTTGCCTCAGACAAACTGTCAAACCCTAGGAATACTAGCTAATGTATTTGATATTTCAACATTTCTGTCAGATAAAATATAATTCTAAACCAAATTAATTAATTTTCAACAAGTAAATCAAAAGTCAAATAATTTTAACAAATGCTCCCATTCACTAAAGAAATACATGAACTTTGAATATCAAGGCAGCTTCCCACAATAGAAAAACTCAAAAAGATGAAAAAGAAAAGATAGCAATTTATGAGCAACTTTCACCATGTAGGAGTTCTGTTCCAAGAAGCAGAATCCTTGAAGCTTTCTACTGCTTCTTCTACTGGAGGCTTATATAGCAAGTCTAAACTTGCTCATTATTCTTCTTTTAGTTTTTAACTCTCTGATGTTACCTACTGTCTTCCTTATATGACCTATGGAGAGAGTGAGGCTACTTTATAACATCAATCCTTTCTTTTCATCTCACCCAAATTCATGGATTCACAGGATGCTGGAGGCTTACTTTAATGGTGTAATTTTATCCAATGTTGTTCTAGACATAATGCGATAACTGGGTTTGTTTCCCTGTTTTACCTAGAGAATGGATGTGTTTCATATTCTCATTTGCTAAGTATTCTATATATGCATGATTTCCCATTCTCAGTCTCAAACTGTAGTTGCCTTTCAGCTCAGACATGCACATTCTAATATCTTTTAAATTCACTGTTCTATTTGGGAAATTCATAGCTTTCCCCCTTTGTTTTTCTTTGCAAATAGTCAACCTCCTGAGACTCCTAAGTAATAGAAATATCTTTCTCTTTTCCTGATATCCTCTTTGTCTCTCTCTTGAATTGGTTCCCATTCTGATTTGCTATGCCTGCTCGTTCACAGAGAGTCTCTGTCATTACTTCATAAGAAAGAGATACAATTTTTACAAAATTTCTTATTCTCAGTTTTTGCTTTTAATTTTTCCCATCACAGGTGACCTAAGCTCATGTTCTCAAGATGAGAAAAGTTTTCTTTTTAATTCCACGGGTTTCCCTTTTCAATATGGTAGTGTCTTGTTTAAAAGCCTACGGTCATTCTTTTCATCTAATCTACTTCCCTTTTCCCGTGGAAGCCGTTTAGCATTTTATCTTTGCCGAGATATTCTGAAATTCCAAATTATATGAGCTGCCAAGGGTTTCTGTCCTTTCATGGTTGTATGCCTTTGGAGGACTCTTTCAGTCTGATAGTCTGAAACTTCAAATTCTGGGGACTCCTTTTGTGTTAGCTCTTTGAAGTTGGCTTCACATCCATTGCTACAGCTTTGGCTCTCTGTACTCTCTTAATCAGATATTGGTCCTCCTGAATTGATGGTGTAGTGTTTACAATTATCTTTTCCCCTCTAACATTGTTTTTATATATCTCTATGTGAGATTCTTCTGTGTTTATTTTGATTATCCCTTAATGAATTCATTCTTTTACCTAAGCACAATATTGTTCATTTCTTGGGATTATTATTATTATTATCATTATTATTTACATTCCCCTCTTTCACAAAAGATCTTTGTTCTCATTCCATTTTTGTGGTCTTTAAAAACTTCCTCTCAGATATCTATATATCAAGTATATTTTGCAAAGTGATTTTCTTTGCTTCCTGCACTGACTCCTTCCCTCTGAATTCCTTTTATTACTTGTTTTGGTCTCTGCCTTTCCATCCTGGTAGTCTATGAATATTTTAGAGTGAGATAATAGCATGCTGATTGCATCAACTGTGTGACTGAGCAGATCTTGTTTATTAGTGACATTCACTCTAACTGATGACTTGGAAATCCAGCCATTTCATCAGATGATCCTGAAATATTCCTATTTCTGGGTCTATATTCTCTGGGGCCATTGCTGATTTCCTATCATTTATCACTCAGAAATTAGATTAGGCTGAATGAACAGAGAAATCTAACTTTAGTGGCTGATCGAATGAGATTCCTGCCTCCCCCTCTCATTCAATAAACAATACCAGAGTCCTGATTGAGTTGAATCATTACCCAGTACCTTACTTAGCATACAGCTTTCTTCACATTTATCACCTATAGTCCCAGCCTAGCTGCTGCAACTCCAACCTCATTTCGGTATTTCAGACAGGACTCAAAAGAAATAATGATTGAGCAAAGCTAAGCACCTGTATTAAAACAAACTAATGAGTAACCAAGTAAATATTTCTCAGACTCTAGAAGGCTTCTGTTTGTATCTCGTTGGTCAAAGGTATATATTTTGTCTTGCAAGGAAATCTGGGATATTGCGGTAAATAAGTGAGTCACTGTCATCCCAAATACAAATATGCTCCAACTGGAAAGCAAGAATATTGAATAGGAAAAGTCAAATTTGTATTTTAAAACAACTTGTCTAATATCAATTAGGAGAGTTTTAAACCAACTGCTCTGGTTGGTTTATCTTACAATCAAATGGTATTGAATCTGACCTAAAGAATGCATAGATTTATGTTCTCTGCTCTCCAGAGCACAGTGTTAAGGGACCATTGTATTCCTGTGTTGTCCTTAGAGTAGCAAACTCTTCTAAAGCCACCCTGTAATTCCCTTAAGAATAGTGGCTGAAGCTTGATCATCACTGTCATTGCTGATCCTAATATTTTACTTGGCAGAGAGTATGTAATAAGCATGTGAATGAGGTGTTTGAAATATGACCTTACAGTGTATTTTATGGCTGTTAATTTTTATTATATATTTTGACAATCATTTTACACTGAACACTAGGGAAGAAGAAAGGAAGGAAGGAGGAATAGAAGAAAAGAAGGAAGTTAAAAAGGGCTGGATTCAGCTTACACTGAGGTAGTGTCACAGAGAATGTAGGAACACAGGCTCAACATCAATCAACAGGGGAGATATACGCATATTGCACACTTGACCTGATGCAAGCTGTTTGCTATTCCTAAGCGTCACCTTTCATTTCTGTAAAATGCAACTGTTAATAAATGCTGTGGCTGGGTCCTGGAAACCTCACTGGGAGATATGGGAGATTAAGAAAGACAGAAACAAGTAGGAAACCTGGACACATATCAGAAGCCAGGATCCTCTGTACCTTTAATATATTCAACACGAATGAGGAGGCAGGTTAGCTGAGAAAGCTACAGTGAGCACTTTTTGCACGTACTGTTTTCTCTAAGTGTCAAACGTTATGAAAGTCTATACTGGGAACAAGGGAAAGCCTTACAATTACCAACTGAGGGATTGGTGTCCTTGACATGGCAATGCTCCTCTCAACAATACACATCAACTTATGAGTTCATCTCCTCTCCACAAATAATAATACCCGACCCACAGTATTGCTATGAGCATTTAGTGGCCACTTATATAAGGTATTTGATGAACTATAGCTATTTTGTTTAAACATTGTGGACAGAATGGGTATTATAATCACACCATTTGATAAAGAATTCAACCACTTTGGGCTCAGTAGAATTAGTTCGATAACTTTCGGCTCTAATCAAAGTTCCTTTGGCCATTATTTGCTTGGACTGTCCAAGTAAAGTTCTGAAGATGAAGTTCTCAAACAGGGAAGTGTATTGCCTTGTGCTTCCAAAGTTTGGAAGTCTGAGATCAAGGAGTCAGCCATGTTGTGAGTATATCTTAATTTCATCATCTATAAGACCCTAATTCCAAATGGGATCATTTACAAACACAGAGGGGAATGGTGAGGTTGGCTATGTGTTATTAATTGTGATCACTATTTTCCCAGGTTACTTCATTTCTGTTTAGTGGGCATAGCACCACTGTTTGTTTGATAAAAATCTCTGGAATTACAGTCCTGTCTGTCCCTAGTACACAAATGACAGGTGTAAACCACAATGTGCTAATAATGCCAGCATTCCCCTCAGTAGCTTAAAAGAAGGTGGATAGTAAGGGTACTATATAGAACCCAATTTAAATCCTCTTGTCACAATATATGATTTGTCTCTCTGGGTTGGAGTAACTTGCTTGGAGCTCCTCTTATCTGTAAGTGAAAATCACAGCTATGCTCTCTTGTAAGAACAATCGTACAGTTCCCATATTTCATTTATACCTAGCTTACACAGAGGGTTCCCAGCTGATGTTCAAACAATGACTTTCATAAGTACAAGTACCAGCATTTTCCTGCTTTGAGGGGCCCATGTGTTCTTTTATCTTCAATAGACTGAGCTCCCACAGCTCAGGTTTCTTGCATTATAGATGTGTTGTGGAATATTAATTTAAGATGTGTTATGTTTGTTTATGCTTCAGAATATTTAATGATGCAAAATGTGTTGCATTCTTTTATGTTGCATTTGTTTAACTCTGTAAAGCTGTGTTACTTTGCCTGTCTATAACACCTGATTGGTCTAATAAAGAGCTGAAGAGCCAATAGCTAGGCAGGAGAGAGAAGCAGGTAGGGCTGTCAGGCAGAGAGAATAAATAGGAGGAGAAATCTAGGCTTGAAAAGAGAAGGGGAGTGAGAAAAGAAAAAAGAGAGGAGGACACCAGAGGCCAGCCACCCAGCCACCCAGCCAGCCATGGAGTAAGAAGGAAAGAAAGATATAGAGAATAAAGAAAGGTAAAAAGCCCGGAAGCAAAATGTAGTTGAAGAGAAATGGGACAATTTAAGTTAGAAAAGCTGGCTAAAAACCAGCCAAGCTAAGGCTAGGCATTCATAAATAAGAATAAGTTTCTGTGTATTTATTTGGGGGCTGGGTGCAGGTCCTCCAAAAAGAAAAAAAAAAAAAAGAACCAACTACATAGACATTCTTTTCTCTGATATTGGTTCTGATCAATAACACTTAGTGTGGGCTCACAAAAGTCTATGTTGAATATAGGTGCCCAGGTAGGTTACTTTCTAACCTGCACAGTTGTATGCTTCAAAGCTGATTGTAGGCAGTTTGCTACAGGCCAGATAACACAGTTCAAAGGAAACTTTTCTCTTTCATATCTCAATATTTTCATTTATAAATGAAAAGATTGAATTAGAAAGCCTTAGGTTGTATATAATAAACACACCCACAACCCCCACAAGCACACACGTGTATGTGAATCCATGTATCAGAAACACTAACCGTTCCTATTAGCTCAGCCTATTGAAGATAAAAGAATGCACGTGCCCCTCAAAGCATAAAAATGCTTATACTTATAATTATGAAAGTCATGATCCAAATACCAGCTAGGAACCTTCTGTATAAGCTAGGTATAAATGAAACATGGGGAATGCATACAGTTGTTCTTATGAGGGAGCATGACTGTGAGGTTCATGTCCAGAAAGAGGATTTCCAAGCAAGTTACTCCAGCTCAGTATAGACCAGTATGATACAAGTGACACCAGGGTCCTTAGCCATGTTTTATACAATCAGAAAAGAGTTCAATTTCTTTTCATGTTTAACATCTCGTGGATCTGCACTATCACATTTATTTGTCTACATGGTTGTTAAAAAATCATGTATTAACAGCAAGAAAATGTATTTCTCAGTGTTGTTAGGTTCAAAATATGATCTTCTAGTTATATTTAAATATTTGGTACATTACTATTAACTATTGTAACTAGTGTGGAATATAATTCAATGATTTTGTGCTATTGATTGAAAAGGAAGGTAAATAAAATAATAGTGACTTTAAAGCAAAATTCTTTTAGCTTTATCATGACTAGTTAAGACTATATGATATTCAAGTAAAACACAGATGAGTAATCATGGTAGTATCTAAGAATTTAAACCTCTTGCTGAAATATTAAGCATTAGGACTTTAATCTTGGGAAATCTGTAGATTTTGGGAATTTATGCTTAGAGATTATGGACCTATTTATCAAATCCTTCACAGTATTTGTGGAAATATGACTTCTTTCATTGGAACTGAGGACTTTGCTGTTCTGTGCTATTTTAAGAAAAGCCCATTAGGAGTCCCCAGTAATTGAATTTTTCCATTGTAGTAACCCTTTTGATGTATGACCTTCTATACTGAAGTTGGAAGTGATTAGTACAAGTGTTCTCAATTTCCTCTTAGCTCTGTTGGTTTTAAAGGATTCTAAATTAATTTGTAAAATGTCATATCCCAAAGGGATAAATCAAGATCCTTTTTCTTTCTGATTAGACTTCCAAAGCCTGTCTTAAATTGTTGATTGTTACTCAAGTCATTGTTTCCAGAAGTGCAAGTTCAGAAAAACATCCCCAAGGGTAGCTAGCTGCGCATCACCCCTTCCTCCTTCTTGGGAGTCACATAATGTTAGTCATTACAAACTAGTGTGGCCCTATCACAAGATGTATACAGTATTTTGTAAGAACATCCTAGCATGTTGCTCACAGGAGCAGCTCTTCCAAAAACTGTGAGCTATGATGACTTTTTCCTTGTCTTGTTACTTTAATGTAAGAGGAGACTTGTGTAGGGAGAGGTTGGGTGATTTCTTCAAGATTGTGTGAGACCTGCAAGTAAACTCTCATTCTGTTTCCTCTTACCCAAATCATCCATTTGTTCTGTGATAATTTAGTGAGTACTT
Source organism: Peromyscus californicus insignis (assembly GCF_007827085.1). Classification (NCBI taxonomy): domain Eukaryota; kingdom Metazoa; phylum Chordata; class Mammalia; order Rodentia; family Cricetidae; genus Peromyscus; species Peromyscus californicus. The sequence goes on along the minus strand of NW_026294424.1, from coordinate 43,884,982 downwards.
CTTGTACTAATAATACTAGGAACTCCATTCTGTATTTTGGATGCAAATATGACTAAAACCTTGTCCCGGGAGGTCTCCAGTCACACACATACACTAATATACACACAGGCAATATTAATAATAGCAATGACTAAGGTGTATATGAGGGATAATTGGAATACATGGAAACACATGCTCAACACTGTAGGAGGCTTAAGTGTAGGAAGAGAAAAAATGGATGCTAGCATTTTTAGATGTTACTATACATGGAGGTTAGAAGTTCTTGATTTGGAGAGAAATGGATGCTGCATTGGCTTAAATCTGTTAGGATAATATTCTACCTGAATTTTAGGGAATGTCGTTCATATCTATAGATTGTGGAATAGTGTCATGATCTAGTTCAGTAGAGATTCAAACCTCTTTCTCTTCTTTTCCCTATTGGGCATCATTTCTCTCACCATCAGTGTTAAAAAGTTTGAGTGCGTAGTTGAATGGACATGGCTTTCAAGGAAATGGAATTCAGGGAGGAATGCAGGAAGGCATTCAGACTTGCTACAGGAAATTATCCAGTAGCAATTGCCTATGCCATCATGTTGCCTCCTCCAAACCTACCATCCACTTGATCCTAATCCGCCAACAATTAACAATAATATTAATCAGAATGTTGGAGTTCTCTAAGTGGTCTCACTAATATATAATAAATGGTGCTGTGGGCATGAAGCAACATTGGCACTTACATCATAGGATTCAGGGGGTGCTTCTTTAAAAAGAGGTTAATTTCACAAGGAAAGTGTTTATTTAATTATGTTCCAGTATTCATGTGCTATCAGTGAGAGTTAAGGATAACAACAGATAGAAGCAAAAATATTGACAATAAAGAAGTAACTTAAGAATTGCCTTTATTGTTCTTGACAATAACACAATGAAATACTTTAACCTAGCTATGTTATGAATAAGCCTATTAGCAGTAAAATTCTTCATCTGAACTAAGATAATACTACTAGGGACATATAGATGGAAAAATATGCTACATCTCACAAAAGCTGTCTTTCAGATAACTGTCAACTGACTCTAAAGGAAAAATCAGAAGACCTTAAAGTTCTATTAGCATATCTACACTGCATCATCCTAGTGGCAGGAAGAAAAGGGATTGTATAAAATATTTATATGTACTAGCCGCAAAGTAAAATAATAGCACTAAAATGAAATATAATGGGAAAAGTGTCATGGCATAAGAGGGTATGAATTGTCTGGCTGAGTTGAATCTGCATGGCTTGTCTGAATTCGTCTATTCTCTCCTTAGCCTTATTTTGTAAAGTGCATCCATTTTCTTAATTGCTCTATATGATGATGTAGGCTGTGTGAAAAGCCTGGAAAGGTAAATTCAAAATTCATATTTGAAAAGTAGTAAAGGATGGTGATGAATATTCCCAGGCCTTAGTTTTACTGTTGTATTTCCTCACCTGTAAAGCATAGTTCATAAAAATTCTACCTAATAATTTTCCATAAATATATACAACTAAAATATTCAGAAAGTGTCAGGCTTACAGCAAACACTTTATAAACATTAGCTAGTGTCATGACTTATTATTGTTTCTATACAGGAATAAATACTAATGACCAACTCATAAAACATTACATGTTTTGACATTGTGATTCTAAGTCTTTTCAACAACTCTTTTGGGAAAACACTAAGACTGTCCTGAGATAGACTCTTTGAAACAAAGATAGAGAGATATTAAAAAATAACTAGCAGAGGGTGGAATCTAGAGATCGAACTTTTAGTCTGTACCTGAATATTGTAAAGTTGCATGAGATAAACTACTGGCCATGTATTCACCTCAAGTAATAATGCTATTTACCTAAGAAGAAGGCAGTCTTCACATTCAGAGAAGTCTCTTAGAAAATGTGCAAAAATAAATAAAATAGATTAGGTGTTGGAGAAGAAAGGGCATAAACACTCTTTGTGAATGCTTCTAATGGTTTCCCCTCTCTACTTTACCCTATCCTAAGAGCTTTTATGATTGCTAACAATTTGCTTTCCCATTCACAACAAATTACCGCCAAACCACTTGATAATGCTTCCCCATTCCTATTTTCACCGGTAGCCTCTGTCCTACTTCCTTTCATCATGAGCATTTTCGCACCCTACTGCTTCCCTTGCAGAAGGATTTCATTTTTCCCATTGATCCAAAGCTTCAGGAGACACTGCTCAAGAACAGCTGGCAGTGATTGTGAAGCCAAGAACACCACTACCTTTTCAAATTCTCCTCCCCAGCATGATAGGCAGGTCCCTGGAGCCCTCTCCTTTTGGCTCCTTCAGTCTTTTGAACAGTGTTAGAGAGATTGTTTCCAAGAAGCATTTATAAGTACCGGTAGCCCAAGAATAATAAACAATACTTGACAATGGAGTGGATGAGTCTATTATATGACTAATGCCACTCTTTGAAATGCCATGTCTCAAAATGGTTGTCAATTACTTTCGCAGTATTTAATTTGTCCAGATTGCAAGATCAACATCTAGAAAGAAAAATCTGTTCTTTCCGAGCTGAGGGTCTCTAGTCCATCTTGGAATGTCTATGATCTTAACCTGTCTGCAGCTGCTGCAGAAAATTAAACAATAAACTCTTGTATTGGTGAATGACACCTAAGAAACCCCTTCCACATGCCTCATATTTCATACATTAAATGTGATGATTAGCCCCCACCTGTACAGATTCAGGTCCCTCAGGAGACAAATTGGTTAGCTTTAATTGTCAAGTTAACATAATTTAGACTCACACACACACACACACACACACACACACACACACACACACAGAGATAGAGAGAGAGAGAGAGAGAGAGAGAGAGAGAGAGAGAGAGAGAGAGAGAGAGAGCGAGCTTCAACGAGGGGCTGCTCACATTAGCTTTGGCCTGTGATCATGTCTATGAAAGTAGAGAAAGAACATTTGCCAAGCAAGCAAACAAGTGAGCATGGGCACATTCATTTCATCTGTTCTTGACCATAGATAGGAAGTTTCTAGCTGCTAGAAGTTCCTTGATTTCTCCACAATGAATGTCTATAACCTAAAAGTATAGGCTAAATGGGACTCTTCATCCCCTAAGTTGCTGTTTGTCAGGGTATTTTATTATAGCAATAGAAAAGAAATTGGAACAGAGAATAGAGTTCTGTTCTCTAACAGGCTAGGTCTGCGTTTTCTTCAAAGCCAACAGCTCCAGTTTCATTCTTTTCCAAACTTGTCATTTCTGTATGAATTGTTTCAACAGAGTACATAACTTAAAATACTATGGCCTATTGCCCTAGATGGTGTTTGAGTTCACTTAGAGCATGGGAAGTCTCTGGACCTATAATATTGCCTAGTGACTAAACTAAACTATGGAGGTAGAATTTGGGAAGTGTTCATCCCATACTCCATTATGGATAGACCTGATTTAATATCAAATGGGTTTCAACATGATAACCCCAAATGAGTTTTTCTCAAGATCTAGAAAGCAAGCAGATGGAACTAAGATTTTAAGTCAGGATTCTTTGCAGTCTAGTTTTTTCTTTCTTGTCTCTTTCTTTATCCCAAACTTTAGAAATATATCCACTTCTTGTTTCTGTCTTACACATTTCTAATATTCATGACTATATCCACCATATCCACCAAGGTCAATATAACAAGAAGGAGAAGGCAGAGGTATCAAAAGACCTCCACATGGACTTTTTGGATTTACTCAGGCAACTAAAGTACTTGGTACCCTTTTGTATTTTACTTACTTAGTCATCAAACCCTGTCTAATACCAATTTTCAAATCCAGACATTTTATCTCTTTGTTAGAAAAAAACAAAACATGTTTTACTTGGATTGTTAAAGCAACTCATGAACATTTCATTCCTTTCTTAGCCATTTCAAGTCTTCTTCACTATAATGAAAGCTGTTTTCTTCTCTCCTCTGTAAAACAAGAGTTGGGCTGTTTGACATGGTCTATGAGGCCCCTTTCCATTGTTCTGGTTTAACCTTGACACATCATCTTTTGCTTTTTCTTAACCAGCCACATTGATGTGCTTGTAGGTCTCTAATAAAAGAAAGAATTATATCTATTCTGATCATGTGGAGATAAAATTCCTACTGCCTGAGAGAAGACCCACCCTTACATTTTTGAGGTAAAAAATTGTGAGTCTTCACATTTTTAACTGTGGCTATGACTTCAGCCCAAGAAGTTTTCCTATACTTTAGTCCTTGAGATTGGACACAACATCTCTTGAGGAATACCCCAAACCACTTCTTGTGTGATGAGACTCCTAGCACATTAGTGTGCTATCACCTATTCGCCATTCAGTATTGCCAGTCAGACTGGGGACTACCATCACTACCTGATGCCTAATGTAGTGACTGACATGGACTAGATATTAACACTGGTGAGTGCATTGTTTCTTAGGTTACATATCCCATTGTCTCTAAGATCAGAAGGAAGGAATCCCTTCCCTGCCTTTGACTGAAGCAGAGAACAACACCTCCTTGCATGTGATTGTTTGTTTGACCGCCTGATACAACCAGACAGTCAGGCTCACTAAGTGAAAATTCTATCAGTAATTACTGTCTTCTGAATTAATTTTATAAGAGATCAGTAGCCAATTAGTGAAATAAAACTGAGTAGGACTGATTTTAAAGTTGCTAAATGTTAGAATGGGGACTGACCTCCATAAACAAACATTCATAAACATTGAGGGTACATAGTTTGATATTAAAGGCTGCTGTGTTTCAGTGAGCCCCATTAAAAGATCTGTTTATGTGCAGCCAGAGACTCAATTTCCATATAAAAACATTATTATGCAAATAGTCATTTCAAAATAAAATACACACTGAGACTTGAATGTTTATTGCACTTAGTTTTTTTTTTTTTAAGTATGATGGTGAAATTCCACAAACAGTGAATGCGGAAGACTGATTCATGAAAAGGCTGAAACATTACAAGTGACCTTTGAAAATACTGTAAAATTTAGTGGTGCAATTGTTATGTTACACACAGAATTGGTGCCATGGGAATAAATCAAGAAGCTATTTTTCAGATCCACTTTTTCCAGTCAAGGCTTGAGATTAGTCAGACATAGCTCTGTGACATTATCCTCATGAGAGGATTAAGACTGGCTTAATGTACTCTACAAATAAATCAAATTCAATTAAAAATATATAAAAAACTGTGGAGACTGCCACTATGAATATTTTCATAAGAAGGCAAATTTAATGATACTAACATTTGAGTCACTCATATTTGGAGAATATATGTAAAATGTTACTTGTTTTTACTACAATTATATCCTTCTGTCTACCATAGTTGAGCAAGACACTAGGACCATATCATCTCATTTCATCTCACAACCCCTGTGCCTTAGAGCAGATATTAATCCTATTTACAGATAATACTGGTATATAAACATATTATGTGATTTGTTTGTGGTATCAGAGTAATCTTTAGGGCTTAAATTCAAATTCTAGCCTAATTTGCTATGGATAATCCAAATGGTCACCTCTGCTTTATAGCCTTTATTACTACCACATTACTGTTATCAGGTAGTCAGAGTTGTCCTCAATGCTTGTTTATGGTAGATTGATTGATTAGCATATTCTTTTTGTGTATAAAATTGTTAAAGTTAGATGATGAGACTTCCTGAAAGCACCATTTTGTGACAGTTGATGAATAATTTGTGCAAAAAATGACTAGAATGTCATAGGCAATCTCTTCCCAGCATGCTCTGAGAAGTTGCATCCTCATTTCCTTAAAAAGAACACCTGAGTTCACATAGGTGAATGACAAGAGCTAAGACTGTAAATGTAATCAGCAGGTATTCTGTAATTTGAAGAAAGACCTGTGTCTCTGCTCTGTCACTCAATGTCCCTATGATTTTAAATTGCCATTTGAAACTCTTTAAGATCCTATTTTTTTATTTGGGAACCAGGACTGATGACCTATGCTACTGAATGTTCACAAGGGCTATATTGGATAATACATGAAAACTCCTACTTCATTGAATTTTACAAGTGTTTAGGACTTTGTAGCAATTATATAATAGTTCTGAGTAATTACTTGGTAACAATCTTATTTTCAAACTCTTTGTCAAGTTAGTTAGCCTTTCAAATTCATCATTCATCACCTGGTAAAATAGAGATTATTGCTTTGGTTCATGTATTTAACCAAAAAGCATTCACTTAACTTCTCTTCCACACATCAAATGAATAAGTAGTGACTTAATTTGAAGCACTCCTTATGATCATGAAAGGTTTATACCCATCCTGATTGTATCTCTTTGCTACTGAGGTCAATACTATTACTCAAACTAATCTACCACTGATTTAACCATTACTCACAAAATGGTCTTTCTGTAGTATTTTCCCCAAATGTGCTTTTGTGTAATAGTTCATTATTTTGGGCTCTTGCATTTCTTCCCTGTATTAATTCGGTAGCTCAGTAATTGGACAGCTCCACTCAGCAAAATGTACCTTCCACATTGTGTTCATAGTAATCTTGGAAGCTTGAAATTAAAACCATCATATGTTCTGGCTTAAAGTTTCCTTCATTAATCACATAACATCCTCATTTCCTGTTTACCCTCCTAAGCTACCTCTGACCTGACTCCTGTCCCTCCTATCTAATATGTCACCATCACATTTCATCTCAGCCATTATGTGATCACATTCAATATATAAGGAGCTGGTCCCATCTCACTCACTTCCACTAGACTTCTGACTTGTACCTCTTTTCTCTCCTCTCCTCTCCTCTCCTCTCCAATCCTCTCCTCTCCTCTCTTCTCCTCTTCTCCTCTCCTCTCCTCTTCTCTTCTCTTCTCTTCTCTTCTCTTCTCTTCTCTTCTCTTCTCTTCTCTTCTCTTCTCTTCTCTCCTCTTCTCTTCTCTGTAAAAGCATTTTTACAAATGTTTTCTCATAGATCTATCTAGATAACCTGATGCAGGTGTTGTATTCTAATCTTTATTTTATTTAGACACCTTGCACAGAGAGATTAACCATCACAGATCTTAAGTAAGAAGCAGAGCAGCACTCAAATTCAACAGCAAAGCTCCTTAACGTGAATATGTCTATGTCATGCTTCACTCATTATACAAGCTGTTGCTATTGCCTTCCTAGTAGAGAATTTTTCTACTTCTCTTTTGGTTTTCTTTATCATATCAAGTATATGCTGTGAAAACATAGGAGTTGAATACATGTGAGTAGTCAAAAAATAAATAATTCAGTGCCATCTCTAAACCATTCCCTTGCCTTTTCTTCTCAACTAGCCATTTATCCTCATTATCTCCATTGACTGGGGCCTGAAATGTACATTGTGAGGTGAGGTTATCAGGACAGCTCTTCTCAGGAGTCTCTGGTATCCCCCATGACCATTCCCACACAATATTGTAAACATCCTTGCTCTTGAGGTATAAGTATAAAATAACCTCCCTGACTCTTATCAGCCCATGTCCTTAGTAGAAAATAGACTATAATTTTGTAAGTCTATGTCAAAGCATCAACTGAAACTGCCAAGTTCATTTAGAATCTAAAGGCAACGTGGAACAGCTTAGCGGCTCGGTCAAGTATCCTACTACATGAACCTTTACTTTGAAGGATCACAACCCCACTCTTTTCATTCAGTGAATTCCAGAAATAACAGTCAACTTAAGCAGACTTCACACAAGGCAGAAAGAATATGATTAGAGTTAAAGAGTACAGCTTTTATGGTTGGACATGGCATTCAATAGAGCCTTGGCTACTTATCAGTTCAGTGAATGGGACACATTTTAGCCATGAGCCTTACTTAGTTTTTGGCTGTGGAAAACATTGATAATACACAAACTGTTTGCTAGGATGTAATGTAGTACCGTATCTCTACCTTACTTCTTCCTGGCATGTAGTAAGTCCCCAAAGGAAAACTACATTTTGTAGGAAATATACACTCTCCTACAGAGACAATAGCTATGCCAGCATCACCAAGATGTGTTACTCATTTTGTGAAGGTCTATGGAAATGTGAATATTATCAGTAGCTACTTGGTAGGTTCCCATGAAATCCAGAGAAATGATAGGTAATTTCATCTTGATTAATAAAGGGAATGGAAAAAAATTATTAGTTGTGTCTATGATGGTTATTTTATTAGCTTGCTAAAATCTAGAAACAATTTGGAAGAGAAATTCAGTGAAGTATTGTGTAAATAAAGTTGACCTGGGGTCATGGCCTTGGAGATTATCTTGAGTACTTTAATTGATTTGATAGACACAGCCTTGAAGTGGGCAGAACCATTCCCTAGGTTTGTGTCCTGTATTGAATAAAATAGGAGAATGTGAGGTAAGCAAAAAAAATACACAATTCTCTGTTTTTGGCTGTGGCTGTGACTAACTGGTTCAAGTTCTTGCTACCTAAATTTCACTACATTGATGGAGTATAGCATGAAATGTAAGATAGAATAAATCCTTTCTCTAAGTTGCTTTCATCGGGGTATTTTGTCACAGCCAAATGAAATGAAATCAAGATATTTCAATTAATATCAATTTAATTTAAATTAATACCAATTAGCCAACTACTGTGAGCCAAACAATGCTGATAATAAAATTATGCTGGGAAAAAAAAAACACATATACTTACTAAAAATGATACAATGCCTGTCCATAAATGGTTAATAGTCCAATTGGGAGATATACACAATATAAAAATCAAAATATATAAGACAAATTTTAGATAAATGCTACAAATAACTAATGGGGTACATTGATGTAATAACTGGGAGAATTTTTCTGTAATCTATTAGCTTACTTTTCCATGAGTAGACTTTCAGTTGAGATTTTGTGTTGGTATTTATTGGAAGATACTCCCAGGAAAATGTAGAAGTGATGAATGTACCAGGAAAGAAAGGAGAGTACACAAAAATGTAATATTGAATAGAGTTTAACTTCAGCACAGTCTTGGGGAAACATGGTTTAAGTTCAAAGTTCTACCTATCATGAAGTCTGGGAACAGAATGATGTATACTGCACATCCATGAGCTATTGGCTAAGTCTACACTCCATAGTAGACTAGAATATGAATGCACAGGTACTTCAAGCTTTCTGTTTATAGCTAAAAGCATTGTTGTATGCTGAAAGTCACCTTGTAATAAGAGATACTGATACTGACAGGGGAGGTAAAGCTCACTGGGAGTGATATGCACAAAGAAAAAGGGAGTCCATCAACATAGGAGCAGAGCAAATGTGGTCTCTTATTAGATGAGTTTAATCCACCACTGAAAGATAAGTGGGATCTATCTAGTCTTGTGAAGAACAATAAAGTGCATTTTCCACAAGGCACTGTTTGTAGAAGACGCTGAGAATGACAGTGTGTTCAAAGAATTGAAAAGGCCTAGGGAAGAATATTAAGTGTAAGGAAAAATATTCTGAGAATTGAAAAATGTGCAGTGCTGTATAGTAATTTACTCTGAATTTAATTAGTCTATGCTGTAAGGAAAGCTCTTTAAATCGCTTCTCGGCCTTTTGGCTAAGATCAAGTGTGGGAAGCTCTTTAAGACTTTGAGGTAAACAACTTAAAAATTTTAGGATGTCCCTGAATTGTACAAGATTTGCAAGTCCCCTTCTTCTCCAAGGCTATATAAGCAGCTAAAGGACTACTGGGCATGAGACTGTCCAATCAGTAAGCTGCCCTTGGGAGACTCTCTTGCCTATAGAATAGGCTGCAGGTCATATAGGAGTTCTAGGAATACAGATTTCATGAGCTGTGTGGGCGTTTGGTGGTGCCTTTGAGTCATATATGCATTTGTAAGTAACCTCTCACACACGATCATATAATAACCATAATAAACTCATCGATTCAACAATTTGGAGACTTTTGTCTTTTGTTCCCTAATTTGGGTGAGTTGGCATTCATTACTATTTCCCCAAGAAAGTCACACAACACTGGATCCAGAAATGTGTAGGTCTTATACAGTGATTCATATTTATTTTTAGCAAACAATGTAAATTGTTATTAGAAGGCTTTTAGGCTTGGACGGACATTATTTTAGTCTCTTTACAAAAGTCACATTAACCACTATATGGGGAGTATATTGGAGTAGAGGAGTAAAGCAAGAACAAGAAATAAACAAAACAAAAAACCATAGAAACCTCACTATTCAGTTTAATGTTGACTTCTAAGTGAGACATGATATAGCACTAGATAGGAGAAAAAATAGTGAAGTTGGGAGAGATGGCCAGAAATAGTGTGTATTGTATAGGACAAATAATAGGACTTATTAATGAACTGACTATAGAATGGAAGAAGTTGAATATATGCTTGGGCTCCTAACTGTAGTAATTGAGAAGATGGGATAGCCATTCAATAAAACTAGAAGGAACAAAAATGAGTGAGAAAAGTCAGATTGGCACAGTACTAATGTGTTATTTTCCAATGCTATGCCTAATCTAGAATTCTTAGTCACGTTCATTAGAAAGGAGCACATGGATATCCACAGGCATTCAAGTGTTCGACTTAACATGTTTTAAACTGGACAGTAGTTCAAAAATGATTTAGTGGAAACTATATCTAGGATCGTGATTAATTATTCCTACCTAGTAATATTGGTAAGACATTCCCTTATGATACAGATAGTAGCAAAAGACACAGAAAACTGTCAGGCACATATTCAACTACATTGTATTACATGTGATTTTATATCTTGTTGTTCATACTTTTATTTTCCCATTTTGTCAACAAAATCCCATATGAGTCTCCTACTTTTGATGTATTAGCTGAATTTTTCTCCAGTCTGGGGATCGGAACCTAAGCCTCTGAAACGCTAAGCATGTGCTCTAATAAAGAGACACAACCCGCTCTTGAAATACATTTTTTGATTTGTAGCAGTTACAAATGATATTTTTATTTGGGAATGAATTGCTTGCAAGACAGATGTCTATAATTGGTGCATTGGATATTGGTAACTTTAACACAAGGATTCCTTTTGATGTATGCAAATTTGGCTCCAAATTAATACCAAGGAAACCACCTTAATAGTATACATGGTGTGCAAAGAGATTCATATTTTCAAAGAAATTTTCTTTCTAAAAATAAAAGTTGTTCCTTTCTTTCATAGTATTAGGTCTTATTTCAGTTCTACTTCGGGTGTAGCATCATTTGCTTTCTCTATTTGAAGCTGAGCATTGATCCAAAGCCAATGTCCATTCAGTGTTTTCACCAAAGCATTCTAGTACTACTCTTCATTGTTTAATGTTGTAATCAAATACGTGGAAGTAGACATTATTCTCTGTAGAAATAGATCAGCCCATATTAGACATAGGAAACCCGTGGTTGTAAGTGAAGTTATAGAGCCATGTGGACAGAATGGTGCTCTGCCAGCTGAAATGCATTGATGGAAATGTTTGTAAGAAAAGAGTAACTGAGAGCTCCATCAAAGAGCATAGGCTTCCTAAAATCACTATTCAATATAAAACACTCAACTAAGGAGTCCAGAGCTTGGCATAGAGTGTGTGGCAGTAGTACCTTGACTGATTGTCTGCTTTTTCTGCATAAGGAACATAACCATCCTAAACCGCTCTCATTCACTGATAAGGAAAACAATCCACAATATAGTTCAAGGACAGATTCAAATCAGAGGTCACTGTGAATGTGAATGCTTGAAGTACCATGCCTGGAAGAATTCTAAGGCTATTTCTAAATTCAGCAAAAATACTGTACCCATGCAGATAATCTTTATCTAACTTGGGTAATAAAAGGTAGTGTGGGAGCCATAAACAACTCAAGTTTAAGTTCCTCATCCAGTGGTTTCCCTTAGCTCACAAGGCACATGTTATATATTTTGTTTATAAATACTAACCTTTCAGTGTTGAACAATTAAAATTTCTGTGCTAAATTCAATGTACTTCAAGATTACAGTATTCAGAAATAATCACTTTATTAGCAGTTGTGTGTGGTTTACAGAGAAAACTTGGCTTTCATTCATATATATAGATAATATAGATATAGATATATCTATATATCTGTATATATCTTAGTTTTAGTAAAAAGAATTTAATTAATAATTTATTGGTGCATTTGGACTCAAAAATATTTCAAATAAACTTGTGAGAATAGTTAGGAAAGGCTGCTTAAATCCAAAGAATACTCTGTACATTGAAAGTATTTGCTATACTCCTACTGAATCAAACTCAAATCTCTCAAACATTAACTCTTGATCATTGTACCTTCTTCAGTTGAATTATAAATGATGCCCCTAAATACTATCATTATTTTTTAATTTAATTATTTTTTAATTAAAATATGTTTTTGTCATTTTCCATTTTTTCCTCTCTCAAATCCCATCTGTGTAACTACCTCCCTGCTCCCTCTCAAATTCATGACCTTTAAAAAATTTTATATATATATATATATATATATATGTATGTATATATATATGTGTGTGTGGTGTGTGTGTATACACACATATACTTATACACACGTCTCTCTGTCTCTCTCTCTCTGTCTCTCTCTCTCTCTCTCTCTCTCTCTCTCTCTCTCTCTCTCTCTCTCTGCTAATTTAACCTGATAATCCATATATTGTTGCTTGTATATGATTTTCGGTCTAAGAACTTGGTGTTAGATAACCAATTAGTATTCTCTTCCTATGAGACTACTTTTCTAAATCTCAGAATTTTTTAATTGTTTATAGTTCTTTGTCTTGGGTTGAGATTCTATGAGAATACCCCTTCCATGTTAGCCTGTCTATTGGTGTGATCTTAATTCAGGTCTTGTTTAGACATACATGTTCATGAGAATTCATGAGTGTAGTCTTTCTCTGACATTACTAGGAGACACAATCTCACAGCAAAGTGCCTATTTCTCTGGGTCTTATGATCTTCCTACTACTTCTTCCATAATATTCCCTGAGTCTTAGGTACAAAGAGCCCTATACATGGTTTTTAACAATCTTCAGCTTCAAAGTGATAAATGATTGAGGTCTGACAACAAAATGATAACTGAATCCCTTTCCATATATCATTCATTTGTGTAGAATGCTGGCATGCTTTTCATAAAGAAATTTACTGTGTGTTCAGTCCTCAGATGGGACTCTCTTGAATGGGAGAATAGAGCAGGTTTTTATTTTTTTTACTTAAAGAATAATAGTGTCTAAAACCCAGAGGGATAATCTAGGCACATCAAAGAGAACCATGGTCAACCTATGAAAGACAAAGGCTTTAATTACTGGCATGGCTGTCTTCCTTACCTAGAGATAAAGCACTTTAAGAAGGGACTGCTAAGATCTACAGCCAAGCACCAGACCAAGCTCTGGGAGTGCAGTCTAAGAGAAAGAAGTGGAATTATGTAAGCAAGTGGGGCCAAGATCAGGATGGGGAAAATCTATAGAGACAACTGAACCAAGCTCGTGGGAACTCACAAACTCTAGACCAACAGCTGTGGAGCTTGCATGGGACCAAGCTAGGCCCTCTGCATGTGGGAGACAGTTGTGTAGCTTGGTCTGTTTGAGGGTCCCAGGCAGTGAGATCAGAATCTATCCCTAGTGCATAAGCAGGCTTTCTGGAGCCTGTAGTGGGATGCCTTGCTGAGCTTTGATGCTGGGGGGAGGGGCGTGGTCCTGCCTCAACTGAATGTACCAGGTTTTGTTGACTTCCCCTTGGGAGGCCTTACCATTTAGGAGGAGGGGATGGTGGGAAGTCATGGGGATGGGGGCAGGAGGAGGGTTGGGAGGTGGAACTGTGGTTGGTATGCAAAATGAATATTTTTTTTTTTTTTAAAGAAGGGGCTGCTGGATTCATTGTTGTACTGATCATTCTCAGAATGGTAAGATGAATGGAACTTTTGGAAAATAATTGGATTTTTTATAGTAAATACATAACCAAAAGCAGAAAATAACTTGGGGATAGGAGAAAGGATGACAATGAAAAGACTAAAGGTGAAATTACATAGCATGAAATTGGAGACTGGGAACACGAAGAACAGAGGAACTGGCACCTGTTTGTCAGGAGTCTTTAAAGCAGTTGCAGGTCTATTGCATTTAACCATTTTCCCTAAGCTGATCTTCTCACAGCCTGAATCATTAACTCTGATGACAGTCTTTCAGGGATATGCTACAAAGCATTTACAGAAGCAGGAGTGAAAAAGTCCTAACTCCAGCTCTCCCTAGACCTCCCAAAGTACCTGTCACCCTACCTCATGTTCTCTGAATATGTAAAAAATATGTGAATAAATCCACTGGTTCAAATTGGTGCTCCCTGTATTTGCATGGGGTGGGATCACCCACTGTAACATGCGTAACCCACTAGTGGTCACACACCCAAAGAACGACTATCCCTTCCTGAGCTGTCATCAACTACCAATACTTTCTGACTACTGATAGAGCTTCATGAGCTTCACCACCGTGCAGGCCAGGGTTTTGACTGGATTCATCTTGTGCAGGTTTTGTGCAGACAAACACGGCTATTGTGAGTTCAAGAATGCAAGAGCCGTGTTATGTTCCGAACACAGTATTTCATAGCATTCCTCTCGCCCTCCAGCTCTTCTTAGGAATTCAGTATTTCATGCCACAGGTTGGGGAACTTGATAGTCCTGGGTTCATTTTTTAGTTTAATGGGAAGCTTTAAGTGTAAGGATATATTTGGAGCTATTCTGAACATGGTTAATCACCATCTCAAATTTCAGAACATTAGTTGTACCTACCTCATAGAGTTGCAAAACATTGATCATTATTTTAAATAACCTTAGACCTGAAATATCATAAGCATTTAAAAATACTTACTATTTTTGTTATCATCATTAGCATCATTATTTTTTCTTGCCTTTAATATCAATTGCAATTAAAAAATACAGTTCTGTCTGAGGCATTCTTATCTTAGTGAAATGAAACAAGGTACTTTGGAAGCTGATTGAAAATTTTATACCTTTATGCCTATGTAGGAATGGTTCACTATCATCAGTCTGATAGGCCAAATGCATTCCACTCTGCATAGGGGAAGTGTTATAAGTTCCAAAGCACAGAGAGACAGATAATACTGGCAAGGAACAATCTCAGCCTGGGTAGTATTGTGCTTTATTCTGATAATTCAAAACAGAGGTCCCAATAAAAAGGCTACTAAAACACATTGAAATGCTCAAGGAATGTGCCACATGGGAAAAATAAAATCATCAAGAGTTCCAGAGCTGTTGACTTTGGGGGCTTTTTCCTCAGCTCAATAGCCCACTTCTCATCTTAAGAGTGATTTTTAATTTTTCATACATAAGCAGTGTATTTCTATTCCATTTCTAACTTAAAAGACCTGATATTCTCTACCTCCTCTTGGGAGCTACCAGGATTATATCCTAACCTGTGTGACATTTTTTTCTTGTTCACTAATAAAATTGCCCTTGAACAAAAGAAAGAAAAAGAAAATAAAAGTTACTGAACTGTTAAAGAATTTTTATCTTAAAGAAATATAAAAAGGATTATGAATTACTTCAGGCTATAATTTTTTTTAGTAGCAACAAATTTCATTTTACAAGCACAAAGTTCATGAAAACTGATAAGCAGGTCTCCAATTATCAAAAAAGCAGGACATGGTAGTGTATACCTCTAATTCTGATTACAACCTAGGACAGAATGATTGTGAGTTGAAGGCCAGCTTGAAATATATATTCATGACTGACTAAAACGAAACAGAGCAAAGCAAACTTATTAATCATAGGTGATATAGGACAAGAACTCCCAACTATTATCTCATATCTACTCTGAAAATAAAATTAAGTGAGGGATAAGAATTTTGAAAAACTAAAACTACTTCTGAAATGTTCTATTGCTATCATTGTAACATAATTTTAGTAGGTGGAAAAATAATTGAGTCAATGGACAAACTCATTGAAAGCAGCTAAGAAAACCCAAAGGACATAGGACAATTTGATAAAAGGCATGAAAAACTGCCCTAACTCATCATGAATTTTTTAACTTTTTATCTTGACCATTCATTATAGTATTTTAGATCAGTGAATCAAAAACCCTAATGTGCATCATGATGACAAACAAGACAGGGTGTACTCAAAACCCTAGAAATTCTGGTAAAATATGTGTGGGGTAGGGGCCAAAACAGTAACCCTAAAGACACTCTAGGACATGCTCACAAGGTTGATGAAGGAGGCATACTTGAATAACTTAGCTCTAGCTTTTGTTTAGTCTCGGACCAAATGAAATAAGAGGTTTTGACTAGACTGAAACTTTTGCCCCCGAAGTTTAGTCACATGTATAAAATTCCCTGCTCTCGAAGGAATGCCCATCATGGAGATCTTCTTACCCACAAGCCTCTTTAACTCCTTTCACCTCAGTTGAAGGCACATTCTCAATCAATACAAGTGTTCAAGCAAAGCATAGGAGTTTATCTCACTACCTGAACTCAGGCTATCTGTTTACTTTAAAATGTCTTTTAATTTGGTACCTACTCTTTGTCAGTCTCTGTTCTGGATACTGGGGTTTGAGATATGATCAAAACAAATTTCTGATACCCAAAACCTTTAAATGTTGATCTACAAAAAGAACAGCAAGTAAATATATATCCCAACAATGTATAACAAAACCTATAACCAAGATAGTATCAGTTCACAGCAGCTAAACTGCTACCAATCTAATTTTAACATAAAATTACCTCTTACTGATACAATTGAAATAGATTCATAGATTCATAGATCATTCTCCTGGTCCACAGTTCACTATGTACGACCAACTATACATACAATTTTCAGATGAATTTTAAAGAGCAGTGATCAGAGACCACATTTTCTTACCTGAGTATCCCACTGACTCTCCTTGGCATTTAGTAATAAATCCAAGCTCCTTTCTTAGCATAGCATGAAAGAACTCTCTAAATTACATTACTTATCTTGTGAGAATTCCCATGACCTTCTTTCTTACCTTTTTACACTCAAACTTTGGAAGGACTTGCAAGGTCCTTTTCTTGTAATAATTTCTCTATTAATGATTTTCCTCGCCATGTAAGCTCCATATCAAGAAACATCCATATGTCACTGCCCTGAGTATGTCTTATGACCCTTTTACCTCAAAATATAATTTACTTCTTTAGGGGTGTTTACCATATTGTTTAGCTACTATCCCTTAAGAGGGGGCTGCATGAGGAGAGTACTAACTAGGGTGTGCTCAATGTTGTGTCCTCATTGGCTGGAGAGTGGTAAGGCAATAAGCATCTGAGGTATTGTAGGCACTCAGTTTATGTAAAATGAGTTTATCCATGAATGAAAAAAAAAGATTGTCGACATCTGTCCTTATACCATTTGCAGTGTAAAAACAGTAACCTGTGCCATTATCACCTTTCACTCTTGTAGCACTGGCCATGTGCTAGACAGATGCTCAGCACATGTCTGTGGAGGGGATAAATCCCGAAAGTAGATATCACAATGTTAAGCCAGTATAACAATGTACCAATGTCTAAATTTCTCCTAGGGTCTAAAAATGTTAAGGGATTTGGTAAAGCAGAGTCAAAGAACAAGGGAAATGAAGAAGCAAAACAAAGAAGGAAAGGAAAGGCTGCGGATCCCTCGGGCTAAGGAGGGAAAGTTCTTGAGAGTTAACTTTCTGATGAAGCGAGTGCTGAGCTGAAGCCGAACATCAACAAATGGATTTTGCCTGAAGATGGATTTTGATAACTTTGAAGAGAGTAGTGCCGAGAGGAAAGGAGGAGAATTAAGGAAGTGATCATAAAAAATAAGGGAGATCATTTCGGCAAGCACAAGACATACTCTTGGGGTTCAGATATTACTTGGAAATGGGTTTGGAGTTCAAATGCATCTGAACAAAGGCAGTGACAGAATTGATGAAGTAAATCAAGCTTGCTCTTGGGGATAAGAATGCTTGAGCAGAGATTTGGGATGAGCAGGGACAGGGCCTCCTGTAGAGGCTCTTCTTAAAACTATCTTGGGCTCTCTTTTTTCCATTGTGCACTTTTGGCTTCTTTGTCAAAAATTGTATGTTCATAGGTGTGCGGATTAATGTCAGGGTCTTCAATTCGATTCCATTGGTCCACATGTCGGTTTTTATGCCAGTACCAAGCTGTTTTTATTACTGTAGCTCTATAGTAGAGCTTGAAGTCAGGGATCGTGATGCCTCCAGAAGTTGTGTTATTGTACAGGATTCCTTTGGCTATCCTGGGTTTTTTGTTTTTCCATATGAAGTTGAGTATTATTTTTTCCAGGTCTGTGAAGAATTGTGTTGGTATTTTGATGGGGATTGCATTGAATCTGTAGATTGCTTTTGGTAAGATTGCCATTTTTACTATGTTAGTCCTGCCTATCCATGAGCATGGGAGATCTTTCCATTTTCTGACATCTTCTTCAATTTCTTTTTTCAGGGACTTAAAGTTCTTGTCATATAGGTCCTTCACTTGCTTGGTTAGTGTTACCCCAAGGTATTTTATGTCATTTGTGGCTATAGTAAAGGGTGATGTATCTCTGATTTCCTTCTCCGCTTCTTTGTCCATTGTATATAGGAGGGCTACAGGCCCTCTGAAAGGGTGAGACAGTTGATTGGCTTGATCTGTTTGGGAGGCATCCAGGCAGTGGGACCAGATCTTGTGCTCATTGCATGAGTTGGCTGTTTGAAACCTGGGGCCTATGCAGGATTGTTTGGCTCGGCCTGGGAGGAGGGGACTAGACCTACCTGGACTGAGTCTACCAGGTTGACCTCAGTCTGTGGGGAAGGCTTTGCCCTGGAGGAGATGGGAATGGGGGGGGGGGGTTTGGGGGGAAGGTGAGGGGGACGGGACGGGGGAGAACAAGGGAATCCGTGGCTGATATGTAGAACTGAATTGTATTGCAAAATAAATTAAAAAAAAAATAATAAATAAATAAAAAAAATAAAAAAAATAAAAAAAGAATATATATAAAAAAAAGATACATACTCAGAAAGCTAAATGTTCAGATTTATAGAAATAAAATTTAAGTTATAAAAAAAAAAACTATCTTGGGCTCAAATATGGGGATGATTCACAGCAGACAGTCACATACCTAAAGTCAAAGATGTTTAAACATTTCCAGGAAAGCTGGAGAAATTGACTCTGTTGAGGAATCCAGCAGTCAATGGCAGTCACTGTCCAATAGGTGTGAGGATGCCAGGGATTCTATTAGAAGACAAAGTCAAAGGGACAGTGATCCTGCGGGGACTCAGACTGAAAAGATGAGAGCCACAGGAAAGGCTCTAAGAGTGAATGAGAAAAGCCCCATAATTGTTATTTGTCTCTTCCCCATTATGAATATGTAATGCAGGAACTTACTTTCCCCTTCCTAGGGTTAATTTCTTCTGAGAATAAGA
The DNA here is from genome assembly GCF_007827085.1 of Peromyscus californicus insignis. Classification (NCBI taxonomy): domain Eukaryota; kingdom Metazoa; phylum Chordata; class Mammalia; order Rodentia; family Cricetidae; genus Peromyscus; species Peromyscus californicus. The sequence goes on along the minus strand of NW_026294424.1, from coordinate 43,865,710 downwards.
ATTTCCATCATTTGAGGAGATTAAAAGAGGTAATGTGCACAAAGCACTCAAAAATAACAATTAGTAGAAAGAGATTCAAAGGAAGTCTTATATTTTTAAGATTTAATTCATATATTACTTGTCAACTAAGAAGAGAATGAAAAATGGTTAATACATGAGAGTCTTTAGAGAAATGATCTTAAGTGACTAATCAGGCATGATCATTCCTAAGAGAATAGGAGTCTATAATTCAATGACAGATATAGGGATATGCATCTGTAAGAAGCCTATGGCTTTCTTTGAAGGAATAATAATTCATACTGAGTAGGGCCTTGAAAACTGTTCTGTTATCCATAGAGTAGCTTAGTGTGGGGTCAGTGCTGTACAATTGTAGCTGTGTTGATATGACAGACACATTTTATCATCTAGAGAAAGACTTTCAGCACAGCCTACTAAGTAAACAGACACACACACACACACACACACACACACACACACACATATATATATATATATATATATATATATATATATATATATATTTGCCTGTACATATATGTGTACATGTATGCATAGCTCTCTATTATACAGGGAAGTTCATACTGTAGTGCATTCATCATTCTATCCAGTTCTACATGTCCATCATCTCAAAAATGAAAATGCAGATTCATAGTCTATATCTGGCCTTTTACAGACTATAAATATTTTACATAAGGGACTGTAAGAACATGTGACCTTGTGTGACTATATTTTTCCCTTAATAGTTTTGGTATTTACCTATTTTATAACACACTAATAACTTCTATCAATCCTCCCCATACCCAAGTAATAGTCTGTCACATAACCTGACACAATTTGTTTTCACATTTGTCAGTAAATTGATATTTATTTGGTCCTTGCAAAACTGCTTCAGTGAGCATGTGCTTCTTTCAACTCTTAAAGCATCTCTAGGAAGTGGCATGTGTCAGAGATTCTGGCCTAACCCACCTAAGGTGGGTGGAGGGGATTTTAGCAGAGGGAAAGTAGAGAGAATCTGTTTAAAGTATTTGGTGAAAGATGAGAATGACTGTGTAATTTCAGCGCTCTTCAGTAAACAAAATCATTTTATAAGACTGATGGAACATCTCTGCTGAAGGTCCATATATAGATGCTTTTCAATAATGCAGGTCTAGAGAAAGAGCAATGTTTCTAGACAAATCAAAGCTAAGTGGCACAAGTGAATTAGTGCTGTCCTGTGTCAAATGCAGACACAGTACCTGAAGTAATAAATAACCTACTGAGACATATTCTACTTTTCTTTTCACAGATTTCTTTCTGAACATACCTCAAGAGCAAGGTAGAGGGCTATGCATTACACATTTTGTGCCATTTGGGTGAATAATGAATTTGAATGCACCAAAAAAAAAAAAAAAAGCAAAAAAGCCTCAGAGACCCCTCACAGTGATCTGAGAAGGCATGTCAGGATTAGTCAAAGCTACATGTGGATAATGTCCAGGGTAAAAAGAAAAGAAATTGCTACGGCAATTATTTTAATGAAAAGAAACACTCAGTGTCAGGTCTACGCATTATCTTATCCAGGAAGCTCACTGATGTCTCAGAGAGGTGTGAATGGGTCTTTTGATGGGAAGCTTTGTACTTCTGTAAAAGCTTACTTATGAGAAGTTCAAAGTGCCTTCTGTGGCCTTTCTGAGTCCCTTTCAACCTCCTTGTGGGATAGATGGCAAATGTTATTCTCATCTTACAGATGATAGGAAAGTTGAAATGCCCAGAGGTTAAGTGTGTGTTCCACATTCCCCTTTCAGATTTCTAGGGCAAGACCTAAGGATCGCTTCCAGAAAGGGCATATAGTTGGCTTTGTCACCTCCCTGCCCTTTGTCACAAGGTTGGCACATAATGGTTATAAAAAGTCTAGGTAATCCAACAAAAGAAGAGGCATATTTTCAATCAAGAACTGTCAAATGCCCAAACTGAGTTTTGTGTTGTTGGGTCATGATGATGTGACGAGACTCACAATATGGAGGGATTTTTCACATTTGTTTTATACTTTATTTACTGGTAATAATACAGTTGTGTCGATATCATGAGCTCTTCTTACATATCTTGGTCATATGGAAAGTTCTCTTTATCCTAACATACATTTCACTGTAATAATGGAACAAATTACAAAGCGACCCCAAGCACAAGTTCTACCTAGCAAATAACAAAGGTGTAATGATTTTTAGTATAAGATGGATAATTCCTCCTGAGGCAAAACTTAATATTGATGAGCACTTTATTCATTATGCTATTTATTCTAGCACCTGGCATTACCTTAGGGCCCTGATGTCATAAACACTGGCTGACTATCAGAATTTCTGTATGTGTTTGTTTTATCCATTAAGTTACAAAAGTGGGTATTAAAATAAAAATGAAGTAACAAAATAAATAATAAACAAATAAAAGTTAGCACATATATGGAGGAGGATTTATGAAGAAAAAATTTTAAAAATACTTCCATTTTCTAATTTCCAAAAACTTTCTGGATTATACTACGCAATACTTAACAATGTATGTTGCATATATCTTTCAAGTATAGTGTCTAGTTTTTCTATAATAACTTTGAATTTAATTTCTAGTATTTACATCCATATTCCATTCTTCAGCCATGTCTCAACTCATTGAGTCAAATCATCTAGTGCTATATGTTTGAAATGATAGTTCCCAAAAAGTTTTAAAAACCTATATCAGTCCTGTACATATGCAATTTTATGTGCAAATTAGAAGATTTGTTTGTAATAAAGTATAACTGTGTTACATATAAACTATTTATTCATAACACTTAAAGCCATGTGAGTATAATATATACATTTATAACATATATGTATTTCATAAATTTTAACACATGCTAGATATAAAATTTTAATTTTTCTCAAGAGATTTAAAGCATAAACACAGCCTCCCAACTCTAGCACTAAGAACCTTCTGGATTAGTGTCTTCCATAATGAATGTCTTTTTAAGCCCAACAACTAATTCGGATTCCAGCTTCTGTTAAATGCTCCTTCCCAGCAGGCTGCTATCCAAGTATATAAAGTTTTATTTTTTGACTATAATGCAATTTCTAAAAGTCATAAAAACACATCTATTTTATACATTCTGGTAAAGAAAAGAATTATATTCCTTTAGAAAACATGGGTAAATTCAGAAAAACAGCCAGTTCCTACTTCATGGGATGAGCATTTTGCAGTGATTGGTAATTATTAATGGGGAAATTAAGCATCTACTAAAGAAGAATGTTCGTCATCATTTATGTAATGCTAAATAAATAAAAAAACTGTTCTGTAACTACAGGGAAGATATTTTTACTGTGTGGAACATTATAGTTTGAGGAATTTGGAGTTGTTTTTGTATTATGATTATCAAAATTTTGTGCAGATTTCTTTAACACTGTGAAATTTGAGCAAGAGGAGAATTTTTAATGGAGAGAACTCTTCCTAGACAAATATAATGAGAGAAAGCACTAGCATGTTTGACCCCTTCTTAAGTTTGCTGTTCTTGAAGGGATATTAGGAAGTCTTCACAGTAACCCTTCCTTATTCAAAAGTCATCACAGGAAAACGACTGTCACAGGACAATACTCTCAGCTATGGGGACAGTATTATAGTTGGATGCAATAAATAAACAGCTAACTATTTATTGTTGTTAAATACTTGGAGGATCATTCATAGGAAATAATATCCAGTCCTTAACATAACCACTGTTACACATGTAGTTGTTTTCTGACCTCTGTGCTGACTGGAGAAGTGAACAATTTAAATAGTCACTATTACTGTGAATTTTAAGTAATCTAAAAATTCCACTTGATTCAACTTTAATATGTTTAGCTTAAAGGAATGTGTGAAGTTTGGGAGGATAATGAGACCAAACAAAAAGGCAAAGTTACCCAAGTAGAAATCGTAGATTGCTTCAGAGGTCAGGATGTGGAGTGAAGAACCCAATTCATGAATTTCAGGACACCTGGATCTACCTTGATGAAGGCAGAGAATCAGCTATAGTTTTCATCTACAATAGAGTTCACGTTTAGGACTTGCAGCACAGATACAAGTTCATGATCAAACACGACTAATCATTAAACAAGGGAAGGGATCCCTCTCCAGTTCAACTTCAATGTCTATGAAGTTGTTGTGTAAACTCTTAAAAATAAAAATTTATAGTACAAAATTATGGGGTGACCAGGAAGATTAATTGTTCCTGATCATGAAAGCATTGTCATAGTGTGGACACAAAAAGCTCATTAAGTGCTATCCGTCTTTGCCATTCTCACGTACTGAATACATTTGTAGACTGACAGTAGTTAGTTATCCCTAGCTGGTTGCCTGGTGTCTATGCTTTGAAAATCTTCTATTGATAAGCAAAGTGAGTAAAGGAGAGAGGAATGGGAAGATATGACCATTCCTTGCTGAGGAGTCGATGTGTATTATTGAAGCTTTGCACCAATCTCATAATGTAAATAAAACCCGCCTTAAAATGTATGCCACTTTCCATAGTTAATGAAGTTAGCAGGTTCAAAATCCATTGTGGCTTCTTTGTATTCACTTTCAACCCATGACCACTTGCTGGCACTAACATAAATGAAGGCATAATGAGAAGGGTGGTTTCAGCTTCAATGTCTCCCTTTTAAAAGTAGGACTTCATTTTTCTCTCCTCAAATTTCGGATGTTTTAATATGCTTTTAACTTCTGTGACATATCTATTTACTATCATTTGCCTATCATTCATCTATATATGCAGCCATATATGCTCCTGTCATTCACCCGTTCCATCATTTCATCTGTTTGTTAGGATAGAGGAGAAGATTTGATACATTATTTGGACTTCAAGGACAAAAATTTCTGCATTTCCCTGCCACTGATTTGACTTATCTATAAAACCTTATAAATCTAGTATTTTGTACCATAGTATTTGTTTTTTTAAAATATTTTAGAGTGTAAACTGAAAGGAAAATTGTCTAGTATTTTAGTCACTGTTTTTCAGAGAAAGTACCCATAATTTACTGAGTATTTCCCCTAGGTGGCCAGTTGTGTTGACACCACAAGAAATATAAATACGAAAGTTCTTGTTTTAACATTAGTAGATTACAATTCACTGTCATATTTGAACATTTAATGGTTGTTTATCTTTGAAAATGGTTTAACCTCTTTGACTCCTGCTCTCCCAGTAGAATTCAACAAAAATGTACTTATGTGATAAAGTGATTTTTACATGATGGTCCACTTAAATTTTGTCAAAACAGGCTATGAAAGTACCCGTTTTTAGAAGTGAGTTCACAAAATATCTATTGTAAGAGGAAATTAATCCCAGTAGGGTCTGTTAGATATAAAAAACTTTGTGAAATATAGAGGGATATATTCATTTTTATTACCACTAAGGCAATTTGCCTGGTTAAAATCAAACTAATCATTTGAATACTGTCAAGTATTCGAATACCAAGGCTTGAGGCAGTCTATGAAATGAATAGTGAACAACCAGATGTTCACAGTCACACCTGGCTTTGCCACACTCCTATCCACACAAGTGAATTGGGAGAATGCACATTGACACTGAGCTGAGTTAACCTCTTCAGGTGAATGGTCCAACTCCTGCGGATCCCTGGGTGTCTGGCCCTTCAACCGGCCATCTCGTGCATATCATCTTCTTACGTTTTTATACTTCCTCTTCCCTCTCCAGGCATACTGGGACATATTTCTAAAGACGAATACCTAAAGAATAGCTTTTACCTGATAGAGATCCATGCTCTCTATTTTAATATTTTGTACCCAACAAAACCAAATCACATTTCTAATATATAAAATGCCACCACTTTGCTCAATGCTCAGGTCCACAATGTCAATAAGGAATGATAGTAAATGGCTAATAGCAGAAACATGGGAGCTGTTCACTAAGTTATATGACCTCAAAGCAAATTTTTTATCCTTTATTCTTTTGTTTTACACACTCTAAATTAGTTGGATTAGGTGATCTAAACTGTCTCTTCCAATTTTAAAATTCTTTGATCCATGGAAACAACTAATCTCTCTTATTTGTTTTTTTTTTTTTTTCCTTATTTTAAGTTCAAACCTGCTGATTTCAGGAAAGGTCCTCAAAGCAGAACACACAGAATATTCGTAATATAATCCTTATAATAAATAAATAAATAATGTGGAGTAACTTAGATGAAAGATAAAAGATATGGGAAATTATATTTTCATAATTACATTTTAAATGGTGATATTGAATGTCTATGTTTCACTTACAAGCCAAATTCTGTTAGTGATTATTAAAAATATTAGTTCAATTTTACATTTACCTTTTCCTCAAGAAGATGTTCTCGTTAAATTATCATTTTTTTTTCAGATTTTGCTATAAAACTTTTCTTTAGATCACCCATTTTTGCCAGTGGATTTATAATTTGGCAACTTCATGACACAAGGACAAACACTTTTCAAAATCCTCATTTCTTCCTATCCTTCCATGATTTACATGAGCAATGGTAAGAAGTAGGCACATCACGGGGACAGTTATAAGAAACCAGTGCTCTTGATTCTGTCGCCTAAACTAAAAACGCCCTGCTAATTATTTTATGTATTATAAATTAAAAGATGGTGCTTCAACACAGAGTAGTAACCATAAAATAATAATTAAATGACACTTATAATACAAAACATAGAATATACAAAGATGATTAAAATAATAAACCAAACCAAAGTTGATTGGAAACAAAGCAATTTATTCCTAAGTTAAGAGAGTACAATAGTTACTGTTCTATGGCAGTGAGGAGATGTCATGACTAAGGTAACACATAAAAGAAAGCATTTAATTGGGAGCTTGCTTACAATTTTATAGGAATAATCCATTACATTTATTACAGGGAGCATAGTGATAGGCAGGCTGATACAGTGCTGGAAAAGTAGCTGAGAACTTTACATCCTGATCCACAGGCAGCTGTTGCTTGAAATCTAAATTGATCTTGCAATTAAAAAAAAAAACCCTGAGCCAAATATTGGGGTAAATGTTGAAAGATCAGAGAGACAAAGGAACAAGCCACCTCTTACCTCTAGGACTCCTCAGCCTGAAAAGCTTCTAGTCCCTGTCTCATCACGCCTTATATATCTTTCTCTACCCAACCACTAAAGGCCTATGTGCTTCCCAAGCAAAGGCATGAGATCTCAAGCGCTGGGATTAAAGGCATATGATTCTCAAGTACTGAGATTAAAGGTGTGTGCCACCACTGCCTGGCTCTGTTTTTCTCCTAGTCTGAGTTGATTTCATTCCAGGGTGGCTTTGAACTCACAGAGATTCAGAAGGACCTCTGCCTCCTGAGTGCTAGGATTAAAGGTGTGTGCCACCACTGCCTGACATCTATGCTTAATCTAATCGCTTGTTCTGTCCTTTGATCTTCAGGCAAATTTTATTAGGGTACATAATATATCACCACAGGCATCTGGAGAAGAGAGAGAAAGAGGGAAGGATATATATATATATATATATATATATATATATATATATATATATATATAGAGAGAGAGAGAGAGAGAGAGAGAGAGAGAGAGAGAGGCAGAGACAGAGACAGAGAGACAGAGAGTCTGGCCCTATCTTGGGTTTTGAAAAACTCAAAGTACACCCCCAGTGACACACCTCCTCCAGCAAAGACATGCGTGCTCCAACAAGACCACATCTCCTAATACTTCTCAACTGTTTACCAACTGGGAACTAAAAATGCAATATATGAGGCTACGGGGACCATCATCATTCAAACCAACACAGCGAGGCTTACCTACACCTTCCTAAATGCAGAAATGAATGAATGAGTACCTTCCAAATGCAAGTGTATGTAACAGATCACTATGATGGACTTAAGTCAGGCAGCACAGGTGTAGGAGCTGAGAAAGCCGTTAAAACTTAATCTACATGACACCTTCTGGTAACATCAAAGTTAGTTCACAGGGAGCAGACTTTCAGGTAAGATCCAATTTGGGTCTTTTGGGTCCTGTGCCATGGCCATAAGTGTATTCAGCAATACAAACTTATTGTTCACCTCTGGGAGGCAACCATGGGCAATAACAATAGTCTGTAATTTTTTGAGAATTTATTGGTCAACCCTGGCCAGGAACTCAAAAGAGCTACTCATGCTGGAGTTTTTGTTTGCTAGTTTATGGCTCTTTGGTGGGAGCATTGTTAGCCTAGGTGGGTAAATTTAACTATACATGTGTAACAATTAAAGAAAAAGCCCATAAATTTGAAAAAAAAGCAAGAGAGGGCTTTGGAGGAAAAAAAGGAAGGATGGGAATTATGTAATTATATTTTGATTTCAAAAATAATTAAGGAAAAACTAATCTTCATTCCACTGTGTGGAGAAAGCCAACAAAAAAACATTTATGTACTTTTTCTAACCTCATAAACCCAATAATGTGGGTCTTGGTGACCACATTTCATATAAAGGAAACTAAGCAAAGAAATACTTTCATAGGCCAGTTGTAAGTTCTGTAGTGCTTAGCTGTGAGAATGAGTCTTCATCACACTAACAGAAGTGTTCCAATTTGCTTCATATATGGGATAGAAAGAATCCTAATCCTCTTTCTGCCTCCGTTTGCCCCAAATTTGTACATAACCTTCATTTAATAGGTTTGGGAAAACTATCAATCTATGTTGACTTTTCTTTCAGTGGTATTTATAATCTTTCTTTATTAAAATAAATTTGAATTTTAATCGAGTATAAACAATATTCATTTTCTCATTTTATTAGTGATGAGATGTAAGCTTTAATTACTGTTATTGAGGACTTAGCAACTTTAACTACCGGGTCTCAGAGATGTGTCTCATTCAAATGTGCATTTTAATAAAGCATTTATTCTAAGGTTTGAAACATATTCTAATTGTTACAAATAACTCCAAACTTAAGTATTGCATGGTGCATTAAAAGTATTTTTAGAATCAGAATTCATCAACATTGCTACAGAATTAACATTCTACATCTTAGCTTGATGGAGAAGTCAACTGGAAAGACATTTTCCTCTCTGTGGGATTACTGTGTTTATATTCAGTCTTATAAAAAGGATAGATCCATAGCCTATTGCAAACAAATTCTTTCAAAATTACTTAGTCCTACTCTGTAAATATTGACTATCTGTCACTGTGATACAGCATTATGATGAATAAACATTTCTTTCCAAAGTACAACATTAAGCTATTCAGGTGATTGAATGATTTGTAGGGAAATATTTTATAGATAGTTTTGACCATCAACCATTTATAGTTTTGTTTTGGTCATTAGGCAATATAAAAGAGAAATTGTTTCCAGTATTTGATCATCTTCTACAGACAGGAAAATAAGTCAGTGTGGAGAATTATTTTTATTAAATTATTGAAATAATCAAATGTGGCAATGCAAGGTTTCTCCCATCCTTGAAAAAATGATGTCAGCAATTGGATGTCCTAATAGCAATCATTCCTAATACCAATCAATAAGTTGGTACAACTTACTGAAGCTCTTCCATGTGTCTTCCAAGTGGGCGATCATAAGGCTCCTCTTCACCTGTCAGTCTTGACCACAGACTCCAACAAGGCCTTTACTATGTTGAAAGCTGACAAATCAACATGGTTCAATTTTTATTGTGGCTTTGTTAATACCATAATACTATGATTTCATAATAAGAAGATAGGAGGGCATTATGAACCGAGTTATATAGTGCTCAAAATAAATAAGCAGTTTATTTGGCTTATGTATTGAGAATGGTATCTGAGGCAAGAGCTGCAGTTTCTGGTGATGGAGTTGTTTCAGTTAAGACTCTTATTAGTGGGATCTATACAATAGACTAGGGTAGACTATGTCAACTCTGTGGCTCACTGTGGCCCATGTATTCCTGGATTTTATGATTGTCTAGCACACCAGCTATCAGCCAAATTAGCAAATCTGTTTAAATGAATAGTGTTTAATAATTATGCAAAAAGTCATTTCCAGAAAAATATGTTTTCTTTCATATTTATTTCTTTTCTTTCACATTTCTAACCTTGAATACTAAGTCTTCAATCTACATTCTAAAGTACACTGTAACATTTGAAGGAGACTCTCAATGTAAATTATCATTGCAGTGTTATCACTAAAAATTAGTGAAATACCTTAAACCACAAAGGGACCCACTACTATAAGCAGTTATTTTTGTTCCAATATGACATATACCTGGGGGTAATATCAGCCTTTATGTGAATTGCCTTGTAGAAAATGGCCACTTTCTCAAGAGAGAAATGGTGCTCATGCTGCTGTTGATAACAAAATTTACAAGAATTGAGTCGTAAGTGTACTAGACAATTTTATATAGGGATAGATTCACTCACCGTAACACTTTGAGGAATTGCTACTGTTTTGTTTGTCAAAGTTCCCCAGAGAAACCGGATCAATAGCTTGTGACTATTTATGCATATGTGCATGAATATGAATATATAGGTATATGCATAGAGATACATAGAATTTTATTATGAATTACATCATGTAATTATAAAGACTATGAATTTAACAATTTGTATTCTGAAAGCTAAAGATCCAGGAAAGCCAGTGGTATCTAATCTGATCTGCCAGAACTCCATAAGAGCCAATAGTTTATGTGAGCCCTGGTCCAAGGGCAGCAATATGCAGTGTCTTTTGTAGACAGGTTTTTTTTTTTCTTCTGTCTATTCAAACCTTAATGGATTGATTGACGCTTGCCCACTGTGGAAGAGGGGTCTAGTGTACCAATTCCACTGACTCAAATGATAATCTTACATGGAAAGTTCTTCATAGACACACCCCAAAGGTAAGAATATTTTAAATCTGGGCACTCCTTGGTGTAGTTACAGTGTCACATATAATTAATTATTGACTTCCCTCTACTGCAAGATGAAATGACTGAGGCAGAGTCTCAAAAAGGACATAGTGTTAACTTGTGTTCTCCACTAAGGGTGGTGTTTACAGATTGCAAAGTTTTTCTTGTATAAATTTATTTGATTATTAACTAAGTTATTCATATATAAGCCACAGGTTATAGTCTTCGTATCTTTTACATTTTCTGACATTTTCCTCAGTTCCAGGAGTTGAAGAACTTAAGGAATATATTCTTGATCCCATTGCTAACATACTGCAGTTCTCACGGTTAACTGAGAATTTTATCTCATGGTTAACTATTTATTTTGTAGTTGAATCCAAACTAGAAAGCCTGAAATCCAGCTTGCAGTTTCCAGCTGCTAACTCCAGCTGTCTGCAGTGATTTAAGAAAAGGAAAATAATGCAACATAAAACAAGGAAGAGCCCAGCTCTGAGCATGACACACAACACATGTCAAGTTTCCTCACATTATCACCTAGGGACCCATGAGCGGATTCCCAGTGCCTGCATAATTCATTATTGTCATTTCCTGACTGAGATTTCCCGATCCATCTCGCTTATTCTTCCACAAAGCCTGGGGCTTCTGCACTTATACTTTTAGTTTATATCTTCCTCACCTGGTAACCCAGACATGAACATCTGACTTACTTTTAATTCTTTCTCAGCCTCTTACTTATTGCTTCTTCAAGACTCTTTATCACTCAAGAGCTGAAGATTACACAAAATTCTATTTTACAGGTCATAGATAAAACTTATGTTCATTTATAAAATTCACAAATATCTTTAGTTACCCTGCTTACCATTATTAACTAACATTTGGGCACATAATCAATAATTTTTTTCATGTTTATACAATTTGAATTGTATTATACAAATTACAATAATTCTGTTTTATTTCCTTTATTTTTGACCTAAATTCAAACTATTAAGATATTTACATTTGTGAAATATTCTTCTGAACCAGGATTTATGGTAGCCCTTCTGACTGATGCCCCATATATAAGTATATAATAAAAGTCATTTAGTAATTTATATAGCACATTTCCTATTTTGGTCTACTTAAGCTCTTATGTTGAACTTTCAGTATTGTAGATAACTATGAGGTGAGCTTCCTTACAGATAACCATCTCATTATGTCCTTTATAGAGACTTGGAGAGGAAAAAGCTCTACAGCAAGGGTAGGTTTTTGAGGAAATATGCCTTAATATTACAAGTCTCTTTCCTCTAGTTTGAAGTATGAGCATTTGGTAGGAAGCAGATTTAAATTAGGTTTTGTTTAAGGTCTGTGTGAGCCAAATTCTCATTATTTTTTACCTGTTTTATTGTCCTCATATCATCATAAGTATCTGAATTCATTAGATCCTTGTTCATTATCTATCTACCTTAGATTATAGCAGAACAAATATTTAGTTCTGCCCTCAAATAATACATGTAGGAAAAAACAGTTATTATCTTTTATTCTTTAAATGCCTCACTTTGGGTAATAATTAAGTGGCTGATTCTTTTATTTGTTACCATTTTCTCCACTGTATGTCTCATGTTATGCTCTTATGGAACACAGAATACAATTTAGAAAATAATTTGTACCTATTGATCATATCTTTTAAAGGGCAAAAATAAATGACCACTTGTTGAGGATTTGTTTACAAATTGTAGGTTAATTAAAATTGTGTCCACTTCTGATTTTAATATGAGATATAACTTACTTGACATGGTATTTTAAGATAAGGCTTGCTGACATTTCATTTTGAAACACCACTGAAATAAACATAAAACCATTCTTATCTCAGGTCTGGTTCATATCAAAATTCAAAATCCATTTGAATGAGGGAGAAAGAGTCAAATGGCTAGAACTCAAATGTTACATTTCCATCTTGATTGATTTGAATGGCTGTAACATGTTTTAATGGAAAAATAAATCAAAATTACATCATGCGACACAATGTAGTTATATCAATGCAAATGCTATTCAAGTCCTACCTCTCTAGGTTTTTGTTGATGGAACACATCTTTACAAATGTATATGTGCTGATGACAATGGCATCTGTGCTTTTTTACATATGCCAAGGTTTGGAGGCTTCTTAGAAAATACTTGACCTAAACAAAACATGCAGAGTAACTTACATTAGCCAGACAGCCTAGTTCAAGATGATATGTCTGCTTGGCATATGGTGAACAACCTCTTATTGTATCCTAAGTGGCAAAGAGCATCACAGACTGATACACAACAAGCACACCAAACAGAACTGCTTTTGTAATTTTTTTTAGTTTTTTTTTTTCCCATTTTACATACTAACCACAGTTTCCTTTCCCTCCCTTCCTCCTGCTTACCTCCCCCCCACACTCTCTACCCCCCATCTACTCCTCAGAGAGAGTAAGGTCTCTCATGGGGAGTCAACAATGCCTAGCGTATCAAGTTGAGGCAGGACCAAGCCCCTCCCCCTGTATCAAGGCTGAGCAAGGTATCCCTCCATAGGGAATGGACTCCAAAAAGCCTGTTCATGCACTAGGGATAATCCTGGGCCCACTGCCAGTGGTCCCACCAACTACCCAAGCCACACAACTGTCACCCACATTCAGAGGGCCTAGTTTGGTCCCAGGCAGGTTCCCCAGTTGTCAGTCCATAGTTGCTTTTATAGCAAAGCCGTTCTTCCACAATAGGATTATTCCATTAATGAAAACAGAAACTTGATGAACAATTACTTCATGAATGTCAAGATTACAAAATTATTTACATATCATTTTAGGTACTAAAATCCCAAGACATGAATTAGAGGGATAAATACTCGAATCTCAGCAGACTTAAATCTTTCCAACAGAAAGGATGAGTTTATTCACTTTTTCAGTTTTCCAGTAACATTAAGATGGCACTGTGGAAGTACCTATTGGTGAAATTATTAAGGCCACTCCACGTAGTTAAAAGGGAGATTTATTTAGTGGCATAACTTACAAATGAAGGGATAGGTAGGTTGCGGGTTCTGGGAAAGACGCAGCGCAGTCTGGCGATGTTCTCTGGAAAACTCTCCTTGGTCTACCTCTAGCATCCAGGGTCTAGGAAACAAGAAAAGCAGCCCATCCATATCTCGGGTCTTCAGGGCCCTCTCTTGGACCCGCCTTGTAGGCGTGACAGTTACCGAAGCCTCAATGGGGGTTGGAACTTCCAGATCAAAGCTGGAATGGCTACCCACTACAAGTACCACCTTCTCTAAGGACTCTCTCCTGTTGCAGTTCCCAGTATGTTCCTCATACCCCATATACAGCACTCACTTTAACCTTTGAAATTATCTTTCAACAAGAATTAACTGGATACTTGCTAAATACTGATTACCATGATTTTTTGAAACCAAAGGAATCTCTGCTTCACAGAATTTATATTTTTGTTGCAGTTACTAAGCAAAGAAGCAACCAGCTTTATGAAAAAATGTTAGGTAAATGAGTATTATAAGGGTATGAAAAGCAGGATGAAGGACTAGGGAATACTCCAGGTATGTCAGGATGGCTCCTCCAGGACAAGCATTTCATCAGAGGCATAATGAAAAGTCAATTTGTGAATGCCTAGAGAGAACTTTTTAGACAGAGGAGGAAGTCATGTTTACAAGAGTCATGAAGTGGAAACATGAACCATGCATTGACGAGAGGCAACATCTGGCCAAAACACCATAAGATATGTGAGAAAATATGAGTGAAATAAATGAGTTGGAAAAAATGAGCCAGGAAAGAGTACAAAGACCCTTTTCTCCCAAGGATCTTAGCCCTAGGAGGACACATCCAAGCAATAGATCTACAAGGATATTTTATAGGTTGAAATGCAAAGAATGAGTTATCCTTGCTTTCATTAACCATGACAAAATGCAGCATTTTGCTTAATTATGAATACAGACAGTCAATCAAAGTGTTGTAGTAAGACCTCCTACCTCATAACCTATAAACCTGCAGATATGTCATTATAAATACAATTGTCTTATATTATTCTTCACATTATTTGCTAGTTTCAAATTATAGTAGTTATTAGTCCTATTACTATAATCTAGTTGTAATATTGTGATAGTTATGTTGTGATATAACTGGTTATCTCTTTTTTCTTCTTTTTCCCTTTTATTGAAAATAGATTCTTTTTTCATATGCTATATCCTGATTGCAGTTTGTTCTCCCTCTATCCCTCCTAGTTTCTCCTAACATCCCCTCCCATCCAGACCCACTCCCTTTCTGTTTCTCATTAGAAAAGAACAGGCTTCTAAGAGATAATAACAAAACATAAAAAATAAAATATAATCAGATAAAACAAAAATACATTATGTAGAAGTTACAAATGAATGGATGGAAAGAACCCAAGAGAAGGCACAAGAATCTGAGACCCACTTGTTCACACACTCAGGGATCCCATAAAAATACTAAACTGAAAGCTATAATATATATGCAGAGGACCTGGTGCAGACCAGTATAGGCCCTTTGCTTAGTGCTTCAGTCTCTGTTAATTCATATGAACTTGGCTCAGTTGACCTCATTCTCCTGGTGTCCTCCATACTTTCTGGCTCTTACACTCTTTGTGCCTCTTCTTCCGCAGAATTCCCTGAGCTCTGAAGGGAAGGATGTGATGAAGACATTCCATTTAGAGCTGTGTGCAACTGGCTTTATTTTAAGTATATTGTCTTGTATTTAATATATATTGTTTTATAATATAACATATATTATTTATATATGTAAACATATATGTAAATAATATAGATAACATTTTTAAAAGAAAATACAAGTGTATCTATTATATATATATATATATATACATAGAGAGAGAGAGAGACAGAGAGAGACAGAGAGAGAAATATAAGACAGAAGGTTAAAACGGTAGAAGTGAAATACATGTTAGAAGTATTAATCCACATTTTATTTTTTTATTAATAGAGTAACAACATAGCCACAGTCCCACAACATAAGAACCAAAGTAATGTATGTGTGAAGTGTAAAATTTGAGAAGTATCTGGGGTATGTGTGTCTTTAAGTCACAAAATAATACTTTTTTCTTACCGTAGAACACATTTTTTTTTTAAAATAACATTGAAGGTCAATGGTTAAGGTCTAAGGAGTGTTGATAAGAGAGAATTCTTCAGTCTCTGTAATTTTGTAGTCTCTGTGACATTAAAGGTGCCCTCTGGATATTTTCTGATGTGCAGACCTGAGGAAAATTTGTATTCTTTATGCTTCAGAGCTCCTCCTCCTACAAGGTATTCTCTTGTTGTTTTCTGCCTCTTCAGCACCTCTTGTGGCTTTGGTCTCCCATCATTAAACTCCCTGTCTTGTTTCTGTGTCTTTTTTATTGATACTGAGTCAATGTCTATGCTTAGTAATCTCCATTATATCACAGCTTTCCCTTCCTAAAGCCTTACATTCTCTCCCCTCATGCATTTCCACTAGAATAGTGTGAATACTTCCAGTTGGCAGTCAGGATAGATTTACGAGGCAAAATACATTATTCCCAAGGTCTCTGTAAACTACACTTGGTCATCCTGGTTCAGCTTCATCCCTGTGTTGAACTGAAGGCTTCGTTTCATGTGGCTGGTCACTTTCTGAAACCTAAACTCATTATCTTACATAACTCTTGCCTATCTCTCTATTTTTGGTAACAAGGTGGTCCAGCTCCCTCCTGACTACAATGGTAAACTGTTCAGTCTCCTAGTCTCTGTTTGCTTTTCTCCTTTCTCTGCACATGTTTCCCTTTTCACTGGAGTGCATTTGTCTGTGAAGATCTGTTAGAAGATTTCTAACCATTTCCAGAGTCATAGTTCAATAATATAAGAGTTATCTCCTCAGTGAGTCTAGCTACCTTTTTGGTCCCTTTTATGAAGTCCTTTACTCCTCCACAGCAGAGCATCATGTTCTCTCCACTGGTCTTCTATCACCAACCTTTGTATATCATGCACACATAAACCATGTTGTGTTTCAGCCGCTTGCTTTCTTCTACACCATACTGGGAAGTTTCTTGTGTGAATGGAATAAATCTTAACATAATGCTTTGAACAGAGTAGGCTATTCAAGAATGTTGTTAGGTAACTATGTGAATGAATACTTGGATGGAGGACTGAATGAAGTATAGAGTTCTTCTACATTTCTGCCAACCATGAGTTAAAACCTAAATCTACAGGAGTACTCAGCATGCATTAGCTTTTCAGTACTATATTATTGGTATATTTTATTTAATTCCTATAGATAGCCATAAAACTCTTAAATGATGCCTTAAAAGATAATTCTTAAAAATCTACACTTTGCTTATTTTAGATAAGTTCTATTAGCTAATTTTTTATTGATTCTTGTCCAATTTCACTTATTAAATTATTTCTTTTAGCTGTATACTTATTAATAAAGTTGTTGCTAATATAATTTTTTATTAAAACACTCCATATATTTTAAAATAAATAAATTGATCATTTTGTTATTCTCTGTGTCCATTACCATCCTCAAAGTAATAGTAACAATTCCTGTTGAAGTTAGAGCCTTTGTTATGGAATTTGCATTTGTGCTTATCAGGAAAAGAACAAAGGCAGTATCTTCAAGAGATGACAACGTATTGTAGCAGAGTCACTTAGCACCAGGAATGCACCAGCAAGAACAAAAAAAGCTTATTCTCTTGCTCATCTGCTCTATTGAGCCCTGGACTTCCAGCCAGCTTGCTCTGTTTCTCTGGTTGAGTGGATGTGTTTATCTTTCTGATCCTTGGCACTGATCGCAAGTTGGAAAAGGCTGGCATCTGTGAGATAATATTTTAGCATTACTGATAAATAGATGTGTGCTTCCACAAATTAATGCTGATAATATAGCTTGCAGTGCTAAGGCCTGCTTCCTTGCCTCCTGATAAATGTTCTCTCATCTTTATCTGGAGGGGTGATCTCAAAAATGTTGAGAAATATAGGAAGAGCCTTATGTGCATATCACATGCAAATGTAAATGCAGATAGAAGAGCTCAGTGATCTCTAGAGTCATCTCCTTAAAATCTGTAACAGGAGTAAAGAGATCTCTTCTTTACCCAAAAGCAAATCAATGTTGTGGTATGAACCCAAAACGTATTAACCTAAGGAACTTTCTTCTTTGTGGAAGAGTGTACAAATGTTTTTAATGCATATTCACACAGTTGTGTATTTTACCCACAGAAGTAACATTCCTACATCAATTAGGCAATGTTCTGGGACAGACCTTGGGTAAAACATAATTAATGTACACCAAACCTGGAACTAATTTGTGTGAAAAAGAACCATTAATTCAAAACACTTAGAAGTTTCCTATTTGCAAAGTGTATGGACACTCATTTATTTAAACCTAAATGAGACACATTTAGCTAATCTTAATGTGTTAAGGGAACAAGGGTGAATCCGTCGACAAATGTATCAGTCCTCCAGTGTGTGTAATTCAGGAGCCTTCTGTGGAAATGAAGTCATTGAATTCAATAAGGGAAGGGGAATTCATGAAAGTATTAGCCAAGTTGAGTTCATGAACTTCATGCTGGTAGGTTGTTTAGTTTCTTCTGTTGTAACAGATAACCACAGCCAGAGAGGTGTCGGACAAAAATTTGAGTCTGACTATAAATCTGGAGGCTCAAAGCCTGAAATCAAAGCAGTAACAGGTGCATGTGCCCGGAAGAGGATCTGTGAGAGGATCACTCTATGGCTTCTCAGTTTCTGTGGGAGGCTGGGTCTACTTGGCATTTCTTGGATTGTTACTGCATTGCTCCATTTTAGGCCTCTGTCTTGCATGGGTATCATTCTGTTTATCTCTCTGCCTTCAAACATTGCTCTCTTTTAAAGGAAACCAGTCAATGGATTCAGAGACCGTCTTTAGTTAGCATGACCTTATCTTAGCAAATTTCATTTTCAGTGACCTTATTTCCAACTATGGTCACATGCTGAGGTTTGGGTTTGACATGAATTTGTGAGGGATATTAGTCAATAAAGTTGCTATATTCCTTTATTTGAAATAATAGTTGTATAATAGCTCAATGCCATCTATATCAAGTGAATTATATGTTCTTATATGTATGTAGATCTCAGGAAACTATCCTTATACTCTTAGAACTATGTGAACAACACCTCACATTTATTTTCTGGTTAATCATGCCGCTACCAATCTGAAACTTCACCATCTAGCTCTATAATCTGTCTACATCTCCTTGTTCTAGCCTGTAGCTATTTCCTGCCTTGGAACCCTTCCCAGGTATTTCCTCCACATACACATTTCAGTCTGGCTTTTTATGAGTGTCCTGGGCTTCCTTATCCTTGTATTCTCATCTCTTTTGGACTACCAAAGATGAGCTCCCTCACATTTGCTCTGAACTATTACTCTTTCTGTCTCATGCATTAAGCATCCTTTCTTCATTCACCAAATAGCTTAATTAACTGTTCATTTCTCCAGTTTCTTTTAGCATGTGAGGAGTTATTTTAAGACCTGGAAACTATACACAACACATAATAAGCACAGAAAGCTCCATGCCAAAAAAAAATGAGTAAACTGCTGAATGAGAGTCAATACAAAGCTCAGAACTAGGCACTAAGTAAAGAATGGGACAGGGATTTTGATCACAGAAGGCTTGATTATTTAAAAGCTGATAGGTTTGCAAATTGCCCTATTTCCAGAATGACCATCCCCAATGACAAAGGAGAATAAGTGAAATATGTTAGGAAATGATCAGCTTGAGTGAAGATTCCAACTGTGTTGTAATCTCGCAAGAAGATTTTTTGTTAGATTTGTTATTCCAGCTGGATACTCAAGCATAGGCATTGTTTGAAGAGATCCCTTTATTTAGGCATTGGATACAGTTAACATGTGAGAGAGAATGTAACAGAATGAAAAAGGAAAAAGAATGGCTACAGCAATGCGATGAAATACCAGCTTACTCAGTTCCAATAAGCATTGCTATCATGATTAGGTCACTGCAGTGAAAGTCAAGTGGAAGTCAGAAGGATCGTAAATCTCAGAGGTCTTGTGTGGTGGTGCAAACAGGAGACACTTACAGGGGGATAAGAGGGAGAGTATGGTCAGAGCAGTCCACCAGACTTCCTGGTCAGGAGAATCTATAAAGGAATCAGCATAGGGTGGAAGGATAGCACATGGATGAAGAACTGACCACAAAAGGGCAAGTGACAGGAGGAGAAAACAATACCCACAATGGATAGAAGTATGACTTAAAAGAGAGGAGCTGAACAGATCTAGGGTAATCCAAAGGAAAGAGAGGAAAATGGGACTTGGTGATGAAGGTGGTTATGGGCTTTCAGTGAAACAGAGTCCAGGGATGGATAGAAGTAAAAATGAGATCTGAATGAGTACCCAAGGCTGACTGTGGTCAGACTCCATCATGAGAAACAGTATGTACATTCATATTATGATAACATGATTGTGAGTTGTTTTTATGTACAGCTATTGACATTGTCCTCTGCAGAATGGGTCTATTTTGTGAATCCTAGTCTAACAATTCACAAAGACAATATAGACAATTTTTTTTATAGAGAGACCAATAAATGACTACATTTTCTAAAAAGCTATGTCACAATATCCATTAGTCTTATTTGTTAGTTTACAAATGAATCAGTATAAAGTTGATTGGAAGGAAAAGGGTGGGGTCCCCATATGAACTTTGAGAAGCTTTTTTCTATAAGACCAATTCCTTGCTTAAATGAAACAAAGAATTGCTGGTCTACCTATTCCTCTAGAGCTTTGACACATCTTTATAGTTCCCTGAATCCCTATCCCAGGGCATGTAATTCCACAGAAGTTCACTAAATAATTAGAAGGGACTCATGTTGATAACTAGTATCATTTTTTTCATGCTAAGAAAATGCTTTCAGATTGGTCACTGGGTTGGAAATCACATACAGGAATTTAAGAGAAATGAATAGGCACACATAGAGACTACTACACAACCATCAAAATACAAGTATCTAAAAAAAAAAGCTCACTAGTGTAGTGTCATTAAAGAGATAGTGGCCACTGATAAAAGATGCAGTGCCAGATAATTTTTATACTTCAAAATTTAGGAAGGAAGACATTAGAGAAGAAGGGATATATGATGCAGACAGAGAATAAAGGGTAAAACTGAGTTTTCAAAATCAAAGGGCACTGTGACATCCCACTGAGAGACAAATGCCCTGGTTAGAGGGACACATAACCAGCTGGAGCTATTGCTTCTGTCTTAAAGAAATCCACCCTCTATCGTTGCAGGTTTTAGAAAGTACTTCTTGTTCGGAAGGTTCTGGACATGGTTGAAATGGATAACTGTGTGTATCAACTTCATATACCTAGAAGAAGTGAACTTTAATTGAGGGATGCTTCCATCAGATTTGCCAAGATATATTTCTCTGTGATATTTTCTTGATTGTTGATTGATGTGGGAGGGCACTGAGGGCAGTGCCACTCCCGGGCTTTTGACTGTGGACTGTCTAAGGCAGCTGAACATATTTGGAGCAAACCAGTAAGTTGGGTTCTTGATGATGCCTGCATCAGTTCCTGCCTTGAGCTCCTGCCCTGGTTTACTTTGGTGATGGACTGTAGAGGAGGGTGAAATAAAGAGTTTTCTTCCAAAGATGCCTTTGGTCATGCTGTTTATCACAGCCACAGTAAAACTAAAACAATAATTCTTCCTCAAATAAGCAACCTGATATCCTTGACCCAACAAAATTTTTCAATCGATAATGGCTTTCACTAAAGAAAGAGGGATGTTTACCAATTTTATTGCAACATTCTCAGTGCTATTGACAGACTGAAGCTGTTCTCCACACACATCTGCTACAGACAGGCCCATGCAAGCATTTATGGTTATACTTGATTTACCTAAATAATTGAAATTAGTTTCCAGCTGTGAAATATAAAATTGAATTCTTCTGACTGCCCTGAGCTCTTTCTAAGAATGAGATGTGTTGCCAAACTGACAATTTACAAGAAACCTAAATCATATTTCAGAGAGAAGTCTGGTCGAGCAGTGCATCTGGTTTATACAAAATATCTAAGGCAATCAGTAGTGAAATAATTTGCTCAAGGTCACATAATAAACTACTTTAGAGCAGGTTAAATGAAGATTTCCGATCTGAAAACTTTCAGTATTTTAATCAACAACTGGAAGAAGATTCTGGCAAATATTCACTTATTATAATGTGAGTCCTCCAGTAGAGAGCAACTTGGACATGTTCCTGAAACCAGTTGGTTTTGGAAAAATATCCAATGTGTCATTATGGTCATTGTCCACTCATTACAGAAAATCACTGTGTTTCAAGATATTTCAACAATTTCGTGGTGATTGTGGTATGAACAGCTAACAAATAGGAGTCAACCTTAGTGAAACATGACCTGTAAAAAGAAACAATTTTATGATAGAAAAAAACCCTCCTGCAAAGCATTTATAAGTCTTAAGGGCAGCTTAGGTTCTTCTAATGTAGGGTTTCAGTTTTAAATTTTCACTCTAATCCTATTTGACAGCCAAAAACTCATTAGAAGACAGGATCATTGTTCTGATGCCACAAATTTACACAGCTCATGGAGCCATGGGACAACTTCCTCCTCTGCATGAGATCCTCATACCTACCATATACAGCTCTTGTGAAAATGCCTACATGCAGTGCTAAGCAACCTACTCATGTAGTCTGGTTACAAAATCCCTGACAGAAGCAACTCCAGGAAGCTACAGTTTAAGAATGTTCTCCATCATGGTGGGGAAGGCGCTTGAACTGTATTCAAGGTCAGGAAGCAGAGTGAAATGGATACTGGTAATCCACTCTTCTTTTTTTTTCTCATTTTTATTTAGTCTGTGATAATAGCCCACATGATGCTTCTGCCCACATTCATGGTGGATCTTCTCATCTCAGTTAAACCTGCCTGGAAACATTGTCACAGACATACCCAGGAATTGGTCTCCAAGGAGATCTTAAATCCCAGTTGACAATCAATATTAACCATCATGATATTTTAGCCACCAACATCCATAATGAGGTGATGTTGCCAGGGATTTGTCAGGAATGGCTGTATATTCATTCATGATCAGAAAGAGAGGACTCATTAAGAACTGTAGTTTTCCATGTCTGTTGATATACATTCTAGTGTTCCTTCCTGTCTTTAAGCCACTGATGATCTCCCAAATCAACCGTCTGTTCCCAGTTAACTGTGTTTTTAAATGACTTCTTACAAATCCAATAATCAATGGCTTTAAGTTTGGGAGCATTTCTCTCATTGATTTCTGGGAGCTCAACTAATTTAAAAGGAAGAAAACTAATCCAGAATGAGCACTGACAGTGTGCCCTGATCATAGCTCATGTTGTTTACTCTGATAAGCATTCTGCCAATGAAGTGTTGCCAACTGCATTTTCCAAATGAATAATGAACTCTAGGTATTTTAAATGACCTACCCAACATCCGGGATAGTGTTATCATAACCCTTATGAAACACACCAGGGCATCTTTGAGTATAACCATGCAACTATTAATAATTATGCTGAGTCAGTTGTTATGAATCAGGATGGTCTCTGATGACATGTGCTATACCATCTCTTTGTGGATAGAATTAACTCTGTATACAGAGTTCAAACATGAGAAAATCTTTGCCCCATATTTTAACAAAAAAGAACTCATATATATTGTAAATGTCTTTCTTGTTACCTAGAGGTTCTAAGTAGAGTCAAGAAAACAGATATGTTTTCACTGATTCTCAGAAAGCTGTGTCATAATGTTGAATCCCTAGTCTCTGGTAAATAGTGTTTAGGACCTTTGAGAGGTAATTTTATTTGGATCAAAGCATAAGGGTGAGACTTTCCTATAGGATTAGGACCCTTTTAAAACATATTCTTTCTCCCTCCTTGATAGAAAGTACTAAAGATGTTCTTTCTCCCTACTTGATAGAAAAAGCTGCCTACCAGTTTGGAAGAAAACCTCTACCAGACCCAGTACCTAACACAGTGGTTCTCAACTTGTGGTTTGTGACCACTTTGGGGGTCAAATATCATGTGTCCTGCATTCCAGATATTTACATTGCAATTCACAATGGTAGCAAAATTACAATTATATGGCAGCAATGAAAATGATTTTATGGATGGGGGTCACCACAACATTAGGAACAGTATTAAAGGGTAAAAACATCATGAAAGTTGGGAACCACTGTGTTAACAGACCCTTTATCTTGGGCTTACAATTCTCAAGAACTGTGGGAATTTAATGTCCATTACATAATAACTCACTTTATGACATTATTTTGTTGTGGAAGTCTGAACTACAAGAGGAAGTATATATAAGCATTGTCTTAAAGTTCTGGGAAAGATTCCTAAAGTCAAGGGAAAAGTTTAATGACTAGGCAAGGCAGAGAGTGAGAGAATTCTGTTGTCTCCCACCACCACCACCACCACCAAAGAAGTCAGTTGTCCTCATCTCCATTCCAAATGAAAAGGATGTGAGGCTGCTTGGAGAAGGTCATGTAACTGGTAAGTTGGTGGCTTTAGGAACTTTTGTCCTATAAACTATGATATAAAATGTGAATAGAGTTATATTGCCAAAGATAAACAAGAGAATAAGGGGCATATGGGACTCCCCTTCGCCCACAGCAGATAAGCTTCCCAGTTTCCATCAACAAAGTCTGGGAAGAGTATAATGTAAAACTGAAAAAAAAGCTGACTTTGGGAAAAGAATCAAAAAGAAATCTCATTGTCAATTTTTACTTTTGGCAAGAGCTAATATACTCTACCAGCAGAGAATTGACCAGCGCTGTTCTGCATGCTTTGCATATGTCTATGAAGATTTAATCTAGTCTCTGAGATGCACCTTTATGGGGAGAGAACTGGGATATAAAGGGGAAGAATAATGTGCCTGACACAATTGATATGCAGAGCAGGTGAGTTGCTTCTGTGTTTCTGGAAGAAATGATGCTCCACAAAGTCTCTAACAACAGCACAAACTCTTCTTACCGTTCTACAGGCCAGAAGTCTAAACTAGGCAGACTCACTATCTTTTTAACCAAAGCTGTAGGATAGAATGGTTTTGTTTAATGTTATTGTTGTTTGTTAGTTTTTGGTTTTCTTCTCTAGATTTTAGACACCACTTACATTCTTTGATTCATAGCAGTTTCTACATCTTCAAAGCCAACAGCATAGCTTGCCCCCCACCTCTTTCTGCCTCTCTGTTCACTTTGGTGTGTGTGTGTGTGTGTGTGTGTGTGTGTGTGTGTGTGTGTGTGTGTGTGTGTATGTGTGTGTGTGTGTGTGTGTATGTGTGTGTGTGTGTGTGTGTGTGTGTGTGTGTGTGTGTGTGTCTGTCTGTCTGTCTGCATTTCTGTCTGTGTCTCTCTTCTTCCGAAATCCATGTTAATGCATTGACTTTTGACCCTGACCTCTTCTTATTAGGATCATTGACATTCATTCTGTCCCCTTTGTTCTTCCAAAATAATTTCCTAATCTTTAAATACTTAGATAAAAACCTGAGCATGCATGAACCTTTAAACTCAGCTACTCTGGAAGTTGAGGCAGGATGATTGGAAGTCCAAGGCCAAAATGGTTTATAGAGTTTGTTCAAGCCTAGTGTGGATGGGTTGTTGAGACCTGCTTTAATAAACAAAACAAAAAAAATAATTTTACATGTAAGGTCTTGCTGTTATTATTATTTCTTTTGCTATGTGATAGAATGCCCTCCCAGTCTGATGACTCACACAAAGACATCTTTGTAAGCTAACATTACAGAGGTTCAAGCCTTAGAATTCTGGGTGCCATGTTGGCAGCCTCCAAACACTTCACTATAGTGACCACAGTATTTGACAAGTTCAAGTAATTTATTTTCACTCTATGTTCCTTTCCAAGAATCTACACATGGTGAATATACAATACTGAAGAGACAAACCTAATCCCTTCACTTTAGCAGAGTGCTAGCCTAAAAGATACAGGTTGAGTGATAATGACATACACATAACAATGAAGCAAAAAGAACTGTACTTTAGAAATCAG
Source organism: Peromyscus californicus insignis (assembly GCF_007827085.1). NCBI lineage: Eukaryota > Metazoa > Chordata > Mammalia > Rodentia > Cricetidae > Peromyscus > Peromyscus californicus. The sequence continues at coordinate 43,839,915 of NW_026294424.1, read as the reverse complement.
CACAATGGGGACAGGAAAGGAATAAACTTAAAAATTACAGGTCACAGAAGACTTCTCAAAGCAAAGATCTGAATTATGAAATATTTTATATACTTGTATTCATATAAATAATATGTGTGAGAAAAATTTAAAGTATTTTGACAGCAGTTATTTAGGCAATAATTATCTATTAAATGATAGGTAATTCCAACCTCATGTTGGATTTTTTCCCTATGGTCCAAGCTTCTTAAAGAGATAAAATGATACATTAAAATGAGAAATGTGAAATATTGTTTCTTTCTAGGAGTTCGTGTTATAAAGCTTTTCAACTTTGAATAAATAGAAAATTCCCTCCATCAGCTGTGACAATGGATACTAAACCTGTTTCCAATGTGGTCTAGAAGGCATGAGGCCTTAAGCTTATTGAAGACTTCTGCTTTTTATATCTTTCATAATATATAAGACCATGCTACTGTTTGATAAAGAGTGAGGCCAAATTCCTAAAATACAACAGATAATGGACAGCACTTAGGTTATTTTATGTTCCTTCTTTCACATTATGCTGTTGTGGATTTCACATTAGGTTAGACAGTGTGAATGACATTGCCAATCCTGAAATCCAATGCTGGTTCTTCTGTTGCTCTAAGAAACCTGTCTAGTCTATATTTAGAACAATTGACTCAGGAGAAAAAAACAGGCATCAGGGCTCTTTCATCAATGTTTGATCTGATGGATTCATCCAAATGCTGGTCAGCTTTGCACTGAGTGTTACTATGGGCAACCGGTTTAAGAACTCCCTATAAATAAGAGAACAGGAAGAAGATATACTGTATGGACATTTATCTGTGCAGACATTCCATTTTACTCATGTGTCTGCCTACATTTAAAGCCTAACACTTTGTTGATTTATCTCTCTGAGCTCTTATCCTTTCACCCCTATAATACTGAAATGCATATGCAATTAGCTTCCCTCAGTCATCTTTCTCCCTTCCTGGTCTTTAAATCTACCAAAGCCACGGTGGAGTAGCTAAAATAATGCTCTCACTACTTCCCTCAATGTCAGGAAGTTAAGATGATCAACCACTCAGTAAGTGGTGATCCTTATGTCAGGGTCTTTGGGTTACCAGTATTGCTCTGCCCCAAGGTAACTCAAGCAGTTTTCATTTATAGGCCTAGAGACAAAGGAAGCACTTGAGCAATGGACTGTATTCCAGGGCTAGATGACTTCAGTATCCCTTGAAACAGAGGAGCTAAGATTGCAAGAAATAAACAATTGATGCCAGTCTGTTTATCATTTTCTCATATATCTACCTATGGCTACCATTTATCTATCTGTCAACCATCTATCTCTATCTCACCTATCTATCATCTGTCTTTTATCTAAACTTTAGCTCAGTGAGGTCTTCAGTCTTTGTTGGAATAATCTTTTTTTTTGGTAAGCACCTTGTAGAAATAGTTAATCCTATAGCAACAAGATTGGCTAACCTTTCAGAAAGTCATTGAGCATTTTCCAGGCCCCCAGGTTTCTATGTTTGCTGATTGAATAATTTTTTTCTGAAGGGCAACAGTTGTCTGTTGAGCCAATCATATTTTAAAGGCCAACTCATTGTCTCAGTGGAAAATATTTCTAGGAATCCTAAACATATCCTCAAAATTTGCAACAGCTCTCTTGGGGGTGGACATTCTCAATTTGGATACTTAAGTCCCTTATCTTCTCCCTGGTAGATTAGAGCTGTTAACTACCTACACATAACAAAGTGTTTTTATTTCCAGCAATTTTTTAAATTTGGTGTGATAAATACAACAAAGTCCAAATTTAGATCTATTTCTATTTCTGTGGACCCTACAGCCATACCACCCTAAACACCCCGATCTCGTCTGATCAGTTACTTTAATGAGCATTTTGAATGTGTATTTTAAAAGTTGTCTAGTAATTATATTAGTGGTTTCTGGTGAAACCTCTATTGTCTCATAATAGCTTCTCAAATCAAGGTCAAAATGCTTCTAATCATGAAGAATCTGTACTGTGGTTTTTATCTTAGATTCATACACTAATTTGTATTGAGAACTTACGAAACTGACACATGGCCAAACACTGGCACATTTTAAAAACAGGTCAAGTAATGGTGCCAAGAACTCAGATTGTAATACCAGTTCTCCATTTGACAGTGGACAAAGTAGATCAACTCTGTACCTCAATTTCCTCATATGTTAAAGGAAACCCAATGAGAGCTAGTCCATAGACTGTGGTGAAGAATGAATAAGTCAGTGTAGTTTTTTTCATCTGGTAAGATGATTTTTTTTCTGTGAATATTGCTTACAACTACAATTAAATGCATAAGAGAATTTAGGCAAATATTATCCTTTCCTTCACAGGGCTCATTTGAAGCACAGATATTCTACATGTTTGTAGCTCCATTTCAGCCCTGCTTTGGAAAACCCTTCCAACTTCCTGACCACAGGCTCTATATGTTATGGTACCCACAAATGAAATTATTCTTAGTATAGAATAGTCTTTATATACTGAGCGGATCTGCTTCTCTGTGACATCTTAAACTACTAGATAGTAATTCCTTTAGGAAGTCATACAGTTGTGGAAGAAGGAGAAATGGGTAATGGTGTCTCATTCATAGTCTGGAGCAGTTCCTCCTCAGCTGTGTGATATTTAAGTTGCCCATCCTGTAGGTCTTCTACTTTTTACGCTATAAAGCAGGAATACCAATTCCTCCTTCCCAGTGTGCTCACAGATGTGAAGTAATCTGGTGTGGGGCAAGCACCTGGTGCATTGCTTGTCATGTGTGAGGTTCAAAACAAGTTTGCTCTTCACCTTCTCAAAGCTGACAAAGTTATTCAGTCCCATATTGTTCACAGTAATTTACACCCTTAAAAATAGCCACTACTAAGACAATGTGGAATTGAACTCATTTTTATATTCCTTACACTGATGGCAATGTAATGATGCTAGCTGCTTCGAAGTTGGTTCTCTTGCTGTTCTCATATGTATTCATATGGATATATAATAAATGCTCATCAGCAATACTGGTGGATTTTTCTCTCATAGCAAACAGCCAACAGCCTGAAAATCCCTCTGTAAAATTCTAACCAATAGAGTAGTTTAGGTCTACTTTTTCTACTCATTGTGCAATGGGAAAGTCCTGGCTATGGATTTTAACCGTTAGTGCACTTATTTGAATTCTAGTTTGTCCTCCTTAAACTTCAGTTCCTTTTGAATACAGTCATTCTTCTTCCTCCACCCCTGATCCCTTACCTGTTGCCTATTCTGAAAAAAAAAAAAGCTATCATGAAATGTCCTTGATTTGATTTGTCTTTAACCATACAAGGATCTAGATAATCACAAAGAGTGCCTGGACAGACAGCTCAGTGAGTAAAAATGGTTGCTGTGCAATTATGAAGAAAGACCTACTTAAGAGTGAGGCATGATCATGTCCATGCCTGTCATGATAGTTTTGGGTTGAGGGGTTAAAAGAAAGGAGGGTTGCTGGGACTTGCTGGCTGTCAGCCTAGCTTCAGATTCAGTGAGTAACTGCATCTCAAAGGAGTAAACTGGAAAGTGATGGAGCTGGACACCCATGTCCTTTTATGAACCCCATGAATTCATAGGCATGTTCTTTGTGCATATATATATATATATATATATATATATATATATATATATATACATCTCTGCTATACATACACATTCACATATACACATACTCACACATTAAAAAAATAGAAAGAGCCGGGTGGTGGTGGCGCACGCCTTTAATCCCAGCACTCGGGAGGCAGAGCCAGGCGGATCTCTGTGAGTTCGAGGCCAGCCTGGGCTACCAAGTGAGTTCTAGGAAAAGGCGCAAAGCTACACAGAGAAACCCTGTCTCGAAAAACCAAAAAAAAAAAAAAAAAAAAAAAATAGAAAGAAAATTACAATGAAAATAGCCTGGCACACCATAGTACATCTGAAATCACAGTAGTAGAGAGTGGAGACTGGATGATCCCTGGCTCACAGATGAGCCAATGGTACACACACACACACACACACACACACACACACACACACACACACAAACATATACACACATATGTGTGCCTGTACACACACTCAAATAAAAAAATGAAATGAAATACTATACTCCATAGGCATGCATACAGACATGCTTGAATATAGAGAAGTTCTGACCTAACACACATGGGAGGAACTCAGTATGTCTTCTGAGAAAACGATGTTGGTTGGGTTCCATAAGATAGTACTGAAAAAGTAAGACTGAAATGCAACACTCGTCAGTTAAATCAGTGCATACATCTTTTTGTTAAATTTCATAGAAATGCTGATTACAATATTAGTGATTGAGCTGTGGCATACAAGTCTCAATGATCATGAAATAAAGGCTGTGCCTTGATAATTGAAGTACGTTCATTATCAGAAAGAAAATACACCAAGGGAATAGAGATTCCTTTCAATCCATGCTTTCTTTATAAATCAGATCCTAAATCTACTCCACTGTTTCAAGCTTATCTTGAAATAATCAAAGAGATGTCCCTGCAGACCTTCAAAACTATGTCAAACTGAAAATAATGTGTTCTGTCATTACTTTGCTGAACTTGTGAATGTAATTAGATTGATTAAAAGGCAATAAGTACTGTTAGGATTAAGTGTTATTACAATTCTGGAGCTAGATGCCAGGGAGCACACTCCAGAGGATTCAGTACAATCCCTGTTTCCTAAAACTTGCATGCCATGGGCTCACGGTGAGTGTTTAAAAAAAAAGTACATTCTTTCAAGGCCAGCCTGGTCTACAGAGGTAGTTCCAGGACAGCCAAGACTACACAAAAAACCCATCTAAAAAAAAAAAATACATCCTCTGTTCATTTGATAATGAGTGAGAAACAACACAAATTAGGAGAGAAAGATGAGCATGGGTATTTAGTTTTTCATTTTTATTTTTGAAACTCACCACATAGTACTCCTACCTTTGTCTCCTAAGTGACACAACACAACATGTTCCAGGTTTTTATTTTGTAAGAGAGAGTTCATGTACACATCTATACAAATTATGATATTATAGGACAGTTATGTTTTACATCAATGGGAAATGAAATTGTACACATGTAAGAGTTTTTGTCACTACCTCGAGTTAATTTTAGTGGTTTTTTTTTTTTTCGTACCACTGATTCTTAGACTTCCATCACTGTCTTAATAACTTTTTTGAACAGTATTTCCTAGTCATTCCCTAAGATTAGAGTATCTATGATATGTGTTTGTCTCATGTACAGCTGCACTTTACCTATAAAACAGGTTAGATTTTGTATTTACTTTTGTGATCTGTATGTGTGTGTACCCCAAATTCATACATTAATATCTTACTTTCCAAGGGGATAGTAGGTAGGCCTTTGGGACTGATAAATGAATGAGATTACTCTCGTGAATGGATTGAGAAGACCTAGACAATGTGCTCCAGTGAAACCATCCTTCCTCAGGGAAGCAGGTTGTCACAGCCCTGGGTCTGCTGTCACCTTTCATCTTGATGCCCTGGCTTGAGAAACTTTAGGGAATTGATTTCTCTTGTTTATGAATTATCTCGTGTATGGCATTGGTTGGAAAAGCACAAGTAGACAAAGACAAGAATGATGTAGTTTCAGTCTCTTTAGGACTGAAAGGGCACTTGTGACAATGACTGTCTTCCTGGCCTTCTTTCTGGTACTGTGGTCTATTAGACTAGGGAAAAGGGAATTTTGAAAACAGATTGAATTCCAACTGTCTCATTAGATAAGTAACCTAATCTCCTTGGATGCAAATGCCATATGTATGAGAATCATGTTGACAATAATATTCAATAGTATGTATCTAGGATTCTTTTCTTTAATGAATTAAGGTAACTTAGAGGCAAAAATATAACTATGGTCTCAAAAATATTAGTTACTCTGTTTTGGTTCCATGATGTAGTACACTTTGAACTCAGCCTTTAAACTGTAGTTTTTCATCTGCTCATTTGTTTTCCTGTCTAAGAGACATTAAAGAAGAAGGCTGAGTAACTGCAGAAAGAACAATGTGAGAGGAACTAACAGAAGCCTTGCTGACAAGTCTGTGACCACAGATTGTGCCAGGGCTGGGACTATCTGAGGAAAACACTCTCTCATATATCATTTGGGAACTCACTCCTCTTTGAATGGATTCTTGCCTTATTAGATATTGCAGTAGGAGATAGATGCTCAAATGCAGTATGGTAATGAGGACAGTATCTAGAGAATATCTATGATCAAGATACCTCTATTACTTACTCTTTGACATGGGTATGAATTGAACACCCACTGCATCCTTGAAATAAAAATATCACACCTAAGTGAGATTATTGTTTTGAAAGTCAAGTAAATGTTACCTAAGTAATTTTTAGTATGAAGTTAGCACCCAATATAAACCACTCTGTATTTTCCTTTAAGCAATTTGTTTTATGGGATGTTATTGGGAATGGTGCAACACAGAGGATTTTAAAATGCCTACCACATAGCCTAAAATAATGGCTATAATGTACATTTCAAGAGCACCTTCAAAATAACGAATTTTTACATCTGTATTCTGCAGAAGCACTTGTTAAAATAAACAAAAATGACATTATTGTCCCTTTTTAAAATGTCAGAATGTTCACATTGCATATGAAAACACAAGATGACAGAGTGTGAGGCTGAAATTCAAATCTAATTTTTCTGATTGCAAACCAAAAGCTGGAACTCATTGTTTAATATCACTGATGTATCCTTGTTTCTCAGTTTATAATCTAATGGATTTTTCAAGGTTCTTAAAATTGTATTATTCAGTTTTAGTTTTGATAAGTCCCCAATGATAAGTAATAAATTTTGTGTACTTTTCATTGGTGATCTTGGTCCATCTTTCATCACACCTCTTTAGGACCTTAAAGAATGTTTGAAATTCATTTTAGTTTTTCATTATCAAAATGTTATGGAAGTATTTGTGGAAATAGGATCTGGTACCATGGGTTTAAAGTGGAGGGATGGGAGATTGTATCTCATTTAATGGATTCTTGGGTAGAATACTAAGAAGCCTTATGTAGTTACAAAGTTTTACACATATGATGTCTTTTGGTACAATCGAAATCAACATGACTTTTTGGTTGTTTATTTCATCAAATTTTTAAATAAAACATACCTGGAGATATATATTGAAAATGATCTGTTATAATTTTGCTTTAATGAACAATAGTAACCAGAAGGTGAATAGTAATTATTGCATATATGGAGAAGCTTCCTTTCCATATCTGTATCTCCGAAAATAATCAGCCTCTGGCTTCCAGCAACACTCAGGGATTATTTTTAATCTGCATTCTCTTTCTTAGATGAATTTGATTGTAGGAAGTCTCACCAAGGGAGAATACAGATCAAAAACTAGATTTGAAAAGCACAACTCCTCCATCCATACTGGATTTGATAGTTTAATAACAACAGCAGCTAACTATAAAACTTCTCTGAAGGATTTAGAGCAGAAAAAGACACAATTCCCAGTGAGCTGACCATCTTTTCTGGGCAGTTAATTGACTTCAGGTAACTTTCCTCTTTTTCACGTGTCTTTTCTGGGCAACCCAGTGTAAGTTCATTTTATTAATGGCTTCCCTGTCATCCATTGTTTAGACATCATTCCATATTCAATCACCATTGTGTCAGTCTCCAAAAGCAATACACCTGAGCTTTAAATAAGCTTTGACAGGGAGTTGTCAGAGGAAGGGCATATCCAACTAGTTCAGCATTTGAGTATGAACAATGTTCCACTTACACATGCAAAGATAAAATAATGAATTATAATTATAAAAGTGCTTAGATGATTCTTGTACTTAAATTTTGGTTTATACATTGGAATCTCATATTTGATGAGAAATTAAAGTCAATTATTTTTTCATTAATTTAAATATAATTCTCTAAAGTTTGGTCAAATACCTGTTAAATTTCAATACTGCACAAGGCAGACCGGAAACAGAGTGTTGCAGATTGCTTTCTTACTTTCCTGCAACTAACAGATCTGTTGGGAAGTTCAAGTACACACACACACACACACACACACACACACACACACACACACACCCAATTGGATAATCACAAAGATAGTAAGAAATAGACAAACTTTATGTTTTTATGTCAGTAAAGTTTGAGAATTTAGTATATTCCAGAAATTTCCCACAAAGCAAATTACTGTCTGGATATCAGTTAACTCAAGGTTTTGCTTGATGAAATATACTCAAGCATGTGCCCATATATTTGTGTTATTTTATTATTTACATATAAAGAGAGCCTATATATTAATACACACAAGCACAAACACACATACACACAAATGTATACACACACACACACACACATATATATATATATACACACACATAAATACCTCCACACATCCACATATATGAGTCCAAAACCAGAGGGTGAGAAAAGGATAATAGGGTTGAAAACAGAGAGGTCAGTGCATGGTATGAGTCTGAAGATCCATTTATGAATTATATATTATTTTGCAGGAGACTTATCAATAATGAGAAAGTCTTTAAACAAAAACTTCACTGGCCTGTCTCTGTGTTTTAGGAAGAGTATCTGGTGACCTTTTACCTACAGTCCTAGAATCATGGAAAGAAGAAAGGCAGCCAGAACTGTGTGTTATTCAGGAAATGATAAGAGGAAGTGAAGACATATGAAATGGAGGACAGAATTAGAATCAATAAGGCAAGATGAAGTTCATAATAGTTTCTGTAAAAACTACTTGATGTATTTTCAATTGGCTGTGTGAAATTAATATTTAAAAATGGAAATAGGAACTTATTGGAACAGGCTTCTCTGAAAAGTTCCCATAATGTATTTATTTAAGAGGCATATTGCTTTTTAAAAGCACTCTGATGTCACACTGATGATTTAGTGGGAAATGAGCCTTAAAATAATGGATGCTGACAGAGATCCTAACATAGAGACACTTACATCTGGATGCCATATTGCCTAGGAAGTGAGCCTTGTGAGACATTTGTCACAACTACACAGCGGCTGTGTCACAGCCGATAACCACAGCCTCTGCGGTTGGGTGTCTTCAGGCAAGTGGATGCTTGCTTGTATTCCTTGTTCTTAGTTAAAAATAGATGCAATGATTATAGAAGAGCTAGCAAACAGAACTTCAAAAGAAATGAGAAATTCTGCAATCTCACCACACATAAAAAAAATGTTAACCTTTGGAGTGTTTATTTTCCTAGATCTTTTGTGTGCATTATTTAGTTATTGTAAGAAGTATTTCAAAGAATAATCTCCCTTCTGCCTCTCTCCTTCACAGCTTATCTTTAATTCCTGGTTTCTCACTTCTTTTACCTTATTCTTAAATGTTCCTTTTTTTTTTTTTTTTTGCTTAACACACCATAACATAGAAAGAAACAAATCGTAACACATCTCCTAGTTCAACTATTTAGAAACAGAGAATTCTCTTCTTGTAAAACTAAGAGAATGTAGTAGGCATAGAGACCAACCTCCTAGCCACGAGGATGTCTAATTTGCAGAAGCTAGGGGAGCAAAGGTGTCACAGGAATAGTAACAGTGGGCTAAGAACAGTGTGCACATCTGGCATCTTTAGAAAGTAAGTGGGAAGTAGTGGCAACATCGAAACATTCCAACTCTGCTCCATAAGTGCAGCTACAAAAATTGCTGTGCTGATTGGCTATGGACATACTTTTACCATCTGACCATCCTCAGGTACGACTCCTGCTTCTCCTCCATCCCTGCCTTGGTAGCTGTGTTGTGACTTTGAACATGTTCCATGACTTCTGGAAGAGTCAGTTTTCCTTTTCATAAAATACAAGTGAAGTCAACTCATAGTAAATCATATAATATGAGATAGATATTTGTCATCTCCGGGTCACTGAGATCCAGAGAAAATATTTGTTCACTGTAGTAGCAATTCATCACAGAAGCAAAAATGCTTACCCCATGCTTGATTCTAAATCCAGTTCCCCTTTTACTTTTTTCGAGAAGAAACAGTCTCCAAATAGCATAAAAAGTCAAAAAACCTGTTCATACCATTCCTTCAAATTGCCAAATTGTGAAATTTTATATTTCAACTAGGACGTTCTCCACCATGATTTTGCAGCTACAATCATTTACTGTGCGTGCAATCATGTTCCACTCAGCAGTCACCATTTACTAGAGTCTCATAAGGTCATTTTGCCTTGGAATGTTATTGTTGTCTGGGCTGCATAAACATTCTGCCTGATGTTTGCACAATAACAAAACTGCTCCCCCCGCCCCCATTTCTCAGAAGGTGCCCCTATCTTAAAGGAATGCATGACTATATTTCAAACCACCCTGAGACACAAGTCTGACTCTCAGCCGGGGTCAAAGCCACTTAGTGTGACTAATTTGGATTTGAACCTTTTAGCTACTTGCGGTATCCAGAAATAATTTATTATCCTGACATTCCACAAAAGATATAACTACAAAACAAATATCCAAACTGGCATTTTAAAATATGTCAGCTGAATGGATGAAAGAGTCCCATTCTTTCCTTTATATCAAGATGAACTTGCTTGGTACCTGTCATGGAGTGAAGCTTATCTAGCAGCAACAGGAAGCAAAGGTTATCTCTAACACAATGGAAAAGGGCAAATGAATGTTAACATTTAATTAAAGCCTCAGGAAAAGAATGGCAAAGTGCAGGTCCGTGGTAAAAAGAATAGTGTTGTTGCTTTACGGAGAGGGATGGCTGAGTGCAGAGGCAGAATCTAAATGCAGATAGTTGAATTAGCAGTGCTCTTGATGTCGCTGACATTATATTACAGTGGTTTATGCTCCAGCAAAAGCATTAATAGGAAGAAGCTGTTGGGGATGTAATTTTGACTGCAAGGACTACAGTCAAATGTATGAGGATTTTAGAAGAGTCCAGAGTAGATAGAAGCAAAGCCACAAGGCAGCCCACCCAGCATTAAACATGAATTGCTCCTGTACCACTTATAACTGTGGAAAGATGGACTAGTAGCTCAGCTTCTTTTTAGTTTCCTCATTATAAATTAAACACTGCTGGTGTGTACTTAGATAGTAATTAGGAGGCGACACACAGAAATTACTAATTTTTTCTAATCTACAGTCTTCTTTCTATACATATTTGTTCCATATACTCCTAAGCTTTAGATTCAGTATTTACCAGCCATACTACTAGTAGAAAATATTTATCTTTCTAAGACTCAGGCTTCTTGTCTGAAAAATGGGTCTCATTACAGTGTCTAATTGAATTATGAAAATTGCATAGAATCAGTAATGCACACTTTTTGGCACACACTAATCATTTACTTAGGGTTTTTTGTTCCCCAGATAGACCAAAGCTTCCTAAAGAGGTACCTTCATAGTTTCCTCCTTGTGTCCAACAACATTTCCATATGAATGCCTATGAAATAAGTAAATAAATAAAAATATTCTGTGTACTGATACATTAACACGGTAACATTCATACTCAACATGGCATGCCCAAGAAAAGAGCCTAATGGGTACTCACAAAGACCTGTGTGTAGCTAGAGTTTTCCTGCCTGGCCCACAGTCAGGACAAATCTCTATCACCTGCCAGTCCCATAGCCACTCAGACCCAACCAAGTAAACACAGAGACTTATATTGCTTACAAACTGTATGGCCATGGCAGGCTTCTTGCTAACTGTTCTTACAGCTTAAATTAATCCATTTCCATTAATCTATACCTTGCCACATGGCTCGTGGCTTTCACATGCTGTTTGTCATCATGGCGGCTGGCAGTGTCTCTCTGACTCAGCCTTCTACTTCCCAGCTTTATTCTCCTCCTTGTCCCACCTACACTTCCTGCCTAGCCAATGGCCAATCAGTGTTTTATTTACTGACTAATCAGCAACACATTTGCCATACAGAACATCCCACAGCACCTATGGGATACTGGTAGAATGATACTCAGAGACTCAGAGAACAATGGGGTGGAATGGAATACTGATATCACCAAGTTCTGTTCTCTCTTGTTTCCTCACATCAGAACCTCACCAAATTGCCCAGCAACCCACAATGGTGTCGGCTACAGAGAAAATGTGTTCCTTCTTTTCTCATATCCACCAGTACTTTAATCTTTCTCTTCTCTCTCTCCCTCTCTTTCTCTTCTTTCTTTGTCTCTCTCCTCTCCTCTTTCTCTTCTCTCTCCTTTCTTCATCTCTCTCCTATCCTCCCTCCCTCTCTCTCTTCTCTGTTTCTCTCCTCTTCTCCTCCCTCCCCCCCTCTCCTCTCTCTCTCTCTCTCTCTCTCTCTCTCTCTCTCTCTCTCTCTCTCTCTCAGCAGTTTTTAAAGTCTCACTTGCTATAGATGTTCTCAAGCTCTTCTTCCTGACTGAGTGGATACAGGCCCCCAACTTGTATGTTTTCCTACTTCTCAGCTGTATCTGGATTATACCTGTCTTGTATTATACCTGTCTATGTATTTAAAACCATGAAATCTGAGATGAGATTTCATTTCCGTGGTCAAAGATTGTTTTAAGCAGGTTTTTAATGCTTGATACTTTAATTTCAGAACTTATTAGACCTCAAGGGAAAGTCAAAACTGCCTAATCTTTATTTTACATGTTGGCAAATCAAAGCTAAGCACTTGCAGACCATTCAAGACTGAGTCACCCAACTCAATTCCACGTTATTTTCCCTGCACCATTTTCCAAGAACTTTACAAACTGCAAAGCACTTTGAACTAACCAAAAGATGTAGGTTTTTCATATTTAGGTCTGTGTTGTAAAAATAGCCAACGTATACCTTTACCTTTAAAGAAAAGACACAAAGTCTTAAACAATAAATAAAATTCAGAGTCTCAATATTTCACATCTGAAAAGTCTCAGTGCTTTTCTTTTTCTCTTCAGGTGGATGGAAGTCCTCACAAGGACTGACACAGATAAATAGGAAAGGGAGGGGTGGAAGGGGTGTACCATAACAGACATGCAAAGTGGGTAGAGAAAGGAAAAGAACTGTGGATTCTCTGACCATCATCCTTGTCAAATACCCACTGGGACCCACCCAAGAAATAGAACGTCTGTGCCTTTCCTAGAAGCCAACTCAAGGATGAACATAAAGGAAGATTCTCCCTGGCTCAACCCACAAAGGCAACATTCATTTTGCTGCACCCAGAGCTAGTTCACAATGGATTATGAAAAGATAAGTAGTCTCTTTGGGGAGTTGAATTTCGAATAATTTTTTTCAACAAAGAATAGAGTGTGTCATATGTTTAATTAGGAAGCTTTAATGACTACATAACTCCCTTTAAAAAAAAAAAAAAAACCAAAGATTTGGAAGTTGGAGAGATGCCTCACTGTTCAAAAGCACAGAAGGCTCTTACAGCAGAGCAGGGTTTGATTCCGAGCATACACATGGAAGTTCACAACTATCTGTAACTCCAGTCAAGGAGAGTCTGATACCCTCTTCGGTCTTTCATTTGTACCAGGCCCACACATGTTTCACAGACATATGCACAGGCAAAACACTCATGAACATAAATTAAATAACTATGTAAATAATTTTAAAAAATAAAGATTTGTTTCTTTTAAAATGTGTGTGTGTGTGTGTGTGTGTGTGTGTGTGTGTGTGTGTGTGTGTGTGTGTTTGCATATGTGCACACATTCACATGCACACAGAAGTGCAAAGAAGGCATCAGATCCAGTTGGTTGTATGCCCTCTAGCCTAGATGTGGAGAACCAAATTCTGGTCCTCTCAAACAGCATCAAGTACTCTTAACCACTGAGCCATCTCTCCAGGCTCCACTATCCTCATTCTTTATACTTATATTACTTGTACCATTAACATCTATGAAAAAATTTAGGAAATTTCAGAAGACACATATGTGAGGTTGCCTCATAGCTAGAGTTTCTGATATGAGGTTCTTGCAAGGATATATAATTACTTACTTGCTTCACTACAGAGGCATGCCTACATCCCACAGAGTGGGAGCCAGTGGAGTGAGTGGAGAGAAATCCCCTGCCTTTCAGAGGCAGGAGCCCTGGGAATAACATGCAGGCTAAGTAATCTGGAGATATGTGTCTAACCAGGCAGAAAGAAATCAAAACATTCCTAATGAGCCATCACAACCTGACTGTTCTCAGTTAGAATCAAAGTAGAGTAAGCAGGAGTTGTCTGGTAAGTGGCAATAATTAGCAGCTCCAAGGAGAAAAAAAAAGGAAAAGCTATGATTTGGGTTCTTTTGATTTGAGGATAGATCTTTTTTTTTTTTCTTTGCATCATTTCACATTTCTGTCAATCACCGAAATAACCACTTTCTGAAGATCCAGGGGCACGGGGAATTTGAAGGGTTTATCTTGAATCCCCTAATTCCCCATCAAGCAAGGTATAACTCCCCATATAAATACACACACACACACACACACACACACACACACACACACACACACACACACACCTATTGTACATTGTCTTTGATTTTGTGTCAGGGCTCTGTTTTCACAGCCAGCATAAGTGTCTTTTCTGAGATGCACTAATTCATGGTAAGGTGCACAAAAGTGTGTGTCTTGAAGAGCAGCCAATTGTTGATTGTTTATGTAGCTAGTGGATTGAACTTGAGCTATGTTCTTGAGTATATGAAATACTTTATGAGTACACATATACATACTGAAAAGGAAATTTAATCCAGGGTATGTCAATAACCAAGAGCCTGCATGAACCTTCTTGTTATATATAATGTGTATTCTATATGGCCTAGAATCTCTTTTAGGTTTCTTTTTCTAGTTAATCAGAAAACACGGTACTAACATGGACAATTATGAGGTTTATAAATAGCTGCATAAATATCTGTTAAGATGCTGGAATATGAATAAGATAGAAAAATGTAAGTAAGTTGAACCGACATGAAACTGTTATGAGCATTGGGGTGTGAGCTGGTATTTCTTAGCTTTATATCTTTATACAAAAATCACTTAAACTCTTCAAATTACATGTCTAAAAAGAGGCTGAAGTTTCCTGTTTACTAGCTTATGGTCAGAGAATTGACTATAAATGTGAAAATAAGCAAAAGAATACTTTACACAACAAAGGTAGTTATTTGGCGGGAAAGGCGAGTAGAACTCAATATAGAAGGAACTAATGCAAACTAGGAAGTACGGTTCTCTGAAAGGTAGAGATTATTAGAAGGTGACATCTACTAATTTTGAATAATAGAAAATTGCCTTTTGAAAAACATGGATTTACTTTAAATATTAACATAAGAGAAATAGTTGGTCTTTAAAACTACAATAAGTGAACATCGGGTGTTCACAGTGCAGATTGGTACCACTGTTATAACTAATGAAAATGTACTACCACTTAGAGTAAGGCAGGCACCATTTCCAAACTTTTACTGACACATTCGGTCCTCACATTTGTGTCTTTCTCTCTTGTTTTCTACCTACTGATCTGTTGACTGAATGATTACAAAGCATGGTAGCTTCATAGCTTCAAGAAACAAATTTGGGTTACTTTCATATCATTTTAGTAGCCTATTGGGTAATAATTATTAATTTTAGCACCCTGGATCTCATGAAATTCATGGATCCACAATCTCATCAGAGTCCTCAATTTACTTTTGCTGTGGAATAATAAGTTCAAATAAAACACATAAAGGAAAAACCCATATTTACAATAAAAATTGTGTGAGCTATTTCACTTTGACACTTCAGTCACCTTGGGCACTTAAACACACTTCAACTCAATTTTCTCTTCCATAAAGCATGGATAGTTAAAGATATGGCACCCACTTTCAGGAGAATTTGAAGCACTTCTGTCTATTGCGTATTGATAGCAGAGTCACCAAGGACAACACATTGCATTACTCATCTAGAGAGAACACAGAACAAAAGCAACTTCCACAGTGGTGTCAGTGCCCCATGGCTAGTGGTTTCTCCTGACAACAGATGAAGGTAAAATGTTCTCGCCTCCTGTTAAAGGACCTCATTCCTTCCCCCGAAAAGATCAGAGATCCTGACTGGAGTTGACCAGTTACCATGTCTTGAACAGGCTTACCCAGAACAAAACAATGACAGATACACCCACTCAAGGCCATCAGCACCTTACAGACTGGGAAGACTCTATAGGGAACTTTTTCAGGTCCCATCTCATGCACCAGAGCAGATAATTAGAAGACTTGTATGCAGAATTGGCTATTCTTTTTCCCAAAGAATGACACAGCACCAATCTCATAGATGTACTCTGAGAATTACATTTTCAAGTCTATAAAATATCAAAATCATTTGTGACAGATTGAAAGCACTCAAAACACATTGCCAAATAAACATTAAAGTAGCTGTTATAATTTTCCAATATCACTTACTTAAATTAACTGTAAATTAAAAAATTATTGCTGTGAGTAGTGGCTCTGGAACTTAAACTTTTGAGGGGTGAATTCCATCTGCCAAGGTCAGCTATTTGAAGAAAGCTACACAGGACATAAGAAACATGCCACCTAGAGATCTAGGAAGAAAGGGCAATAATAGGAAAGCAAAATTTTAATCCAGGGTTGCCAAATATATGCCTAATCTAGTAATTTATGTTTGAGATTCATAAGCTAATTTCTGCATATTATCCACAAGCCATTGCTAGATGATCCTTTAAAATGTCTTTATGTAATTTCATAACTTTTGATATTTAATTAAAAGTGTTTATATATACATAAATACACATATTATATATATATATATATATTCATTGTAAATTAAGCACATCCTTCATATATCCACCTCCAGTTCCTTATCTCTCCTCTCTCCCCAAGTCTTCTTAGACAGTTTAACTTTCATGTCATACATACGTACATGATTTCATGTATTTACATAAAAATCTAGGATCCACAAAAAAGAAAACATACAATAGCTATTATCCTTAACTATAACTTTTGGACAATATATTTACATTTTATTTTCTTGTTATTGATACCCAAATGTATTTTTTGCCTGTGTGCTCATATTGCTAATCAAATCTGAAGTTAAATAATCCTCAGTATTGTGTATAATAATTAAGGAAAAAGTTCTGAATAAGAGCTTTCTGCCATAGGTGAGTATCCTTAATTCAATATGTATTATTCATAGGTTAAGCCTTATGTTGGGGACTGGAGATACTGCCCTCTAGTTAAGAGCACTAGCTGCTATTCCAAAAGACTCAGGTACAATTCCAAGCATCTACATAATGACTAAAAACTGTCTATACCTTCAGTATACCCGGAGATCCCATGACCCACTTTGGCCTCTGCAGGCACCAGGAATGCATAGGGTTTACAGAGTTACATTCAGCCAAAATATCTGTGCACATAAAATAATAAATACAAGTATTTTAAAAATAATTTATGCATGAATTATTTGGATTAGGGCATCACTGGAATGTTCTATGACTACATTTTGTCATGGAAAATATTGGTGCAAAAATATAACCAGGTCACATATCCATAAAAACTAAAGTAGCTTCCGAACTAGAAGATCACTTGTTAACTCAGAACTTGTTCTAGTTGTAAATCCTAAAAACCCAGTATGCTACAAGAATTATTTAAATTGAAAGATTTTTTTCTATAAAAATGATTGTGGAACAACAGAGAGGGAGAACAAGGAATAGGAGACCATGGTAAATGAAGACCACATGAGAATAGGAAGAAGCAAAGTACTAGAGAGGCCCACAGAAATCCACAAAGATACCCCCACAACAGACTGCTGGCAATGGTCGAGAGACAGCCTGAACTGACCTACTCTGGTGATGGGATGGCTAAACACCCTAATTGTCATGCTAGAAACCCCATCCAACGACTGAGGGATCTGGATGCAGAGATCCATGGCGAGGAGCACTGGGAGTCCAGTTAGCGAGAAAGAGGAGGGTTTATATGAGCGAGAATTGTTGAGACCAAGGTTGGATAAAGCACGGGGACAAATAGCCAAACGAATGGAAACACATGAACTATGAACCAATGGCTGAGGGGTCACCAACTGGATCAGGCCCTCTGAATGGGTGAGACAGTTGATTGGCTTGATCTGTTTGGGAGGCATCCAGGCAGTGGGACCGGGTCCTGAGCTCATTGCATGAGTTGGCTGTTTGAAACCTGGGGCCTATGCAGGGTTGCTTGGCTCGGCCTGGGAGGAGGGGACTGGACATGCCTGGACTGAGTCTACCAAGTTGATCTCAGTCCTCGGGGGAGTCTTTGCCCTGGAGGAGGTGGGAATGGAGGGGTGGGCTGGGGGGAAGGGGAGGGGAGCGGGAGGGAAGCGGGAGAGGGGAGAAAAAAGGGAATCCGTGGCTAATATGTAGAACTGATTGTATTGCAAAATAAAAAAAAAAGAATAAAAAAAAACAATGAAAAAAATGATTGTGGAATTTAAGGGTTACAATATGTGAAGCAATCCCATATGTATGAGAATCAAACTAAATCTTATATGATGAAAGGCATGGACTCTACAAAAGGCATCATGGACATTTAAAAGTCAGAATGGACTGTTTCTTTCTGTAAGCTCACAAATCCATCTCAAGGTATATACCCCAAAGAAAAAGCACATATGGTCATAGATCATTTTTCTTTTTGTAATAAATATTCTCAAAGCAGAAACTTCAGGGAGATAAGGTTTATTTGGTTCATAACTCATGGTTCCTGTCCATCATGGCAGGAAAGTCGCATCAGCAAGACCTTGACAAAACTGACATCTGTAGTCAGAAGATGAGAACAGTAGACATGTGCATGCTTATTTCCAGCTACTTTCTCCTTTTTGATGCATTCTATATCCCAAAATTATGGATGGGTGCAACTCATTTTATGCTGGTCCTTCCCACATCAATTAAACTAGTAATGACAATTGCCAACAAACATTTTCACAGGCAAGCTTTGCCTCAATAGTTCCTAATTGAGGGTCCCTTCATGGGTAATACTAGAATGTGTCAGGTTGATAGGAAAAACTGATCACTACACACACGAATACCAAAGGTTCATTAAAAGATGGTTTATTACAGTTTCATCCACAATAATCAAATATTGAAATTTATCCAGATGCCTACAATATTAGAAGGTATCCAGAGTGGACCAAAACAAAACAAAAAAAACAGAAAACAAACAAAAAAATCCCACAACCAACAGCCACAGAAAATCCTTCTTATATTTAATCTATGGGTGATTTTGTAATGCCCAAGGAAAATTCAAGCACATAATGTTATATTCATATGATTTTTTCTAGATGAAGTTCAAACAGAATTATCTATTAATGAAGCTTCACGATAATGTTTAGTGTCTACCACTCTCAAGTATAGATTTAGTCTGGGAGTGTATATGGTGGAGATACATGAGCTTGCCAGGTTCCATGTCTTGTGATGGTTGTTGTTTATAGCTCTTTGTATACGTGTGTAAAATTCATCCAGCACTTTTGCACCTTTGCTTTACACAACTATTTATGTGAGGGTAGGGCCACAGTAAGAGAAAAATGTTGTTGCCTATGTTCTTGTGTTTTTCAGAATTTCACAATGTCAAAAAACAGCACCTTGCCTTACTGTAATCACCTAAGCAGGGTGCTGTCTATGGTAACATGATTTGCATAGTCATAGTATCAGTTTTGCAGAGACAATTTGCGTGACATTGCCAAAACTGAGAAAGTCTTGTAAAGTTTTTCTTATACATAGTTTCAAAGAAAATGGTAAAAAAATTCTGATTCTGCAGAGAAAACATGATTTTGTCTTAACACAGTTATACCCTACTGCACTGAATAACTAAGTTACAGCTGGTTCTCCTCCACTGAGGAGACAATATCATAAATATTGATTATGGTAAAGTATACTAAAGCTGAGATCAGATACAAAGCCTTCATTAAAGAGGGAGAGATTTAAATGGGTAGTATGAATAGAAAGCATGTATCTATTAAAGTAAAACAGCAAGGTGCTCCATACCAGAAAAAAGAAACATTGAAAAGGTACAGGGATAGTAAGCAAAAAGACATATGTGGTGGTATTTTTAATAAATAAAGTTGCCTGGGGGTCAGAGCTATTAGAGCCATAGCAAGTGCATGGCAGTGGTGGTAAGGACCTGGAGGGCGGTACATACAGGCAGTGACGAGGCAGTCACATGATTGGGTTTACAACCAATCAGAAGCCAGAACAAGGAGAATATAGAGGCAGACACACAGGAAGTAGGGCTCTTTCTCTTTCAGAGAGCTCTCTTGGCTGAGGAGGATCCCTGAATCAGGAAGGGTGAGGCTCTTGGCTCTGACCTCTTGGCTTTCTTCTCTGAATCGACTCTGTGTTTCTTGTCTGATAAAACCGTTGGTTACATCTACACTGAATTACATCTACAGACATAACTTTGCTTAATTGATTGAGAATTTTTAATACTAAATTTCTATTATTCTCATCATTAAATTCTATGACATTGAAAGAATTCTGTGCTTCCAGAATCAAGCATTTGATGTAGAGAAATGAGCAAACTGAAGAGGTTATGAGAATGAGTATAGAAAACTTAAAGGAACTAACAGAGCTTGGATTGTCCAGGAAGCTAGCTGTCCATGACTTTCTTTCTCTGCAAGAGTGATGCTTCTACCCACTGAGCAGGTGGAGAAAGGCTATTAATACCTCCCTTAAATAGCATGTGGATTCAGCAAACAAAGGAGTCAAGACTTAGACAGGACTCATAACCTTCTAAACAGGGTTTAGCAACATGGCTGCTCTCAGTTAGAATCAACACGAAATCAGTTGTCCTGTAGCCAGTGAGTAGTCATCATCCTCCAGGAAAGTAGCACATCCAAACAAAGAAAACACATTCATCGTGTTTTTCTTTCTCTGATAACCTGCATATCAGATTTTTTTAAAATCCTTGCTTCTGTTTCTTGTGACAGCATAGTTGGGTAGGGCCCCTTGAAGATCCAGTAGAACAAAGCAAACATTCAGTTAAAATTATGCAGTGACTTTGGCTCACTTGGCTTCACAAATGAATGTGGTCCTTGGGAAATATTGTTTCTTAACAGACAATTACTTTGTGAGTAATATTTTCACTCAGAAAATACTGGAGCAATGAACATTCCAAAACTACAGAAACTTGTTGACATAAGCGGAGTTATTTGTGTTCATATTCTAGTTGATCTTCCTCTACACTGCATTACTCATTACCCACTAGCTTACCTCTGAGTGTCTGAAGAAGTGTTTAATATCTACAAAACTGCAGACATCCACAGACCCTTCAGTCACTGTAGTCTGTGTATTTTCAGGGAGTGACCTTTAAGGAGAAATTTGTGGCATAGTTTCTCCAAATATGTACTAAAGAGGGGATATAATGCCTAGGTGAATATGAGAAGTGCCTAACGAGGGAAGAAGAGAAGTTTCACCTTAAGAAGTGATACTTGAGCCATGCAGAGTTAGATATGTTATTGCAACACTTGGGAAATGGGGTAGAAGTGCAGTGAATTCCAGATCAACTTGGGCTGTATAGCAAGACCATGTCTTAAAAGACAAAATTGCACAATAAAAAATTATCTAATAAATGCATGAGCATGAATAGGTGCCATAAAATCAGTAGGGAAAGAACACTTCAAGCAGGAAGGCATGAATTTGTCTTGGTGGAGAAAGAATGGATTTGTGAAAAATCTATTGGCTAATATACCTTAGCTTATCAATAGATATTGAATACTATAGTAGCCAACTTTCATATTCATGAAAGCCAAAATTATAGCAGAGATTGTTAAGTGACGTATTCATTCAGGAATCTCCTGTGCTATCCAAGATTTATCGATGACCTAAAACATCCAGTGGCTGGTGATCAATAAATCTTGTTTTGGGGAAGGGTCTAATAAGACATAGGAGGTTGACAGGAGTCATGAGTTGTAAGCAGAAATGCCAGAAGGAGCCACTGTAGACATTTTTTACTTCATTTCACATGTTGTACAATAATTTAAGGGGTAAAATGGCTCTTTGTGTGGAAGTTTGCTTATTATAAATACTGAACAGGTAGACTCTGTGGTAAAGTTTTAAAGGAAGGAATGCATTTTCTCTTCGAGAAGCTTTAAGAAAGAAAAAAAATACTTGATAAAGTAAAATTTGTGAATTCGTCTTCCCTTTAGTTTCATTGTCCACATCCTTTCTAATGGTTCCAAGCTTCCATTGCTGTGTGCAAACCTCCCCTTACATAGAAAATCTCAGATTGCTTCACTAATTGAGTAGCAAGATGCTCAGAAATGCATAAGATGTTTTCAATCTTATCTCAGGCGTTAAAATAAAACTGAATTTAATGACTGATGCTGAAACACGGCAAGAGATGGCTTTGCAACTCAGAAATGCCCCTTTCAGAAGAATATGAAAGGCATTTCCATATTCTTGACTATTTGAAAGCAGGGCCCTGACAATTGTGCTCCTAAGTATGAGTGAAAGTCTTTGTAAAAATCATGCCAATCTATGAATACATCCATTTTGTACTATTTTACTTCCATATTTTAACAATTTATTTATGAGCTTTCTCCTGGGCTCAGAGCTAAAAGGAAGCTTTACAAAAGCAAGTGTGATTAAACACAAACAGTTAACTGATTCTAGAAAGTGGTTTTCATGACTATCATTTTGTAGGGCATGGCAGGCTGTATTCATTGATGGATCTTCATCATTATTCACCTAACACAAGCAGCCAGACTATAAAGAAGTGTAAACACATCTTCTTTGGCGTTTGGATGTTTTGACATGTTCCTACATGCTGTCTGTCACCTCTGCCTTCTGTTCCTGGCTCTTCTTCTCAGTCTTTCTATATCAGCTCATAGATTTTTCCACTACTTTTTCAGGGACGTTTTCCTTATGCCCTAGAATTGTTTTTAAACAATTGCTCTGAATCCTGCAGTTCATGTTGTTTCTGTATCTTCACAAGGACATGCTAAATAACTCATGCCTCCAGTGAGAAATGAAGACATGAGACCCATTTTAGTAATAGCAACAGCAAATATGGCTAGCGAGATAGCTCCATGGTTAGAAGTACTTGCTACCATGACTGAGGACCTGTGGTTGATCTCCTGAAGGCATATAGTTCAAGGAGACTATATTCCCATGAGTTGTCTTCTGACTTCTGCAAATAGGACATGGCATATACGTGCTTACCCAAAATAAATAAATATAAATTTTAATGAATTACGACATGACATGAGGAGCTCAGAAAACAGCTCAGTCAGTCAAGTGCTTGCTATACAAACAGGATGATTAGAGTTTCACCTTTGTCACCCATGTAACAAGCCAGGTGATATGGCACATGCTGTAATTTCAGCAACTGGAAATGCAGAGGTGACAGGTATTTTGATCTTTGCTGGTCAGTCAATATGGCCTCATCTATGATTCTCACATCCCAGTGAGTAACGATATCTGGGGTTGATCTCTGGCTTGCACATGTATATGTACATATGCACATGTGCACCCTCACACATACCTGTGTACCCACACACGCATAGACACAGGGATATACACAACTGATCACTATTAATGAATTAAAGACAGCAATGTTAGAGTGGTAAGTCAAGTAGAACCTTCTGAAGATGCAGTCACCTGTGACTGTTGAGGTCATCCACATGAAGTTGCATTTGGATTATGTTGATTTGATGTGAAATTTAAGCCTAGAGATAATGAAGGAGAAAGTCAGAAACCATATATAGGCTTTTGTCCCTATTACCCACAAACAAGTAAATGTGAGTGTAGAGTGGGATTTAATATCATCAGAGAGGCACCATGTTGACAGATTCTTAGACTTGCTATCCTTGTCACTTGGTTTTCATTGGCCTATTATCCTGGAGAAACATTTGCATAGCTTAGTCATAGTGTTCCACTCAATCTGCCTTTGCTGTTTTATGCTCCCCAACTGGAACCATGTGGCTATCCACAGATGATTCTGCTCCTGAGGAGACTTTCGTGGACATTGCTAGCTCCTAGTGTCTCCAACAGGAATTTTTCAACTACATAAGCTTAACTCCATATACTATTACTGGAATTGACACACATGGGGTTATGGTTTACCACCTTCCACCTCTAAACAGTAAGTTCTATCACAAAAGACCCGGTCTCCACTACACCTTCAGGAGATGCTTGACCCCAAATGAAGACCAGTAAACATTTCTTATCTAAATGCATAAGTATAATGCTTGAATAAAGGAAACTGTTTCAAACCACATCGTGCCTAATTTTATGTAGATGGTTTTTGAAAGGAGTGTTGAGATTAATTGTGTATATGCAAATTCAAAGTTCTTCACTTTGTAGCCCAAGGGCCAAAGCCAGCCCACTTGATCTAGAAAATAAAGATGTATTGCAATCCAGATCTGTACATTCATTTCTATAATAGCTTGTCTATGTTTGTAAAGCAATAGCAGAGCTTTGCAATTGCAATAGAGACTATATGGCAAGCAAAGCTCATTTATGGTATGGCCTTTAGAGAGAATGCCTGCAAACTCCTAAATTGGAGCATTGACCATTTGAGAATAAAAGAACAAACTATCTGTCAAAATTATTCAGCGTCATCTATACGAACTAAGCAAACAAGAAAATTAATATACTACAAGATGCTATTTGTTTTTTTTTTTCAGTGAAAAAAACTCTCATGTGTATCTACCTTTAATTGAACAACAAATGCAGTTCACTCAGTCCAAGGCTTAGATGCTGTAGTAATGGGAGCCACCACTAACAGAAATTCTTCCATGATGGCCTGTGTCTAAATGTAGGGTGGGGCCCCAGCAGTGTAGATCAGGGTACTGTGCTGGTTAGTAGCCTGCCAACACAGAAAGTTGAATAAATTGGAGCTGCATTGACAATGACAGCTGTCATTAAAAAGATGGAAATGACTAGGATTTTGTTGTGATACTAATTTAAGTAAATCTAAAGGAACATGAAAATAAACTTTAAGTATTCTAGGTGCTTATTTTTTACTCATTACTCTCAATTTTTCCAAATTAAAATACATAATTTATTACTTTTAAATATTTATATTTGTAATTTTATCTAATATATAAATATTAGCTTTCATTGACACACTTTCAAACAACATTCTTTGTTGTTTCTCTCCCGCTCCCTTTTCCCCTCTGCATTGTGTCATCCTTGTGACACCTTGTACTTTGTGACTTTTCATGCCTTTTTGCCTTCCTTGTCTTTCTTCAATATCTCTCATACGGTCTTCTATCTAGTTTCACAAACTATCCTCACTTTTACACTCCCTCATCCACACATCTACATACCTCTTCTTAAAATGTTTTTAAAAACTAAAACTGGTAATTAATCTATTCATTAAGTGAGTTGTTTCCCTTAGTAGGAGAAAAACACCAAGGTTGTGCCCTAAAGAGATGATGTCACTTAATTAAAGCATCATAGCATCCTGTTGAAACCATCCAGCTGTGGGGAAATGCTGGTGTCACCCTATGTCAAATGACCTACAGTCAAGTCCCTTCATTGAACTGTTACAATTTTTTCCTTTTAGTATATATAATTGGACGTCTGCTTGTGAGTATTGGGAACAAGTTGTAAGTCTAGAGAAAAGGACTTAAAATCAATTCATATGTTAAGTATGATATAAAGCCTTGTGATCTGGGTGAAAATTAGAGAGTCATATGTCAAGACCTCTCTCTCTGTGGAAGCACAAAAAATAGATCAATCATGATTGACATCTTATCATTCTGGCAAGAAAAATAATCCTAATGCTAGCACAAATAATAGGATCTACCACTGTTTGTATATGGACTGTTTGACAGTTCATAGACCCTCTGTTTTTCATGTGTATAACCGACATGCTAAGAATAAAACACAAAACAAAACAGTCTTTTGTTTTATGTAAGCCACATTCTTTGAGACACAATCTGTCTCCCTGAAATTGGTTTCATCCATCACTTAAGAGCTCAAGCTAATCTCAGGAAAATCTCTCATCCATAAGGGCTTGTTCATCTTCTAAGAGCAGCCCAGCTGTCATTCATTACTGGGTGCACTGGCTGTAGCTAGTACGTTTCTCTGGTTATCATATCCTGCCTAAGTAGCAGTCTGCTATTGCATGTGGGACCACCCCACATACTCAGAAAAGGTACGGATGTTTCAAGGGCATTAGTAAGATAGGGAGGTCTACTATAGTGCTTGTTATGGGATTTCTGTGTAGCAAAAACTGTCTTGGAAAACTAACATTTACTTTCCCTCATTGAGTTGTATACAAGGATCATTTACGAGATTTTCCACTTCTATATGTGAGAGCATTATGGTCCTATTCTCTCATTTCTGTAAAATAGCATGTACACACAATAACACATTAATTTTAATATCACGGGAACCACAATTTCATCCTCTTGCTATCAATATATAAAATTATCTGAAAAGAGGTCTCAGACAGTTGGTTAAGTAACATGTTATTTTTCATTCATCCATGCTTGTGCATGTTGTCAAATTCTTTGTTCTCAATATCCCTGTTGTTTCCTGAAAACATTTCTCCTTTGGATCATTTTGCTTCTTACTGTAATAAATGACAAAGAAATTGAATGCATAGAGGGATCAGTAGAAAACTGATGCTAGCAGATTGAATTTGTAGGTAATGTTATTATTTTTGAATGTTACAATTCTCTGATCTACCGTGATCTGCCTCCCTTTGCCCATCTAAGAAAGGATTGCTGTTGGCAAATTACAAATCCCTTTCAAAATATTTACTTTTTTCTTTCATGGTTTCCTTATAAATTTTTTGAAATTCACAAATAGATGCTGTGAAGAACAAGTATTTGAGCAGCTGTGGCATCTAAATGTAATTACCCATTTAATTTGTATGCAGCCTGGGAGGTGAAAGAATATGCAAATACAATCTGATCCCTGTTGGCCATTGAATTCTCCTTTTCCTTGTCATTTTCTTTTCTTTTTTTCCCAAAGCTAGCAAATAAAGTACATTATCCCTAGATTTGCCCCTGAAGCTTGCAGAGTGTAGAACGTGGGCTGGTGATTATTTGCTAACCTTTCTCTCTTGGTTTCTGCTGGGGGTTCATCTTTCTTGGTTTCCAGCTGACCCACTAGCACCTGATCCCAAAGCTGGCACATAAAAGTCATCCTCAGCCACTCCTCTGTACCACAGCAAAAAGGAGAAAACTGTACCTGCCTCACAACTGGAGGGAGAGGTGTTGCACACACTGCATTCTTATAGGTCAAAGCCCTCCTCCAAAACTGAAAATGTGAAATTTATTATTGGGGGAGACTTGGTTTCATAGATTCCACAGTAATTAATAGAGAATAGGGTGGTTGTTTTTAGAAAATAATAAAATAACTCTTAAGAGGTATGCAAGAAAATATTTCCTTGCCATCACATCTCCTTAAGCAGAGCATATCAATTTAGAAATTAGAAAATAAGTACGCGGCAGTAAGACTAGGTCAATGACCTCAGCACAGTTGTGAGAGATAGGACAGCTTTGGTCTTTTATTTTTGCTGTTCTTTTCTTCCTCCTCCAATTTTGTGTTTCTTTAGTCACAAACATCACAATGATTTTCTGTTATTGTTTAATTTTCTCAGTAGGCAACAATAAAGATGGACGAAAAAAAAAAACTCCAACATGGCAGACAACATAGTGTATCCGTGCTTTTGGAAGGCTTGTTGTTTTAGGGAAGGGCATGAAGTGAAAAATTAAAAAATGTTGAAGCTTTAAAACAAAAGGGGGAAGTCAAATAATTAAGTTTCATGTTTTATTAGACCTCTGGTAGCCAACTGAAAATTTTATAAGCCTAAGTAATTACTAAACATACAATTTCTCTGATGATAATTTTTTCTCTCTCAAGCAACCAAGTTTTATAACCAATGATAATAAAAAATTAATTAACTGAATTTAGGAAGATTTCAGAACATTTTCATTTTTGTGGACTGTGTTTGTGTTTTGTACTTATTAGATGGCAGCAAAATGTTTTGGGGGATCATTACTTATCACTGCGATTTAAAACGTAAGTGGGTTTGTACACAACACAGGGAAGAGTGTTCTTATAGTACTGATGCTCATGAATTCCTACTTATGACAATGTATTTCATCCTTCAAAATGTAACAACAGAAATGGAATCTTAGACATAGGTTCAGAGCAGTGTTACATTGTTTCGACATTATTTTTGATGCCATAAGATGCTTTCTGTTGACATTTTAAAGAGACAAAGAACTACATATAAATTTCAAAATTGCATATGGTTAGAGTTATGAAGGAAATTGGGGAACATGCCTCTGAAACGTTTCAATAGTCCAAGATAAGGCATGAAAGAATTAATTCTTCATATAACCATGATATCATAATCATGTAATTGTGAAATCAATCATGTATGAGACACTGGTCATGTAGCAAATTAAGCTCTGTGCATTTGACTGAGGAAGTGGCTCAGTGAATAAGGGTGCACAACACAAGCATAAGGACTTGAGTTCTCCAAATCCAAGTGCTATGTGTCCGAAATCCCAGCACTTCTAAAGTGAAATGGAGGCTTGTGCTTCAGTTCTAGTCTGGACATAAACACCAATGAACAGAGACCTGTCTCCAATAAGGTGAACATGAAGAAATAGGACCAACTATGTACTCTCACCTCCACATACATGCCTTGCATGTCACAGACATGTTCCCACTCACACATTCACACCACACACACACACACACACACACACACACACACACACACACACCAGGATGTATAGAAAAAAAATTTCATTTTGCATGATGGTATAACTACAATATAAGTATTTTTGTTTTATCAAAACTTGAATAGAGACTTGAAGATTTTGGCCAAGCACTCAGAAATAATTAAAGGTTTGCCCTGAATCTCATCTGGGTCTTTTCAGTTCTAGAGTTCACCTCATCACATGTTCCACGTCTTCAGACTTTTATTCAGATGTTATCACCCCCATTCTGTAGATGATACAATAAAGACTCAGTAAAAGCAATAACTTCCCATAATCATTTGTTTAGTAAAGAATGCCATCAGTTCTCAGTCTCGGACTATGGGGTTATAGAAGCTTTGCCCATTTGGACTCATCCCAGAGAGTAATTTTGCTGCTACTTTTTCTCAGGCCGATTAGGATAGGGAAAGGGTACTGTTTGGATATAGTCAGGCAGATTGTCACAATCTGTAGGGAGAACCAGCAACTTGAAGGGGGAGTGCTTAAGATCTGGCTGCCTTAAAACCAAGGGACATTAATGTGGTTAGAATGATTTCTACATGATATGCTCCTGACACGGGCTTCTCTCTCCATCCTAGTAATCAAAATTCCATTAAACTTCTCACTCTTAGTGTCCTCTGTTCCAAGCAGAGGGCAAGCATGCATATTTTAAATTAGAAAATGAATTTCAATAAATTAAGTAGAAATCTGTGAGGATGAATGAGCAGGCCTGTTACAGAGGTTGTAGCCCTGTGTGACTTCCCATCATCTCTGAACGTTCCTTTGCCCTTAGTAAATAGCAGTGAACTGGTTATGTATTTATGTCATCAGTCTGAAAAATTCCATTTGAAAACTTTTGTCCTTAGTCACACATGATTAGCTTCCTTGGAATTCCATATTTTCTTCATTTGCAATGAGAAATTTAAACATACATATATATGTATATAATATGAAACTGTTGATTAAGAATAAGTCACGCTATGGTTTTCAGACTTATCAAAAATGGGCAATACATCTATGTGAATGGAAACATAGACTTTTATTGACTTAGACTAAGATATCCTTTAGAGATTTCAGGAAATAAATGAATAACTCTTTGCCATATTTTCCAGAATAAAATAAAATGAGAAAATACAGCCATAGCCTGAGGCCAAACATATGGAGTCTAGAAAAAAATTAAAAAGCTCACACTTCCATCAAATATGAAGTTTGGTGGCTGCTTAATCCAAATCTTTTAGGCTGGGGTAATTAGAAACAATGGTTGTAAAAGTCAAAAAAGAAGAAATTATAGGCTTTATTTAAAGGGATGCTGATTGAATATTATGTAAGTGCTTCCTGAGAATCTCAACCAGTTTCACTCTGAGTTGTTAGACTATATCATTCATACTCTTCATAGGTTTCCAATGAGCAGTGTTACTCCCTATTCTGCTTTAAGTTTAGGTGATTAATCCACCTTCTCAGGAGAGAGACACTATATAGCCTCTCAGATATTATACATAAATTCTTCGACCATATCAGGAGCCACTTGAAATGGAAATAGGAGTGTTCCAGATCCAGTGGGCTCTGAAAAGAGAAAGGGGATCAGTGGGTAGGAGTGATGGTTTCATATGAACAAGGTACAGTAGTATACATATGTAAAAAATGTCATGAAGAAACCCATTCTTTTGTATGCTTATTAATGTATTAAAATATATACTTCATTCATAAAGTCACTGATTCCTTAGATAAATTTAGCTATAATTTTAATGTAAGAAAAGTTTTGAGCAGAAAATTCTTAAAATTATAATAGGATTATGAAGGGAAAATAGAGTAAATATTTTTTAAAGGATACTAAGGCTAGGAATATAAAAAATGTGAACCTGAGCAGTGTGTTTGTGTGTGTGTATATGTGTATCTATGTGTGTGTGTGTGTGCTCACACATTTTGCCCAATAAAATATACAGATTTTTACCTTTAAATAAGAGTTCAGCTGCTTTTGTTTGATATTGGAAAAGTGGCCTTTTAATAATCTAGGAGAGCAAGGAAAAAGTCTTTATTTCTAGTCTATATCAAAACAATGTAACAAATAATGGTGCAGTTAGGGGAATCTGCACCCACGAAATCTTAACAACACGGTCACCTAAGCAACACCTACATAATGACAACCTCAGCTGACATGCCAAGGTGAATAGGAACACTTTATAATTCTCACCCCTAGATGAAGGAATGCAGGATCTACGTGGCTGCTGAGAAAGGGAAAACACTGTTCTCCAAGGGTGAGCCTTCTGGAAAGTTATCCTGTCCTGGATGGTCAGACTTAAATACATGTACGTAGTACTTGTAAAGTATAGTACTACATGGATTCAGCAGTCTATATAGCAATAATAAGGAAGAAGAGTCCATGTATTTGAGAGTAGGAGGTTGTAAGGAGTTGGAGAGGCAAGGAGGAGTAGTGGCAATGATGTACACATAGCACTTGTATATGAGATTATCAAAATAAGTAATTAAAAAGAAATCAAGACAGCAGTTAAGAAAAGTACCAATTGATGGTGCCAGTCACTGGAAAAATGAACGTGGTGTGTGATGACAATGGTGGTATTGCTGTTGCCTCTCAGAGCTGTGTGCTACCTGGTAGGTCCTCCGTGAATACATTGCCACATGTGGAAATGGGTAGAAAGATGATGAATCGCCTCAGATGAAGATGAACTGCAAAAGTTGTTCAGGATTCATAGGAGGGGAGTAATGACTAACTCCTTTTTGTAGTGCTTAATCTTAGCATTGGCATGCTTTCACATGGACAGATCCCAGTCCAGGCAGGCATGGGTGTCTGTGCCACTCTCAGATGAGAGGACAGATGCAGACCCAAACGTGTGTATATGAAACATGGAGGAAAGAGCAGGTAAAGAGAAGGAGAGGGGATGGGAAAGAAGAAAAAGAAACAGCCAGGGAGAAAGAAGAAAGGATTAACAGAAAAATCTTTCTCAGAATGCAGAATACATGAAGACCTAGGATTTCTCCCATGTGAAAGACAAAGGCAGATCCAAGAGCCTTAGTGACAGGAAGAGGGAGTTTCTCTCAAACCTGAGAGCAATTTCAGTTTTGAGACTAATAAAGAATTATTTTAAATATGTAAATCAATAGTGTATCCTGCCATACACTATTCACACTGCTAGAAGCTGTACCAGAAAAAGCACATTTTTTTTTAATTCTTGGCAAATCAAGTCTCCTAGTTGCCTGTGCTTACCTAGTACCACCTGGTGGCAGCCAAGGTCATTTCAGGAAAGGAGAAAAAAAAAAAAGAAACGAAAACAGAACAACAACGACCAAAAGCCCCGATGCATTCTCAGCTTTTCAAATTCTCACCTGAGTCGTAGGTGGAGTTGGGGAGCTCTGGAAACATTGTTGGGATGAGGTCATGTATGTTAGGCTAATTAAAGTGGGAAGAAAGTTAGCACTCAACTAAGTTACATAGTGCCACTAACCACACCGTGCTTATTAGAAATATCCCATTAGATAGGTTTTTCTCAGTCTTAGCTGATGGCTCTGTTTATTTATTTGTTGTTTCTCCCAGGATCCAGACAACAGCACCTAACATTGCTGGCTGACTGGCTGTAGGAACGCAGTCTGAAAGATCAGAGCAGAGACAAACCTAAGTGGAACACAGAAGGTGCCAACCCTGTCACCTTGGCCTCATTAATATTAGGTTACAGCTAGCTGTGCTAGCAGCACTTCCCACTCTGTCTCGCTCATCATTATATAATAGCAAAGTACTATTCATCTCTAGTTTAAATTGCCGTTCCAGATCTAGTCCCCTGTACAGCCTTTATAAGCTTGTAAAATGGATCTCTGTGTGTTCCCTTCCCCCTTTCTCTCCCATAAAACCCAAATCAGTGAATTATCCATATTTTCCAAGTCCTATGCTTGATACAAGGGTGTCATCATGTAACTAGATGGCTCGGGATATTACTGTTATCAATAAAACAGGAGCACTAGTAACTAATAGTTAATATAGTGAAACTCTTATAGGCAGAGTGATGGTGATTTATTTTGATTGGTTTATTTAACTCTCAAAACAATCTTGTGAGGTAAAAACTATTTTCATCTTGATTTTAGTAATGATTAAACTGAAACATGGAGAGATCTGTGGTGACCCAGACAGTAATAGAGAAGACCTTCAGTTCATGCCAACTCCAGAAATTGTTCTTTCCTAGTCACTATAAACAAGAAAAGAAACAGCAACATACAAGAAACGGGGTCAAAAGGATATTTTGCAATAGCAAAATGAGCTACAAGAAGTGTGACATAACAATAGGTGTGATGACTCTTAGCTTAAGAAAAGGAACAAGTTGGAAGCTGGCTACTTTAAACTGAATAGCCAGAGATATCCTGTGGATGGAGAGGACAGAATTGAGTGATAATAATAATCCTTTCTGCAAAGATCAAACAGGAATAGTTTCTCACACAGAAGGCACAGATGTAGTAGCAAAAGGATGTTGGTAAAGGTTCAAGAACAGAGAGACGGCTAAAGCATTGAGGGGACAATGAGACATCACTGTGAGATGACTGCTACCAAATAGGTAAGTGCCATGGAGACTATGGAGTAAAGGGAATTCTTGAACACTCGTGGGAGTGTAGCACGAATCTTAACAGTTCTTATTCATAAAAACAAACCTGGAGCCAGGGATTGGGGTGAATGCTGGAAGATTAGAGAAGCAGACCAAGCCACAGTTTCTTCACCTTGCCAATTCCTCAGGTGATCCTGTTTCCTCAGACTGGATGCCTCTCAGCTGAACTGTGCTGCTCAAAAGCCTAAAAGCTTAACCAGCCTAGTTCCTGGTTTTCACGCCTTATATACCTTTCTGCTTTCTGCTCTCACTTCTTGAGATTAAAGGTATGAGTCACCATACCTGGCTGTTTCCAAGTATGGCTTTAAACTCACAG
Source organism: Peromyscus californicus insignis (assembly GCF_007827085.1). Lineage (NCBI taxonomy): Eukaryota > Metazoa > Chordata > Mammalia > Rodentia > Cricetidae > Peromyscus > Peromyscus californicus. Next base: position 43,806,436 of record NW_026294424.1, on the reverse strand, counting down.
AAATCCAGATGGATCTCTGCCTCCCAAGTGATAGGATTAAAGACATGTGTGCCACCATTTTCTGGCCTCTATATCTAGTGGCTGTTCTGTTCTCTGACCCCAGATAAGTTTATTAGGGTGCACTATATTTTGGGGAACACAATACCACCACATGGAGGAGATGGTTCTCAAAAAATAAAAAGAGAATTGCAGTATATTCCACTAGCCCTAATATTGTGATGTCCAAAAGAAATTAAGTCAGAATGTAGAGTCCATGTTTATAACAGCACCATCTGAAACAAAAGATGCAAAATCAACAAGTGACCTTCAGCGAATGAGAAGATAGTGGAGAAGTGAGATGTGTACACAATAAATAATATAAGGCTTCAGACAGGAAATTCTGTCACTTGCAACAATGTGAATAAACCCATAGGAAATGAAGCTACATAAATACCATTGGCATTTATGTGTGGAATCTATAAATATCTTATGGAAAGAATTCATACTGGTGGTTATCATGGATGTTGTCAGAATACACAATATTTCAGTTTGACAAGGAAAAAATGTATGTAAAGTAATGTACCACATGATGACTGGTCATTGACAATACACTATAGTATTGGAGATGGCTAAAAGAATGGATTTTAAATATTTTTAAATTTACCGAACTGTAAAGAAGGTAAATATCTAAGTGCATGAATTTTAGTTATCTCTATGGAGTCAACCTAAAATGGAGACCATCTAAAATGGACGTGTATTTCCAAACATCATATTGTATTTTATTGCATGTCTAATTTAGGGTCATGTAAATAATTTTAACTTAAAAGTGTAAAAATATAATGCAGAAGAGCTGAAGTTGACAATTTAGATAGAAAATTGCTTATTAAAAGCCTTCAAGGTGAGGATAAAGTATGAAAAAATGTCTAAGCTAAGAATACAAAGATGATACCAATCCCTCCAAGGAGACCCTGCCTTTCAACACAAAGGAAACCATAGGCAGCTTTGTGCAGCCGAATGATGATTTAGCTAGCATCCTGTAGGTGACTTCTGATGAAATGTTGTTCCCATCACATGCATAGGTGGCTAATGTATAATGTTCTGATGTCTTTGGTTGATTCCCTGTTTAAAGGCCAGCAGCTCTTGTTCTTGTGACTGTGTTATTCCAGACATCCTTCTGTATAATTGGTCTGAATATCCACTGGTAACATGCAATATTAGTGAACATGTAGCCATAATTATGTCTCCTCTGACAAGGACTGTCACAGCGGTTGTCCAACAGCACTGAAAGCAGATAAAATCATGTTTCATTGCTAGGAGTTATAAAGTGTTGGATATTGGGTAAAGCAAGTGTTTGACCCAAGGGCTCTACTGTACCATGTTAGTCAGGGAAAACCTCTGTGCATGCAAGATTTTAGTCTGACAAATAATGTACCCACAGTGAATGGCAAAGGCCCACTGGAAAGCAACATCACATCTGTAGTAAGATCTCCAATGAATCCAGGCCTGTGAGCAGACAGACTGTTCATCATAGGAGACAGGTTGTGTGCTCCTTCATCTATATGGAGTCAGGGGTTTCTCCATAATTCTGCACATACTTAATTGTTCTGGACTCAGAACTATTAGATTAAATTTTACAGAGAGAAAAGTATTCTAGCCTTTTTTTCATAAATAACATTTTATTGAACACATCCCCACTCATTTGCTTACCAATCATCTTTCACTACTTCCACATTACAGTCACTTGTGGCTGAGTAGTTGCAGCAGAAATTATATGGTACACAGTTTAAAATATTACCTTTCCCTTGCAGAAAAAATACTGATCTGTAGGATAAGATATAGATTTTAACTATATAAAAGATTTTCCCAAAACCACAAGATAACACTTCACACCACTAGGACAAATGATAATAAATGTTGGTAATGATATGAAGAAGTCAAAGTAGTTATACGTCACTGGTAGAAATATAAAGTGTTTCAAGTGATATGTACATCAGCTCCTCAAAACAGTAAACAAAGACCCAGCAATTCCACTCCTAAGTATGCACATGAGTTTCTAGCTTTTTTGACTTGATGTCAACTATGACAGTTTTCAGTTTATAAGGTTATTCTATTAATTTGGATAGATGGGTACATGGATGGATGCAAGCATGCATGGATGGATTGATAGATCAATGAATTGAGGGGTGAATGAGAATTCAGGTGTCCTAAGTTTCAGAGTGCTACCTTGGAGATGTTCTCTGCTAGTCTGTAATCAGGCCTCTTCAGTGATGGAATCAGTACTTGAAACATTCCTGAAAATCATCCTCTAAAGGGGGTTTCAACTAATAAGCCTAGGGCACACTCCAGCTGTATAGACATATTGACATATAGATATGATAATTTAATCAAATAATATTAGTGAAATGCAAAGTGTATAACCCTACCTGAATCTCCCAGTAGAGAGGATATCTTCACAGGTCTCATGGGAAGTTTTATGTCACTTCTTTCAAGGAACACATTCCCAGCCTCTTCACTGTCAGTACTATTGATAAGAAATTTATGGCAATTACCATGTTGGTGACCCTATTTTCTCAAGTTATAGCCTCAATATTTGAAGGCTGACGTGCTCTAACATTGAGAGGAATATCCTTCTCATTGTGAGAGGCTCTGCTCTTCCTGGAGTCTAACTTTAAAATGTGAACAAATCTTCTCTTTGGGAACACACCTCTGACTTTCTCCTGAGCTAAGGAAATCCCATTGTTCTTGTTCACCAGGAACATTTCTCCTTCTCTTCTCTGGAATTTCACATAGATTTGTTCTTACAAAGGATGGGAGCAACTTGAGTATGTAAATTCTTTCCCATTCTTTTTACTGCCTTAAATTGAGAATGTTCAACTTTTCACTTAAGAAATGGATCTTATGGATTCTATTTGGCATATCTGAATTGCTAACATCACTACTATGGTGCTTTGAAGTAAAATATTACAAGCACTGTGGTAGCATGATGTGAGGGCAATGGATCTGATGACTTAGATGGCTGTTCAGTAATCACTGGGGAAGTAGCATATACAGCATGGATACATGAGAAGAATAGAAGACCTGTGCCCCTGGTAGGTTGAAAAGATGATGAGAGATTTCATTATTGATACTCAGAATAGTGCATAAAATTTTATGAATTATTTATCATTGGAGTTTTCTATTTAATATTTGTGTACCACAGCTGATTGCTAGTATCAAAGACTGTATAAGCAAAATCACTGATAACAGGGGACCTCTGCACAGTCATTTCATGGTTAATATTCTATTTGTTAATTTTGGACAATATAGATTCTGTTATAAACATATTTTTATTCTGCTTTTTAAGGTAAAATCTAGCATAATCATTCTTTCAAAGACTGTACTTCCCCAAAGTCTTCAAAGTTGGGAGGGTTTAAAAGGGGAGTCTGTAAGAAAGATATTGAAACTGGGCAACACTGGATTCTGTTCACTTGTTTATGTTATATGATATTATAATATTTTAAAAATCTGATTTTTAAAGCATCTGTAACTTTAGGAGCTGGAGTAATGTGATCCATTCTAAAGGGATTAATTTTACACTGAATGTCGTGGCTTATGCCTATAGTCCCAGAATTTGGGGAGAAAGTGCAGGAGTGTTACATGAGTTAAAGGAAAACATGGGTCATGTAGTAAGTTCAAGAACAGTCTTAACTACATAAGACAAGGGCCTAAATCTAGATCAATAAATAAATCAAATTAATAATTTGACTTCATGTTATATGAATGTGTGATCTTTGTATTACATTAACTAATTTTACAAGTTTTTCATATCACACACATGCAAGAAAAATGTTTAACATTCTAAAGATACTCTGAAGATAAAGATAGCCATATCTATCCATTACCAATACAAACCATCCCTTTTATTCTTGCCTTCAAGAATCTTAAAAGTTGATATTAGGATTCCAGTCACAAACTCTGGACTACAAGTCTGATTTATGTAATCAATCTCCAATTGCGTCATGAACATTATAGTGTTTATTTATGGATGTTGCACTGAAGCAGAATTCAGATTTATGACATGGAGTGATTATGATTTCAGGGGCTTAGTGAGAATGGTGTTATCATAAACATTGAAGTAGTATATTTGTGGTCTCTGTGTTCACTTGATTAGTTAGATGGAACGAAGAGCATACTTGGTTGCTTGGTTGCCAGTTATGTGTTTTACTGGGGAAAAATAATCTGCACACATCTTCTTCAACCAGCACCATCACTGTAGACTCAGTTTTGGTCTGTGAGGCTCAATGAAATAGCAATAGATTGAAGAGTAGATGATCAGGAAAGAGCTGGAGGCAGTTGCTAGAGGTGCTGCTGTAATGATAAATAAATCTAGAAAAGGGGGGCTGGAGAAATGGCGCCAAATGTAAGTGCACATCCTCCTCTTGAGGATGAGTATAGTTGGTCCTCAGCACCCACATCAGATATCTCACAACTGACCCTGACTCTAGCTCCAGATCATCTGACACCATGGCTTCCATGGACTTATGTATACACATTCCCATGTGGACACACACATGCATACATAATTAAAAATAAAAACATACCTTGAAAAATATTTATAAGTGAAATGGTAATTTGGAAGAGGTTTAAAGGTGAAGTGTTTTAAGAGGTCATTATTTTCTCACATATTTTTAAAAAACATTATTTATACAAAATTTAGAAAATTTAGAGACACTCAAAGAAAATTAGGATTATCTCTATTTTATCAACTAGAACTCCAATATTTCAGTGTACATGCCAGGAGACATATTCACACACATATTCAAGTGTATTTATGGGATTCTTAACATATTTTTGGCATATTTATTTATGACTGATTAATTTATCTCACTATTTTATATTTTTCCAACATTAACTCATGTGTGTGTGTCATTGTTTAGTAATTTATATAACTTATCTTGAATTTGGAGTTTTGGGCATTTTCTAATGCTTGGTACTATATTTCCATAATTGCTTTCCTTGTGCAAAACTATTTGCATCTAAATTATTAATTTATCTACAAAGTTATATGTTGAGAATACTAATCCCCAAAGTAATGGCATGAGGAATGGACTTTAGAAAGATAATTAGACCATAAAGTCACAGCTTTTATTGATAGGATTAATGCCATTATAAAAGATAATTGAGGTTGCTCATCTGTCCCTCTACCATATGAGGATGTTACAGAAAGGTGGCTTCTATGAACCAGGAAAGAGTCTTCACAAAACATTTCATGTTTTGGTGCCTTTCTTTTAAATTTCCCAGAGTCCAAGACTGTGAGGAAATAAGTTTATGAGGTTTATAAGCTGCCAATGCATGACATATAAAGACTGTTGGTTTATTTGCTGTGCATGGGTGTTTTTCCTGCATGTATTACACTCATGCCTGGTGCCTACAGAGGCCACAGGAGTATGTTGGAGACAGAGGATCTGTAGTAGCAGACAGTTATGACCCATTAGATTAGTGCTGGAGATTGAACCTGTGTCCTTTGAAAGAGCAGCCAGGGCCTTTACCTGCTGAGCCATTTCTTTCCAGCCTGCTTGGTAATTGTTTATTGCAGCATGATCCCACAAAAAGAATAACTAAAAGTACTTTAGAGGTTGGGTAAGAATTTGCCAGACTCAGTAGAAACTTAGAAGTTTTACTCAAAGGAAGAAATAATAGAATGAGTTCCTCAGGAAGGCCGTGAAGAACTGTTGAAAGTATTCTGATCCATTTAAAAGAGTATGGAAAATAGAAAGATGGATTAAAACTAAATGAGTGTATGTTTGGTACTGGAATATAAAACCAGAGAGTGCTCTCCTCTAATGGGTCTTTCTCCTGGTGACAGAGGAAATATGTCCATCTGACACAATTGGAGAATAGTAATGCAGTTGAAGACAATAGATAAAATGCTAGAATGGTCAGTTAGGGAAATAAAGGTAGACAGTTTAATATAAATACCAAGGATTGTATCAATCACATGCTTATTGTTTCATTGGCCATCATCACACATACTGACAACAGGACAATGATGGAGTAAGTTAAACATATGGGGCTTAAGTATTTAGGATACGGAGCTAATATAACTGTGGAAAGACCTATGTGCATGAATTCACTGAACTCTAGTGGCACTAACCCATCTGCATGGGATAACACCAAACTAGATCTGAGTTGTCCTCAAATCAGAACAAAATAGTGACCAGGAAGAGTTAAAGATGACAACAAAACCTCCATTCTTATTGGTTTTTATGTTTCCCAGTTATAGGGGCTGGTGATAGAACTTTCCCTGACTCTCAAGTATATTTTATACCTCATAATCATATGTACAGTCAGCATTCTGCCTTAAAACTCTTTGGAAATCCAAGACTAACCACTCTTATTAAAAGCCTTTAATCCCAGCACTCGGGAGGCAGAGCCAGGCGGATCTCTGTGAGTTCCAGGCCAGCCTGGGCTACCAAGTGAGTTCCAGGAGAGGCGCAAAGCTACACAAAGAAACCCTGTCTTGAAAAACCAAAAAAAAAAAAAAAAAATGGGGACTTATTTGTAAAGAAGAGAATTAAAATATTTTATAATGAATGTGGAAATGATAGTTTCTTTTGCTAAGTTCATGGGGATTTGTAGCTGAAATAGGTTAAAACTTTAATAGTGAAAAAATCCTTTTGATAAACCCTCCTGGGACTTGCTAGCAGTCAGGTCTTGCTCAAGCTATGTAAAATGGTTAAATGTTGAATTTAATTTGTAAATTAAAGTAACCTGTGAAGTTGGGGATAGAAATGATCAGAAACTGTTTAAAGTTTTGGTTTCAGATGTGCTACAACATGCAAGAAGCAACTTTCAATATTAATTTATGTTATTCAGCTATGTGTTAATCACTGCACTGTACAAGGTGCATGTGAAGTAGAGGATCATACAGAAGAGAGCGAAATAAAAAGGAGTAATCTCTGCTTTGGAATATCATAAATGTCTATTCCATATAATGGGGTCTGACAAGATGCCCTCCATACAATTGTGTGTGAAGCATTCTGAGTAAATCAGAATGCCAAGGAACTTGATGAATATTTTGACCTTCTCTTACACTTAGAACTCTGAGAGTACAGGAGTATTTTAAATCTCTCAATGAAAATAGGAGATACTTTATTTAACTTGATGTTGAACTGATGCATGTTTATATATGTTAAATACTCAATAACTCTTGAGGGACAGATAATTGTACCTGATTATTTTTTTTCAGAGGTTGGGAATTACAATTAAAGAAATACATATTTTTCTTTTTGGTTTGTAAAATATTTTAAGATCAATATGTAAACATGTATTATCTCAAAGTATCTGTTCACAAAATTCTTATCATTAAGAGTCTTAGATAAAATATGAATGGAAAAAATTGAAAGCAATTCCTGAAGGAAGAAAAATGTGCTGAAAATATTTTATAACTTATATCTATTTGAAAGTAGTCTCAAAATGTTACAACTGGAAAAGTCCATGCATCGGAATCCAACATTGTTGTTTTCCACTTGCAAGAGTACCCACTCTCTTTAAATGAGATCCACAGGAAACCTGAATTTCTTTTATTGTTTATTAAGGGAAGATTATCTAAGAGTCCCTACTGAAGCTCCTCTTCCATTTTCCACTGCAGTTAGGTGAACTTGTTGGCTCCAGCAGTAAGTCTACATCTTACTTTTCAGAAGGGAAATCAAAGGCCATAGATATAGAATGATGTCATTTTCAGGATAAAAACTCAGGCTGCCATTTTGGTCTTTAATTCCAACTCAAAGCAATGTGACAATAATGCATATGATCCTAATCCAATCCCATCCTGTGTCTACTGATCACATGACTTTGGGACACAATGTTAAAGGCATTGCACCTAATTCTGGCAGAGTTGGGCTAAGGAAGCCTTTGTCGAAGACTCTTTGATAGAGATCAAAAACAATACTAGAGGAAATAGAACTCAACTGTAAGGGATGCACAGGGAATTGTAAACTCTCACATAGATGTATGGGAAGTTTCTGGTGGACTACACATGAGAAGGTGGTCAGAGTGCACAGTTCTATGAGTTTGTTAATTGTCAATTGTCTAAGGAAGCTTTCTCCCTTGTAACATAGATGGCTGACTTAACCCCTGGGATCATCTTTCCAAGAAATACACCCCAAATTGTGAAGATATAGTTTTCTGGGTAGTACAAGATTGATATCACAAAGGGTCAGTCCCTGAGGCTATAGTCACAAGTTTTCTAAAGTAAATGTTCTAAAAAAATCAGAGAACAGGAGCTTCCAATTATCTAACTTCCAGTGAAATTGCTGAGAACATCAAGGCCACCTTGGAAACTGATCCCTTAACTGAATCCAATTCAGTGGCCTCATCTTTAAAACAAAGATGAAATAAAATCCTATCTTAAGCAGGTATTGGAAATTGCATAGCCTGACATTGCCAATACACTTCAACATGATAATACACAAATATCAAGTCCTAGGTGGTCTATGAGAACCCAACAAATGAGGCTAACTTCAGTCAAGGAATAAATGAACATAAACCCAATAATTCTTTATGTATAATAAATCAATTGCAAAAGACAAGTTCCTACATATTTTAACTTCCTACAGATTTATCCTTACTGTTCAAATTATTATCTATCATTATCATATTTATCTATCCACTATCTAATTATTATCTTTCTATCATTAGTGCTCTAATTTTCAAGGATACCAAGAGCCATCCAGAAAGATTATTCTTTGTTGCCCAATCACACACCAGCAGAAATAGAGCTGTGATTCAAACACAGGACTGTGTACTCTCTAAGACTTGATGTTTTTAAGAGAGTGCACTTATTCTCAGAAACTTTATAAGTGGTAAGGCCAAAACAACATACCTCTACAGTACAGAGAACTTGGAGGTCAAACATTATTTTATTTTCCACCCAAGTTTAATTAATAACAAGCATTAAAATAAGAGGTGAAAATTGGGACCTCTTATAAAGGACTATAGAGCCTCTCAGATAACTTCTAACCAAGGGTCACATGGGTGTGATTTGACATTTTTTTAAAGTGGACTATGTGAGCTCTTCAAAACTTCAGTTAACTATTATGAGGAAGGTAGGTGACCTTTTCTTCCTGACCTTCTGTACTTGGCAGTAGCAAGAACTGAATGGGGTATATTCTTTGTTGTACACAAGGCTTCTACCTACAGGTTACATCCGAGCAAAAAAATATTCTCTAAAAGCCAAGTACAAAATCAAAACCTTTCTTCTTCACCTAGATTTCATCATATGACTTTTCTTGCACTCTGCTTCTGGAGTGTGGAAAGTTATTCATCCATCCTGCTTTACATATGAATTATCAGATGAACTCTCAGCCAAGTCAGGTAGTCCTCCCCCAGAAACATTGGATCTAGGGCCATAGGCTTGAGGTTCAAGCTATTTTCCATCAAAACAGCATAACCTGAGTAAGGGCAATTCTTTTCTCCGAGACTTAGTTTTCTTTTCTGTGGAATTAAGACTGTCAGTTTGAAGACTGCTTTGTTAGTCTTGTCATTAGAAGCCATCCAAATGTTGTCTCCCTATAAGAGATCATTAGGGATCACCTCAGGCCAGAGTGATCTCTTTTGAATTCCCATCCTTTTGATTTCTGGGACTTTGCAGATATTGCCTTGTTCTTCATTCACATAGGAAAGCAGTCTGATCATATTAACTACACCTTAGAGATGTGCAGGTCTGCATCTGACTGCTCTGTCTGGTGCTCATGTGTTTTACACATAAGTCATGTTAAACAAATTGTCTGACTTCTGAGCTTCAGTCAGCTCATTTATGAAATGGAAATCTTACGAATTCTTTCCAGGGCTTTGTTGTTGCCCTGCTACCCGTTGCCTAGCCCTCGTCTAATAGCTTTACAATTGGGGAGTCCTCCATTTGACAACTATTTTTTTCCTGATTTTAAAGCCACAAGTGAAGGTTTTTGGCCTTCCTTGTCACTAAAGTATAGGTTTCTAGTCTAAAACCATCAATCATACCCATTTGCTTTAATTTTCATATGGATGGAGGCTTCACAGTGAACTCATTCCTGACAAAGGTAGTAGTAAAGTCACTGGGTCTCAAAGAGAGCAAAGTTAATGATTAAAATGTCCACCATCACTAAGTCTATGATGTAGTCTGAAATTGTTCTCAATAGCATTGCTGGAGTGTGGCTAGCCACTGGAACTGACCAATGATCATGTAAGAATCATGCTTCAACTCTTAGAAGTCCTTAACGCTGCCTTTAATGAATTTTTTTTTCTTTTTTTTTTTTTTTTTTGGTTTTTTGAGACAGGGTTTCTCTGTGTAGCTTTGCGTTTTTCCTGGAACTCACTCTATAGCCCAGGCAGGCCTCGAACTCACAGAGATCTGCCTGCCTCTGCTTCCCGAGTGTTGGAATTAAAGGTGTGCACCACCACTGCCTGGCTGAATTCATTTTCTTAATCTCATTTTGGCTTAGGCATATATCAGTGGGTTTTGTGTCATGATTGGGAAGGTTGGCTGATCCATGGCTCCAAACAAATCTATGGTCAAAATTAAGGCTAATGTAAGGATCAGATGAGGTCAATACCTTCAGTAGAGTAGAGGTTTTATAATTTCTCCCCTTTCCACCAAGTCTTCAGTGCTAAACAACCCTATTCTTGGTTTTAGGTTTCTCTGTACTACAGCAAATTACTTCCTTTCTTGTGTGTTTTTTACTGAACTTAGCAAATTCAGTTATGAGCATAACTGGTAGTGGTACATGCTAAGTTCACACAAGAGGTTAAGTGGGTCTCCTTAGTATAGTAACATTGATAAAAAGATTAGAACTTAAAAACACAAGTTCCCAATTTACCAAGGAACTGAATCAAGTCCTTGTAGAAATATCAGCTAGATACTTACGTATTCAATGGTGATGATAGCACTGAGAAGGGACTGAGGGCTCTAAGAGAAGATGCAACACACTTCACATCACCTTCACTTACCCAGGAAAGAGTCAACTAAATATGACCATTCCTCTTCTACAGTGTGATTCACAGAATAGAATACAAGCTTTCTGATCCTAATTGAATCTAGGTTTCTAATACCTATGTTGGTTTTGGAAACCTGGACACTTGACATCTTTGATGGAGTGATTGTAGAGAGGCTTAGAGCCCCTCCCAATCTCTTTTTGTTTTTTAAGCAATTTTACTTTGTAGATCATCATGCTCAGCCTCTGGAATGCTGGGATTATAGCAATGTGCCAGCACACCTACCTCAATGACCTCACTCTTCCAGCACCATATTTTTTTTTATTAATTTTGGATATGTAAGCATAGTAAGAAGATTATTTTAGTCACCCTTCTAATGCCATATTAATCATTTACTTAGCATATGGAAGCATGACAAGGATAATTATTTTACAAATTACAATGACTAAGAAACTGTTGACTGAAAGGATTCCTGCTTAGTTGATACTATGTAAGACAAACCAATCTCTGGAACTCTTGTTTGAATAAAGATGAAACTTTCTTTGCCAGCACAGGAACATCATCTGACTTAAAAGACTGTCCTCTCCTTGAGTCTGCATACATCCACATTAGTATGGGAGTTTGCTAGCAGTGGTTTTAGCGCATTGTGTTAATAGTTCCTAACAGGGCAGAGTCCTCATTTGGCACTATCTCACCACTTACATAAGGCTTGCTTTATCACAGGTGCAGTTGGATTTAGCCATTGAGCTATGAGAAGAGAAATGGGGAGTTAAAAAGACAGCAGAGGGAGTGGATGTGTTTGTGTTGATGCATTTGTCACTCAGACTGGAAGCAGTCAATGCCTTTGTGCTGAGGGCAATTAAACAGAAAATATTACCTACTCTCAACATGGGAATTAAAGTCAGGGAAAGCAGAATAATTGGCATCATCAGGCAAAGCTCATTCCTCTCTCACACCTCATTTTCCATTTAAAATTAAATCTGCTTTTGACTAGGTTTCATCGTTGGAGATGCAGGGAACTTCTGACAGAGCAAATTAAAGAAGAACTAAATTGGCAATGGGAGAATTCAACTTTTATATATAAACTATGTACTGTGGCTGATAGTGTACAAAACGGATCTCTTACCACAAGCATTTGTAATGTGTGTTTATAATATTACCTTTAGATATGATATTATATATATATATATATATATATATATAATTGCAGTTAACCTCTATTTCAATTTCCTGTAAATATAATAGTCAAATGAACATATTTATTTATAATTTGCATTGAGTAATCATCATGCATCTCAGTGTATTTTTCATTTGTGATCTGCCTGAAATAATAAACCATAGCATTCATTGACATGACCTATTTATTATATCTGATGGTCTTCCCTTGCCCTGATTTCTCAGAGATAAGTGATCAAAACTGAATACATAGAAGATCAAAATTTTCATGTAATATCTTGTTTTTGACCATCACAAACATAGTTTTATTATCAATTTGAATTCTTTCATGAGGTCTGAGATATTGCACTCACTCAAGCTTTTTCCCCCAAAGAAACTTCTATTAAACACATGAAGAAATCATGTGTTCTCCTACATAGTTAACTCATAATTTTATTTACATGAAAATACTTTCCTTCATCATAACAAAATTAACTTGGCAAAACAGCTGATAAAGAAATATGTACCATGTTTGCCATATGATGTCAAGTATTTCTACACAGAATTCCATGAATTCTTCATTGAACATTAGGAACAATTCCAAAAGTAAACCTCCACTAAATATTATTTGAAGGCTAGTTCTTTTCCATATTCCTCCTTTTCTTACTAGTTTTCTGGTAATTTAGACACTTGGGTACCTAGATTCTGCATAAGTAGAACTTACACTTTGCTCTCTACAGGAAGAAGATGGCAAGGCATTATTTGGTACGTAGAGGATCATCTACAATCATTGTAGAATAGATAAAATATAGGTCTATTTCCTAAGCATACAAGGATTCGGCTGGGGAAAAAAAATCATCAAAGACAGAATCTGAGAGGGAGTTTAAGTGTTATATGTGATCACCTGTTCTAATACTCTTTCATTTCAACCTCAATATCAGAAACCTACATGAAAGAGATTAAGAAGGAGGAGAAAGAGAAAGCACTCTACTGACAACAGAAGGAAAAGCAAATGATAGCAGTCACAAGAAAGCCAGAAGAGACCAAACAAACTCTTTTAAGACTGGAGCCAGACATGGCAGCACAAGGCTCTCATTTACTAAATGGAAATATATTTCTAATATTTTCTTGTCAGTAAGCTCTCTAGTTTAGACTTTTTTTGTCATGCTATTTCAAGTCTTTAAATAACCACACCTGGAAGTTGAATTCCTGATTAGAATACCAGAGATTTTCTGAGCTGTAGACACAGGATGATTTACATGCACATACATCAACCCCTTATAAAGAAGAATTTTGAAATAAATGTACCTGAGTATGCAGCATCTCTGGTGCTATTGACAGGATATGAATGATATAGCTGTATTTTATGACTAACACCACTATAATAGCAACAGTAGCTCATATAGACACTTGCAAAGTGGAAGAAACTTTCAGATGTTTCATAGTACCCAAGAGGACTACATTGTGTGCATATATGAAATATATGGGAGAGCTGCCAGCAATATTGGCAAGTCAAATACAGAAGGGGTGATATAATGATCATCAGGAACAGTGATGGCAGAGGTGAGCATATTATTTGGTGATTCTTGTCTTGACTCTACTTTGTATTTCCTAGGCTGACGTGATAGAAGGCTTATAAATATAAACTCCATAACTATGTCATGTCTATAATGGTAACTCAATAGATATATTTTATTACCTCAGTGCAACAGTAGCTGTTGGATTCTAAGACTATAAGAAATCAGACCACATATAAGAACTGGGGATATAACTCAATGGGTGAAGTTCTTGTCACACAAATGTGATGACCTGAGTTCAGAGTCTCAGAATCCATAGAAAGCTGATTGGGTAGCATGTCCTTATAATATGACAAGGTGGAAACTAGATGCAGTAGAATCCCCAGAATCATGTGTGCTAGTTGTGTGCTAGCCTGCCATGTGCAGGGTTGAATAACAAAAGACCTGTCTCAAACAAAGTGGAAAGCAAGGACTGGTGCAAAGGATTGGCCGCTGGCCTCTGCATATGCTCCATGGCACCTGCACAATTGCATTGACACACTGACAGAAACATGTGTGCATGCATACACACACACACACACACACACACACACACACACACACACACACACCACAGAGGGAAGGGGGAATGGAGGGAAGAAGTGAGGGAGAGAAGGGAAGGAGAGGCAGATAGAGAGAGGGGGTAATTTTTTTTAAGAAGGACATATGTATACTGGCATAAATCTCTGGATGTAGGAAAATAATACTTGGGTGCTTTTTAATAAATATTTTCTTTTTGATATTTGTGTACCAGTCTCCATAGCCTTCCTAGCCTATGACTAAAAAGAGACATAGGACACTGGTCTAAAAAGCCACCATGACCATGAGATGCAGAGAGTAGTGGAGCCAGACAGAGTACACAGCAGAAATTCTCCTTTTCCTGATATTCCCATTTAGCATGATTTTGGTTATTGCCCCATAAGTCTCCTCATCAATACCACCACAGCAATATCAGTACCATTAGTGGGGCATCGACCATGATAAAAAAAATAAAAAAAAAAAAACAAATTAGTTGGAATGCAGATGCAGTGAGTCTTTCCTCCTCCTCTTCCCCCTCCTTTTCCTTTCTCTTCTTCCACTTTTCATTTTCCATGAAAGCAGACCAACTTTGTACTAATATTGGAGAAGGGATTGGTCAGTTTGATTCCTTTGAACCCCTTGAGAGATTTTGTAGAAATAAAGCACCTTCCCCCAAGATCACGAATCAGTGCATAGTTTATTTACCTGGAATTACTTTCCTAGTTATAAAAGAAACTGAGGATAGGCCTCCAGTCTCACTTTTAGTCACAAGGAAATATTCAGAAATGGAGGCTGACTGGGAGGAAGTTCAGTATTCCAACTGTACTTTTGGGTGTGGTTGAAATAGTCATTAATCATGGGCATATAATTCATTAATAATTTTATAAATATACAGTGGGTAAAATGAATATTTATGGACAACTCCTGAATATTCTAAAAGAAGCAACAATGCTTTGAACATAAAGGTTGAAGAAATTATTAGGGAAAAATCTATTTTGTATTTAATCTGCTTAAATTTAACAATTTTCTAAAAGTAAAATTTCAGTTCAGATAAAAGCTATGTGTTTTTTTTCTTATGGATACCAATAAGTTAAGCCAACATTCTTTCCATGTCTCATTCAGACATGAATTCAATAAATGAATAAAAAAGCAGACATTTTCATCTAGACAAATTTCAAACTGATAATTCTATTTATGTTTTTCATTTTAAAATTATTGTGAACTTCACATGCAATGAACTATGTATCTTTAAAGACCATACATAACATGATGGTTTTGTATGGAATTTTATATTTTATAATGTATTATATTATGTATTTTATAATTAAATAATTTGAATAAAAATAATGAACTTACACATCTGTTGTCCCCCCAAAGGTTTTCATGTCTCTTCCATCTCTCCCAGACATTCTGGCTACCTCCATCAGGCAACCAAATATCTTATCTCCTAGATGAGTTTACTGTGGTTTTTTTTCAGTGTTTTAGAAATGTACATTTCTTTATATAGCCTCTTATATGCTATACAATTATTTTGGGAGGACATATTACATATTACTTTATTCTTCTTTAATGTTGAAAAATATCCCAATAGTAGAAATACATCAGTTTGCTAATACATTCATTGTTCTTTGGCTTGGTGTTGACGTAAGTTTGATAAGTGTGCCAGGAAAGCCTCAAAATCATTTGTGATTCTCCTGCCTCTGCCTGCAAATGCTTGGACCGCATGTGTGAGCTAACACCTGTGGTTTCCACATGTTAGAAGATGAGTTCTGGTTTGTTTGAATAATTCTGGCAAGGGTATGTGAGTTTTCTCATGCTCCTGTGACTTCTTTGCTCCTTAGTAAGTTCATAAGAGTAGAATTTGTGGATCAGAATGTAAATGCATGTTTAATATTTTTGGAAACAGCTAAAATGTTTTTCAAAGAAGGAGAAGAATTTTACATTCTTAAGAGCAGCTCATGAGAGCTCTGTTTGCTCTGCCTTGTTCCCACACCATGTGTGATTAAAATGTTAATTTCTTCCAAATTGCAAAAAGTATAATGATAATCTCATTATGGCATAAATTGATATTTCCCTAATGACAACTGATATTGAGTGTGCATCCATGTGCTTATTTGTCCTCAGCATATCATCATTAGTGAAGTGTCTGTTTATGGCTTTTCTATAGTTTCTAAATGAGATGCTTAGATTTTTATTGAGTTCTCCAAAATTCTTACATGTTCTTGAAACAAGTCCCTCTCATTATGTCTTGCCCATTTATTCAGTTAGATCAAAATATTTTAGATTGGGTCATTCTTATTTGTTTTGTAATTTTTAAATTTTTTTTAAGAATAAACTTTAAATTTGACATTCTAAACAGATCTGAAATGTCTCAACTTGTGGTAAAAGCAAATGCAAAGCTCTTATTTTCAATAAATTTAAATTCTATACCTGGTAAAAAGAGGAAATTGAAATAGTTTTCTCAAGCTTAAACTTGGTAAAGCTCATTCTCTTAGGGAAATTTTGGGTAAGTTTTGTCCTGGAACAATATTTGTCAAAGATAGTTTACTACTGGAAACAGACAAAAATAATTCTACATTATATAATTAAAGTACTGTTCACCTTCTTCTATTGTATCTTTGTTCCTACTGATCTACAGCCTCTACATTTAGATTCTTTGTTACTAAAGCTGTAGTTTCAGAATGTTCTATGTCTTTTTTATTTTTATTTATTCATTTTATTTTTTCTCCTTATTTATTGTTTGTGTCTTTCACATCACACATCTCCATCCTGTTTATTTCCCCATCCCTTTGTATCCACCCTCTGCCCTTGTAACCTCCCCCGCAAAAAAAAAAAAAAAAAAAAAATTAAATTAAATTTAAGAGAAGAAAGAAAAAAGAGAGAAGGAAAAAAGATCAATCTTGTTATGGATGCTGTAGTGTGACATAGTGAGTCACACAGTAAACATTTTTATCCATGTATCTTTACTTGCAAGTGTTCATTGCACAGAGTCATTGGTCTGGTTCTAGACCTCTGGTTTCTCCAGTCCTATTGATGCTGGGCTCTCACTGAAACTCCTCTTGGTTATCCTGCTGTTTCCTTATGTTGTGAAAATCCTGCAGCTTTGGGTCTGCAGGACTGTGGATTGGGTAGTTTTTAAACACTATAATTCTATTCTCAGTTAAGAAAGCTGGATCAATTTGTCCATTCTTTCACAAGTGCCACATTCTATTTAAATTTTAGCTTTTTCATAAGTCATAAAATAAGAGAGTATGAGTTCTCTATATTGTTCTGTTAAAATTTCCATGACTCCTTTAGAATCATTGGATTTCTGTCTAAATTTGCCCTGCCTTTGAAAGGTATGACCACTTCAAAATTCCACACAAAAATCCAGTCTCCAGTCTATGATCTTGTAGGGATAAAAACACAACAAAAATATAGCTCTGTTAGAAGTGACAGGAATTTTTTTGATGTTTATTGTTAATATTTTATTGCAAGTCACTTTCATGTACATCTTGACTCCTGAAGTCTAACTTCAATCATTTCTTTTACATTATTTTATTGGAA
Source organism: Peromyscus californicus insignis (assembly GCF_007827085.1). NCBI lineage: Eukaryota > Metazoa > Chordata > Mammalia > Rodentia > Cricetidae > Peromyscus > Peromyscus californicus. Next base: position 43,788,731 of record NW_026294424.1, on the reverse strand, counting down.
CTTCTATGAACATTTAGATATCTTTCCTCTAAATACTTGTGTGCTAAAGGCTCATTCCCTCAGGGTGGCTCATCAACCTAGAAAGAAGTTCAGAAACTCAGAATCAAAGTAAATGTTTTGTTTTATTAAGTTAATCATCTCTGCTACTTCACTATAGTAATTTATATCTAGATAAGATAGTAATATTTAAATATAGGTTACCACTTGTACTCAATTTGGATAACTTACTGAATTTTCTAATTATACTGGCTGTAATCTTCACTTAATGTTGGAGAAAGTAGATGAGAGCAGGTGATTTCTTGTAATATTGCATTAGTGGTACATAATTAAATTGAAGCAATTGATCTTTACCATTAAGTAAGCTGGAAACTTTTTTGTAAGACATTTTTTCCACAATGAAGTAGTTTGTTCTAGTTCCTGGTGATAGTTTCTGTCTGAAAAAAAAATGTGGTCAGTTTGTCCATTATGTCACAGCATATATTAGTTGGATGGCATAATTGTTAGTATTGATAACTTGAGACTTTCATATTTTAATATAAATCAAATTCTTTTTCCTGAAAAAAACCTTCAAACTATGTGTCACTTTAGTACATTGTATGTTTGATTTATAATGCTTTCTTTAAAAATTTTGTGCCTCTATTTACCTGTATTCCTCAAATACATTGTTGGGAAACTTCCTTTCTTTATCATGACTTTGCTTTTTGGGTTTTTTTTTTTATTGTTTTTTTGAGACAAGGTTTCTCTGTGTGTAGTCCTGACTGTCCTAGAACTCGCTCTGTAGACCAGGCTGACCTCTAACTCACAGAGATCCACCTGCCTCTGCCTCCTGAGTGCTGATTAAAGGCCTGTGTCACAACAGCCTGGCTGTCGAGTTTTGATATAAAGATCATGACCCCACAGGATGTCATGACCCCATAGGATATCATGTTTTTGGAAGTTTAATTACTTCCTGAGATTTTTGAAAGATTTTTGTTTGTCTGGGTGGTTTTGGAGTTTTGTTTTTGATTTTTGTTTGTTTTTACATTGTATGATTTTTCTTCTAAAGTTCTTGCTTTAATTAAGAGAAAATCTGCTAGAGCTTCAGCATTCTTTGAAGATTTATGATAGTTAGAAATTTAATGTCTTCAACAATTGTAGGGTTTCTTGGATTACCTCTTTCTTCTTAAGTGAGATTTGGCAGTTTAACTTTCAAGATGACGGTCCATTTCACATCATTTTAATTTTTATAATACCATTTTAAAACTGAAGTGATTAGTTTTATTGTTAAATTATTAAATAAAACTCAGGAGTCAGATATTAGGATAAATAGCTGATAGATCCACAGAGTGATGGAGAAATGATCAGCTAACCCTGTCTCTCCACCTTTGCAGATCAAAAAGGCCATGAATCTTTCTAAGCCCCCCTCCCTATTCCTTCCAGTGTCTCTTTATCCTAATCTGGGTCTACCAAAAGCTATGGTTAATTATGGCCAGCTCAATGTTGATTCTGCCCTCTGACTCAAGGTTTAACTTTATTGGCAGTCTTGCAGTATAAATGCAAGCAAATCTCCCCCAAAATAAAACTATTTAATGTAGGTTTATGGGTTATGCCCTAGGTCTTGAACTTACACTTAGCTTGTCCATATAGCTATACTCCTATGTTTCTTTGATTTTTAATGTAAGTACATAGCAGACAAAAGTATTTTTTACTACATGTTTCATCAACAAATTCTGCTAGTTTTGATACCATATATTCTTATTTTAAATCAAAATCTGCTCTAAAATCATGTTGTAATTTTTATTCCATTATTTTTTCAGTATTGGCTAGCATTGTCCAATTATTTGAGATTTTAAAAACTATTTACTCTTCAATTTTCTTATATTCAAGGTCACACTTTATGTAGCTAAACCTTTTGTCTAATAGAGAATTATTTGTATCTCAGAGCATAAGTCCTTTAGTATTAATTCTTTTTTTTTTTTTTTTTTTTTTTTTTTTTTTTTTGGTTTTTCGAGACAGGGTTTCTCTGTGTAGCTTTGCGCCTCTCCTGGAACTCACTTGGTAGCCCAGGCTGGCCTCGAACTCACAGAGATCCGCCTGGCTCTGCCTCCCGAGTGCTGGGATTAAAGGCGTGCGCCACCCACCGCCCGGCCTTAGTATTAATTCTTTAAAGATAACCTGCTATTTAAACAATCATCAGCACATAATATATTTTGTACCCATGGCTTATGTAAAAGTAATATGTATGATAAAACTGAACGAAGAAAAAAGGGAGACACAAAAATTGATTATGAAATGATATATGTGAAGGGACATACCATTAAGTCATAGTTTTAAAAATTAAATATGAGTGCTCCTAATCAAAAATCCATAAAGTAATAAAAAGCAGATATAACTTTTAAGTTCATAAAGATTAAGTTTAAGGAAATGTTCAATAATGGTAGAAAGGAAAAAATAAACATACCTAAAAAAGAAATTAAAATGAAATTGTAATTTAATAGAAATTATTACAATATTAATTGTAAATGGTGTAAATTTACAAATTAAAATGCAAATATTTTTAGGCTGTATGCTAATTAGTAATATCTGCTGCTTACATAAAAACTCTTTCTGATGATGATCTGAATAAATGAAGACAGAAAGATAAAACATTATCCAAAGAACAATGAAAAAATTCTCACACAGATCTGAAAAATAGAATATGGAGAAAAGAATATCTTCAGGTATGAAGAATATTTTTTTTTAAGTGTGAATAATGGTTTCATTAAAAGAAATTAAATATACTAGATTTATTGAACAAAAGAAGATGGCTTTAAAGATACACAGCAAAACCTGACAAACAAGGGGAAATAAATCCCAAACTCTAGTAGAATGTTTTAATACATTTGTAATATTTAATAAAATAAGTAATCCAAAATTCACCCAAGATATAGTAACATTGACCCAACTCTCTGTATCCCTTGATGTGATTATTTACTGAATACATCCCATACAACAGAATATATGGTGGGTTGGTTGTTTTTGGTTTTTGGGGGGGTGGGCAACTCTAAATTGAGCCTGGAGTTACTTTTAACATGGTTATTACATATATTTGTCTGGAACTTTGAAGTTGCATGAATTATGAATTTTCTGAATACAGTCACTATAGTAGTCTTTTGTGAGATCAGTACTGTACACTCTAATCCTTGGGAATGATTCCTTCTCAGCTTGGCTTGTTTCTCTACATGTGATTGTCAGAACTCTGGCCAATAATCCACAAAGAGTCTAGAGATTACTGGATATTGTTTGTATATTTTTCTTCTCTCTTGAAGACTCAATGAACAGCTGCCTAGGGCTTGCCAGACTCTAGTATTTCTCTCTCTAAATCACCAAGGCCACCAGAGTTTCCTTCCCAACACCACTGCCTGGAACTTCTGGAGCTCATTGTACTAATTCCTGTGTCTGAGAGGTCATTACCATTTGTTGATATTCACTGTTTTAAAAAATATTATCTAATATAATTTTTAGATTTTTTTGTTTTTATATGAGAATATCAATTTTTTTACCACAATGTCTTTGTCACAGGTTGCCATGACTAAACTATTGCTTCCCTTAATTGCTACAAAAATAGAATAATCTCTTTAAGAATTCTTCATACCACAAATACAAAAAAAAATCAGTGTGTGGAAAAGGTGTTGTTAAATATATAACAAAATATTTAAGATCAACTCAAATTTAGCTCAAATTATCAATTACTTAAACATTAATGGTTTGTGGCCCAGTTTTGACATGTATTAGGGCTCTCTTCTAATTAGATCTTGCCCATGGAGATACTCTGGCACTCAGTGTCTATCACTCATCATTCTCCTACCTCTTAGGTTCTCTTTCTGATTCACCTTAGATATTCTACTGTGAGTGGTCATGAGAAACAGTGAGCTGGCCCAAGCTTTCCTCACCACTTTGACCAAGAGGTCATTATCATTCTTTTTTTTTTTTGTTAAAAACTTCAGTGGAAAGGTTTTAATAAACATACACACACACATACATACACACACACACACACACACACACACACACACACACACATACACACAACTGTGGTTTGTGATAGACAGCTTTTCTCCATCATCATCTTACAATACTGAAGGTAAAACTCCATCTTTGAGTGTGCTTGGTATATCTACCTCAAAGGTTTGTTATAATAATTAAAGAAAAATTATGTAAAGTATCTAGGATTTGAAACATTCAGCATTCTTAAAAACTGGGAATAATTTACTATTATTAATTAATATATATTTATCTACATAAATACAAGACTGTTGGGTTCCAATCCTGTTTAATTATTAGAAGAAATTAGGGCATTCAACTAAATTTTATTAAATTATGTAAGATGAATTTTTTGAGAGTTGGACCACTAATTGTCTTGTTAAAATAGCTACTTTAGAAAATAATATGTAGTGGAAAAGGCAGAAGAACACTTACATATTTTATAAAACTAAAATTTTGTTACTTATATGTCTACATCTACCCAGATCCTTCCTCCCCACCCCCAAACCTCATTAACAGATCCTGGCTTTCTCTTTCCTGTCCTGTGTATGTCATTGCTCAGCATAACTTCTGCCATTCCACTGTCCTTTAAAACTTCCCAAGTTGAGCACTCTAGGATTGTAAGGTTAGAGCATTTGTGTTCCAGTATGGAATTCATGGCTAGCAAATGGCTCCTTCTAAAACATGGCTTTCAGACTCCCCCATGGCTGTGAAGAACTTACAATGTTTCTTCATTACCTATTGAATAGAGTTTGAACTGCTCCTCCTGGCACCTAATTCGGCAATCAACTGACTTTCCCCAACATATAAGTGAAATAGTATTTATCAAACTGCCTTCACAATGGTCTTTTCTCCTCAATGTGTCCTTCATATTTTTATAATTTGCACATTTTTGTTAATAACTAACAATAAATTTATGATAAATAATGCAACTATTTATTACATGACACATGCTATCACAAAATAAAAGCAGATTGGGATTTGTGGTATATGTAGTTGAGGGATAACAATTTTGCAGAAGCACTTTAGAATGGCTTCCAGAAGAAAATGAAATGTGTCTAAAGAGGCAGAGGACTAAGCGACAGAGGTGCATAGACACCTAGAGAGAGAGATTACTGAAGATGATGAAGGCTTTTGTGACAGTCCCCATAAGGAGTGAATATGTTTGAACTACATCAAAGAAACTTCTACTATAACTAGATAAATGTGAGCAAGGAATAGTACATTAGAAGTTGTTTTTTATCCAAAACCCTGGGAATGGTTATAAAGACTGGCTTTTAGTCTGAATGAAGAAGATGCCGGAAGTGTCTGCAGAAACGAATACGATCTCACTGACATTATAGAAGCACCATTGATTGACATGTTGGAGGTATAGTTTGTGGTTAAAGGATGGAGATCATCTTGGCACTATTGTTATAATTTGGGAAGAGACCACAGTATCTGAAGTGCAGCTGCAGAGAAATATCAGATCATAGATTTATTTTGAAGATAGAGTTAGGAGATTTTTGCTAGTGAGTAATATGTGATATATGAGAGCAAAAAAAGGTCAGTAGTATCCCTGAGCTTAGCAGGCTGAGCAACGACAAGGATAAAGTTGTCCTCTACTGACATGGGAAATGATGGCGAGACATTTTAGAGACATAAAAAGCTCCACAGAACATTTTATATTCAAAATTCCTGTAAGAGATCTTTGGCAGGTGTGACGAGTAAGAGAGTGTGGCATTTCTCTGAGAGTGAAAGATGGAGATGAAATATTTGGAAATGTCAGCCTGTAGACAGCAAGTTTGGCATCAAAGAAGTTTTACAAAGATTTGATGGGGAAGAGAGTGATCAGTTTCACCAAAAACTGCCTGCTGACAAATGAAGGCAGAACAAAATCTATATTTGATTTATCCACATTGTGTTCATGTTCCATCTTGACAATGGAAAAGTGTAGGGTGAAATGAAAAGGGTTAAAAAGGAATTAGAGTATATTAGAAGGATTATGGGGATGCAATTCCTATCATTGATGGTAGACTTACGTGTTTAGTACATAAAGAACTACAAGAAATTGGGAATACAGTAATTGATTAGTCACAGAAGAAATGGCAAAAGATATACAAATGGCTCCTGTGCATCTAGAAAATTTTAGTGTTGTTCATAATAATAAGATCATTGAAACCATTTGGTCTTAAATCTATGCAAAATTTGATACTTCCATAAGTTGGCAAATTTTTAAATAAATAAAGGTGCTTGAAGAAGCAGAAAGTGGCAGAATTCCTGTGGAGAGAAATTATGGAGTAATGCAAGATAATTCGCAAAGTTAAAGGAGAAGTTGGCCTTAGATGGGTGCCCACTCCATTTAGCTGTAATAAGGGAAGGAAACGCAGTCACATAATACAGAGGGAGTTCTGTAGGCAAAAATGTGTTGGCCAAGATTATATGTTAAAACCATCATGCCCAATGTGATAGCATTTGGAGATGAAGTCTTTTGAAGGGAATTAGATCAGTCCACAGATGTGGGCCTTCATGATGCAGCTAGTACCCTGATAAACAGTTTCCTAGCTATCTCACTTTATATGTGAAAGCAGTGCAAAGGGACAGCCTCTCCAAACCAGGGAAAGAGCCCTCAGCAGAACGTAAGCATGCTGTGTCGCTGAGTGTGAGCATCCCAACTTCCAGAACTGAGAAAAAATCTTTTCATCTTATTTGAGGCACCTAGTCTACGATATTATTATAGGAAGCTAACTATTAAAACTGCAGTCAGGGCTAGAGATGCTTATGGGAACCTATGGAGTTTACTAGGCAAATTTGTAATTTTAATAACATCTTTACATTTCTTTTTGTTTAGGAATTGATTAATGATGGTAACCTCCTATTATGATCTTTAAGCTTTTTTATTGTATCTTTTATTTATGTGTATGGGTGTGTACCCAAACATGTGTTTATGTATTCAGTGAGGCCAAAGGAGGATGTTGGGTCTTCTGGAGGTGGAGTTATAGTTAGTTGTCAGATGCTTGATATTGGTGCTGGGGCTGAAGTCTCAATCTCCACAAAAGCAGTACACATTTTTTTCTTTTTCTTTTTTTCATTTTTTAAAACTAATTAATCATTTCCTTTTTTCCCAACCCTTATCACAGTTTCCCCTCCTTCCCCTCTCTTCTCCCAGTACCCTACCCTCCCAACCTCCCATTTCCTGCCCATCCACTCCTTTCTTCAGAAAAGTTCAGGCCTCCCACGTATATCAGTCAGCCATGGCATGTCAAGTTTCAGTAAGACTAGGCACCTCCTCTCTTAGTACGGCTGGGCTAGGCAATCCAGAAATAGGAAAGCATTCCAAAAGTAGGTAACAGAGTCAGAGACAGCCCTTTATCCCTCTATTAGGAGTCCCACAAGAAGACCAAGCTACAGAATTGTAACATACTTGAGAGGGCCTAGGTCAGTCCCATGCAAGTTCTGTGGATGGCAGTTCATTGCCTAGCCTAATTGTCATCAGAAAGGCTTCACCCAGCAGTGGATGGAAACTGATGCAGAGACCTACAGCCAAACAATAGGTGGACCATGGGGAATCTTGTAGAAGAGGGGGAGGAAGGATTATGGGAGCCAGAGGGGCAAGAAAACTCAAGGAAGACCAATAGTTGTGAAGCCTCCATGTGACTGGACTAGGCCTTCTCAATTGACAAGACAGTTTTTTAGCTTGACCTGCTTAAGAGGCCCCTGGTAGTGGGATTAGGATCCATCCCTGGTGCCTGAGTGGGCTTTTTGGAGCCCAGTGTCTACAGTGTGACACCTTACACAGTCTTGGTTCAAGGCTTGGACCTGCCTTAACCGAATGTATCAGGCTCTGCTGACTCACCATGGGAAGCCTTGCCTTGGAGGAGGTGGAAATGAGGGGTGGGTTGGGGGGCAAATCTAGGGGGGCAGGAGGAGGGAATAGAGGGGCATCTGTGATTGGTACATAAAATGAACAGAAAATTTCTTAATAAAAAAAAGAAAACCCATAGAATCAACTGACTTGGGCTCACAGGGGCTTGCAGTATACACTTTTAACCACCAAGCCATCTCTTAATTTCCATGTTCAATATTTTAAGGAACAGTGAGTTCGGTGAGATTTTATTCTTGTCACAATTGTTCTAACAACACAATCCCTTTAATAAGAATTAGTCATTTTAGGTTTATATACATAATTCCTGAAATTATTAAAAATATTAATGGGACATTCCTTGTCCTCATTAACAAGTAGATTTTTAGGCAGACATAAAACTATGATGACAAGATTAGAATAAGTTGAAAGATGTAGCTTCAGTGGTCTAGTAACAGGCTTTAAATCTTACATTCATTAGCTTGTGTGCTGATTAACAAGAAGTAATGTCTAGCTTGGGGCTTCTTTTTTCAAAGCACCCAAGTCAACAGATTGCCTTTATTTCAAGCTTCTTCATTAACTGTTTATTAAGAATGATACTCTGATGTAGGTCTTCTTCCCTTCTAGAACAGAATTAGCAAGCAAGGGGCTTATACATTTAAACTGATCCAATAAACCTCTCCTCTATTTCTTAATTGAATGTGAAAGCAAACACAGTATTTTATAGTATGACATTGTCAGAATAATAGCTAGCTTTGTCATGCTATAATTGCCTCTTTATTGCTACATTCACATGAACATGCACGTTCACACACATAACCACCCATTTGTGCTGCATGTTCCTCCAGGACAAGAGGCCATACATGTGACCAAATTTCTGACACCTGACCTGAGTCTACAGGTTGAGAGCAGGTGATCTCAACCTACAGTCAAGGAGGGTTCCAAGACATCACTGTGCCTATGAGTTTTGCAAGTGGCCCAACATTGATACTCTCTTAACTGAGCTCCATATCTTACTCTAAACCATTTCCACAATGTATCCAGTAGACAGAGTCAAGCTGTGTTCTGCTTAATACTTAAATATCTTCAAATCAACTTCACATTTTCTCTAACTCTCTACATCCTAGATTTCTTCCAGAGCTGTTTAATTCTTGGAACCAGTGGGTTCTCTTCAGCCTCTGCTCACTGCAATGGGGAAAATCTCATATCATCCCTAAGATCTACAAACCAAATAGAGGCACTGTTGGATATGAGAATGCCTTCCATTGTATTGCAATTTACATATTGATTATAACAAGCAGTTCTGTCTGTCCATCTCCTCCACGTCAACATGACTACAAAACTTAGATTCTGATTTCCACAAATATAAAGCAAAACACTACCAAATCATTTATAGTTCCTGTGTTTATGAGAGACAGTATTGAATGTGTTAGTAATTTATACAATATGTTCAACAGAGAAACAGGTATAAGCAATTAATGGCTGCTAAAAAAAAAGGAGAATCAATATTCTCCAGGGACAAGCTCACTGACAGGTTATTCAATTCCAATTAGACATCTCTAAACATATATGTATACAAACAACACCAAATGAATACATCAGACTGTATTTGTATTTGTATGTGTGTGTATGTGTGTGTGTGTGTGTGTATATGTGTGTGTAAAGATGAATATGTCACAGATTTGAGATGGTATGGAGGCTTGGGGGAAGTTGGAAGAGGAGAAGGAAAGAAGGAAATAGTGTAAAATATTCATGATAAATCCTCAAAAGAAAAAATAAATTACAAAACAATAAAATGAAATAAAATCTGTATGCTTGTCCTTTGATTCTCCCACCACCTCTTTTGTCTTTCCTTGATCTCTTTACACTCTCTTCCTGTTTATTATGGTTCCAAGCCATAAATTTCTACTCATATCTAATTTAAAATGATTAGTCTCTCTCTTTCTCTCTCTCTCTCTCTCTCTCTCTCTCTCTCTCTCTCTCTCTCCCTCTCCCTCCCCCTCCCTCTCCCCCCTCTCCCTATCCCTCTCCTTCTCCCTCTCTCTGACTTCACTGATATCAGTTTTACTCAGACCCTTTACTCTGGACTCAGTTCTTTACCAAGGTTTACCTCCTTCCTAACATGGATGCTGAAGCCAAATATTAAATATAGTTTTTTCCACTCACTTATGAAAGGGCTCCATCCTGTTCTTGCTGCATATAGACATGCCCTTTTCCAGAAAGAGAGAGAGAGAGAGAGAGAGAGAGAGAGAGAGAGAGAGAGAGAGAGAGAGAGAGAGAGAGAAAGGAAAGGAGGAAGGAAGGAAAGAAGGAATAAATAAATATTCATATTTGCTTCCACTCAATTCAGCTTCTTGGGTTTCTCAGGATATTCCAGACCCCTCTCATTCTAGATTATTTCAAGCATACTACATCTCCTTGAAGAGAGAGAGGGAGAGGGAGAGGGAGAGGGAGAGGGAGAGGGAGAGAGGGAGAGGGAGAGGGAGAGGGAGAGGGAGAGGGAGAGGGAGAGGGAGAGGGAGAGGGAGAGGGAGAGGGAGAGGGAGAGGGAGAGAGGGAGAGGGAGAGGGAGAGGGAGAGGGAGAGGGGAGAGGGAGAGGGAGAGGAAGGAAAGAGGGAATAAATCAATAAATCAATAAATGTTCATCTTTGCTTCGGTTTCTCAGGGTATTCCAGACCCCTCTCATTCTAGACTATTTCAAGCATACTACATCTCCTTGGGGATCTTCAATTTCAGTTTTCTCTGTTCAGCTAGTTAACTATTCCTCTCTTAGCAACCAGCTGGAACCTAATTTCCAGAACCACTGAGACCAGGATGCAGGCTCTGTTTGTGTGGTTGTAGAGCTAAGCCTTGGAGTATCTTCAAATAGTTAAAGTATTGGAGAGAGGTTCTTCAGTTGCTATACTCTTTCTTGAATATGGGAAGGCTCTTCTAATTAATCCACATTTCCTAGGGCAAACCTTGTGTACAAGACTTCTATTAGTACTATAATGCATAAATACATGGAAGAAGAGAGAGAAAAATGCAAAGCTTTTGCTGAATTGCTGATTCTGACTCTATAAAATCTTTTCTCAATCACAACCAGCATTTTTTATCTAACTAAATCTTTTTATATAATCTTAGCCTTTACTATTTTTATAAGTTCAAGAACATTTAAAATTTGAGGGACCAAGAAATAATCAATTAATAAGCACACATTTAATTCTTTATAAGTAAGATATTTTGCTTAAGTTATTGGAAGACATGGTTCTAAATAAATAAGTCATATTTTAATACAATATATTAAAAGACAATTTCATTCTCCTCTTTCTTTACTATCATCAAATTAAGCATTGTAGAAAGAGTACATTTCTCCAGCCAGCAACATTTGAGTGTTATCAAAACTGAGAGATCATTCATATTGCCGCTCAGAGACAAAACAATACAGCAAATTCAATCTTGCTGTCTCTCTCAATAGGATCAAATTGTATGTTGTGTGCTGTGACTTGTCCCTCTGCTTGGCCTTTCTTAATGCTGTTTACTTCTTTGTCTCCTTCTCCAGAAGTATCACATCTTGAATAGTGTCCAATATTCTTTTAAGAACACCTTTTGAATTGAAAAGGGAAAATTCATTGAATAATGTACTTAGTAGAATGTGTTTATGATTTGTATTTAAGTATATTAAATTAAAATAATTAACAGTGTATTGTGAACCTTCAGTGTTGTATATAAATGTGCCTAGACATTGGAAAATACAGCTACTATTATTGAGTGCATGCACACTTTCATTGATAGAACTGTGGCATTAATTTGAATATCTTATGTAATTGAATGTCAACATTCCAAATTTCCAGGTCACAAACGCCATTAAGCAAATTTCTGTCTAATATATTAGCATTTGTTGACTTGGATATAATCTGTAAATTTACTCCCTGAAGGGTTATCATTTAGGGATAGAATTTTTTTCTTTTATGATAAGCAGTGTTAGGGAATATGTAGTTCTATGCCTAAAGGAAAATAAGACAACCTAAAAAATATAAAAATTACAGTGGAGTTAAGTACTATATCAAAAAATTAGCAATTAGGCAATGATTTCTCAATTTTCATACTGTGGAGATAATGATTTGTTCTGGAAAAGTTGATTTATTTTCTTTGATGAATACAAACACACTTAAAATGCCAAAGTTCATGAAAACAGGACTACATTGTCCAAAATCATTTTTAGTCTAACCTACAACCTTACAGTTAAAGCCCACCAGGAAGCTACTTAAAGAGCAAATTGGAAATCCAGTTGTTAAAACTTTGATAATAAATGTTGAGGAGCTAAAGGAATTTGATGTCCAAGAGCTGCATGCTTAATGATGGCAATGACAGGAAACATCAACCAGAGTCCAGATCAGAAAGGTATGAGTTACAGAAACTAATAATATATGAAGAGTTTAATAAAGGAGTTGTTTACAAATGTGCAAGGAAACTATAAGGAAAAGCATATTTCTCAAGAAAGCAACAACATGACACACTGGGCCACCCTGAAACAGGATAGAGAGAATGATTACTGGGATTAGAGTTGTTGGTGGGAGAATACTGAAAAGAAACTCAAGCATGTGGTTGAGGGGCATAGCACATCTAACTGCACCCATAACTATGAAACACATGCTGTTTCTCCTCTCTCTAAACTCAAATGAGTGCAATGTGCAATTTTGGGAGCCTACCCTATCCAGAAGCAAAAGGGCACAAGAGACACCGACTCGTTTCACTGCCTTGGACTAAGAGCAGGATAGAGAATGGGTTCACAGTGCATCAGGAGGGTTAAAAATATGGACACCCAACAAGATAAAATGGAATGTGTCTTGATAGAGCAAATGAAAGAAAAAGGTCATTCATAACTTCTATTGTACTTAATAGTGAATCATTTCCTATTGATTTTGAACAAAAAGTAGTGTTCAATAGTATTTCAGCATCTTATATTAGACTCAGAAACAAGAATATTGTTACAAAATTACTTTTATTGCTGTTCTCCTGAGGCTTGTCATGTGTGCACACATGCCTCTGATCACAAATCTTCCAGTGCTTCTATCTAAAGGGAGGTAATTGGCAACTACATCTGTTGACTTATGTGACAGGAATTTGTAATGTCACCACTGCAGACCCTCTAACCTGTATCATTTGGGAGAGTATACTTTTATTACAAATTTAAGCTCTATGCTGTTAGTGTAGTTAATTAACATTCTGTTCAATGAATCTTGTTTCTTCATATCACTCTCCATATGGTGCGTATGTGTGTGTGCATGTGCACATGTACACATTTTTTTAAATTTTTTTATTTTTATTTTTCAATACAATTCAGTTCTACATATCAGCCACGGATTCCCTTGTTCTCCCCCCTCCCGCCCCCCTCATCTTCCCCCCAGCCCACCCCCCATTCCCACCTCCTCCAGGGCAAAGCCTCCCCCGAGGACTGAGATCAACCTGGTAGACTCAGTCCAGGTAGGTCCAGTCCCCTCCTCCCAGGCTGAGCCAAGCGATCCTGCATAGGCCCCAGGTTTCAAACAGCCAACTCATGCAATGAGCACAGGACTGGGTCCCACTGCCTGGATGCCTCCCAAACAGATCAAGCCAATCAACTGTTTCACCCATTCAGAGGGCCTGATCCAGTTGGTGACCCCTCAGCCATTGGTTCATAGTTCATGTGTTTCCGTTCGTTTGGCTATTTGTCCCTGTGCTTTATCCAACCTTGGTCTCAACAATTCTCACTCATAAAAACCCTCCCCATTCTCGCTAATTGGACTCCCAGAGATCCACCCGGGGCCTAGCCATGGATCTCTGTATCCAGATCCCTCAGTAGTTGTACGGGGTTTCTAGCACGACAATTAGGGTGTTTGGCCATCCCATCATCAGAGTAGGTCAGTTCAGGCTGTATCTCGACCATTGCCAGCGGTCTGTTGTGGGGGTATCTTTGTGGATTTCTGTGGGCCTCTCTAGCACTTTGCTTCTTCCTATTCTCATGTGGTCTTCATTTACCATGGTCTCCTATTCCTTGTTCTCCCTCTGTTGTTGATCCAGCTGGGATCTCCCGCTCCCCCAAGCTCTCTTTCCTTCGACCCTCGCCCTTCACTACCCCCATTCGTGTTCAGGCTGTTCATGTAGATCTCTTCCATTTCTCTGTCATTGGGCGATCCCCGTTTCTTTCTTGGGGTCCTGTTTTCCAGGTAGCCTCCCTGGTGATGTGAGTAGTAGCCCAGTCATGTACACATTTTTTATATGCAGGTACTTGTGTACATGAACGTGGAGGTCAGAGGATAAATTTGTATGTCATAACTCATATTTTATATATTTATATATAATTTATATATATTTGCCAAATATAATATGGCTCACTGGCCAACAAGCTCTAGGTGTGCTGCTGTCACTGCATCCCCAGATCTACCAGGCTTAGCTTTTTAAAATGTATACCCTGCTGATGAACAAGGCTTAGGGCCTTGTTCATGAAAACTACTGGCTGAACTAACTCCTAGCCTTATTCACTTTTAAGAAAGTTTCTGTTTAGTTTAAAGCAGATTCATGGAATCAGAAACATCTCTTCAAGTAATTTTGTTAATATATAACACAGAATGGCAGAATTCATGCTTTTAAATGGAGATTCTTACACAGACTTGACAGTATAATGTAAGCATATTGTAAGCAACAAATTGATGATAATACGAAAACATATTGTAACATGGCCCTGATATTTACTCCCCACTCAAGCTCCTCCCCTAGCTAAGAGCAAAGCAAACACTTCTCATTTGTGTGGCTACTGGACATATTTCTGTTCTGGTCCTGAGTAATTTCCTTTATGTTTAACATCCATTTGCTCATCTCTTTTGAGAATCTGACAGTTTTCCATGCCCCGGTGGACCTCATCAAGCTTATTGCTTTGCTTGAATCAAGACCAATATTGAACCGGCAAAGAGAGAAGAGCAGCTGCTTCCATCTCGGCCTTTAATTAGAGCCCCTTCACCTGCCGTCTTTATGGCATCTGTACTCACTTCGGGCCAGAGCGTGGTGCCCGGGATACACTGGAGCAGTCCTTTGCACTGTGAGGGCTTCAGCCTTCAGCACCAATGGACAGGGTAGATTTCAAGCAATTGAAGTTACACTCCAGATCTCAGCTCTAAAATACACAGGTCAGTTGCGCTCATTTCACCTCTGGAGCTCCATGACAGCAAAGATACACTGAAGGTTTTATTTAGAAATTCGGGTTGCAGTTCAAGAACCCGAATGTTTAAAATCTTGCAGGTCTGTCACCTTTCTCCACCTCCAAAAACTCTGAATAATTTTCTGGACCTTCCGTGGCCTCATTTATTTCCCTTGTTGAGACTGTGGGAAGAATTGGCAGTGTGCTTTAAGGTAGCCGAGCTAAGGAAGAATGGCTTTAAAAGCCCCTTGTTTGCGTATTTCTTGTTGGTACCCGAAGTTACAGGGCATCTAGGAGAGGGTTGGCAGCTTCTCGTCAAGGATTATTTCCATCTGAAAGTTTCTGGTAAATTGCCACAGAAGACCTCAGAACAAAGGGATATGTAACACACACACAGACTCTTGCATTTTACTTTCTTATTCAGAGTCAACATTTAATTGTATATATAATTATGCAATCATATAGATATATGTTCCTTTGTTGTTGTTGTTTTTCTTCAGAAAGTGGCAGATGCCTCAGATCTGGATCCGACTCTTATTTGCCTGTTGCAGGTGTATTAAGTGTGGGAAGGAATGAGGGTGACGGTAACAGAAGCAGTAGTCAGGGGTCCAGCACACCGAACCTGTCAATCTAATCACCCATTGGGTAAAGGGCAAGGGGGAAATGAAAGGAGAATACAACTCCAAACTGCCAAACTTGAATGGTTAGGAGATACTGACATAAAGAGTGGACTAACAGACAGGATGAGAGCTCTCAGTGAGCAAATCACACACAACATGGTGATCTGACTTCCGTTCCTGGAATCTGCATGGTAGAAGGAGATAACTCTCACAAGTGTCCTCTCACACACACACACACACACACACACACGGGGCGGGCGCAGTTACACGCACTGAATAAATAAACGTATTTACAAAAACAATGGACTAAGGACATATAGAGAAGGTGCTGATGTACATAGAGAAGGTGCTGATGCTAGGCTGGGGTACAAGGAAATGAGTGTTCCATTTTACACTGGAAAGCAATGCGGTGTAATAAAAATAATGAGGCCCATAGGTCTCAGTACATAAAATCCAAGCTGTAAGACACCAACACTGTGTACCAAGCTGGAGATTTTGTGGGAAGAATAAGATGAAAATTTATGGACAGCATTTAGCCTCAGTCTTTGCATATATACATAAATATTGTCCCTGCAAGGTAAATTGGAAAAATCCCTGAGTCTTCCCCTATTAAACAAAACACTCCCAAGGAAGGCAAAGGGGGTTGTTTTCTTTTCTTTTCTTTTTTAATACACTAAAGGGTGAGTCTTTAGAATCTTATACTGCTTCAGAGAAAAGTTTGGAGTCTCTCCCATATATCTGCATATAAACAGTACTGACAGGGCTGTAGAGATGCACAAAATTGGACTGCTCCTGGGCCAGAGGGGATTGATTTTCTGCCTGAAAATTTTATCTATATGTTTGCAAACATTTTGTTATTGGTTACTTAGAACTTATAAAACTGCATCACAGTTTTTAGAAAATGCAGTGTGCAAAACTTACAAAAGAAGGCTGCATTTAAAGGAAGTCTATCTAAGAAAATACTGTATGTTCTGTTAGTTTTTTTTGTCAAATTATTATTACCCTACTGCCTTAAGACAATGCCAACTCATTCATTCATGGTTCATAGATTAGGACACTAGTATGTCTCAACTGACTTCTGTTTAGGATTTTATAGGCCCCCAAATCAGTGTGTTTGGGTACAGTCTCTTGAGTCCTAGGAAAGAATTGCTTTCCAAGCCCATTCAGATGACTGGCAGATTTTCCCTTTGGGTGGTTGCAGGATTCAAGCTCCTATTTCTACTGGCTATTGGTTTTCAATCACTCCTTGCTCCTAGAGACCACTAAAGTACTTTCATGTGTCATCCTCTCTCTCAAGTCAGCAATGGCACTTTTGAGTCTTTCATCTTTCTGCTTCCTTTTTCTGTCACCCAGCAGAACAGAAGTTCTCTGTTACTAAGAGGTTTTGTGGCTAAATTAGGCCTGAGAGAATAATCTCTGTGCATATTAAAATCAACTGATTTAGGATTTATATGGTCATAAAGTCTTCCAAGCAACACTTATATTTAAGTTTGATCTGGGACACTAGAATATTAGAAAATCAATCTTTAGAATTCTATCAACCATCCAGTCATCTATTTTATTAATTTCAGTGTTATTCATGTTATTTATATTGGTCCTAAAGTACAAGTATAAATTCCTCCCAGTGTTTTTGTCTGCAAGATCTAGTTATATATTTATGTAGAACTTTTAACTAAGCAACAAAAGCATGCTAACAGTACCTGATTTCTGCCATTCATCGTTTGTGTCTCGGTAATATTGACACTCATTATATATACAGCATGCATAAGATTTACAGTTTTATCCCTTAAGCCTCAGATCCTTAGTGTATTAGATTTACTGCTGCACTTGATTCAGCTGTGACGTATCTCACAAGAGCCCAGCATTTCATTGGTGACATTCTTTGCTCACAGCGCATGACAAGGAGAAAGAATGCTAATGAGAAGCAAGAGCAAAGGAGAAGAGCCTGGACACTCTGTCCTTAGATGCTCAGTGACTACAGGTGACCCTTTTGGAACCTCAGTGCCCTAGAAATATTGGCCAGAAATTGCTATTGTGAAGGAGCAAGTTGAGGAGAATTGGAAATAATCTTCCCTTCATTGTCTCATAATAGGGCAGAAGAATAGTCATACATTGGTCTACACTGTCCTCCATTACTGTAAAATCCTGGAACATGTATATTTAACTAATACCTTTCAATTCAGAGTGTCACAGACTGAGCATTCCTCCAACCAGCTAGTTCCTCTCCACTCTCTCAACTGTCATGGGCCAAATTTCTACTCATTTTCAACCAAACAATGATTAAGCAAGTAACATAAAATCTCCTTTGGTGTCCTGCAATTCTTCTTGGTCCCAGGAAAATTGATTTTCCTATCCTCAGGCAATTACAGTCTATATTTAGTCTTTTTTTTTGTTTGTTTGCTTTATGTTTTCTGATGGTTTTCTTATTCTGAAACACTGTACAAACTCACATACCATCTTGTTTGTGACTGGTTTGTCTGCTTCCTTTTTGAGACAGAATTTCTTGTAGCCCAGGCTGGCTTCAAATTCACTATAAATCCAAGGCTGCCTTTGTGTCCAGCTTCAGAATGCTAGGATTACAGGAATGCATACCATGCCTGACTGTATCTCGCTTTTCTTTTAGCTCTAACACATATATTTTTGTTGAATCAATATCAGTTCACACATGTCACTTATTACCCACTGAAATAGTTTCTGTGAATTAAAGTGTGCAGTTCAGTAAAAGATGGGTGTTGCTTTCTCTAAATTTTCACTATCTGGGTCATTGATGTTGATTTTATATTCAACCATTCATCAAAAACAGTCAACTATCCTAGTCTCCAAATCAGTGTAAAATGATAAATTTTAGTTTTAACTTAAATTTAATTAATCTGATTTAATTTTATTCAGAATATAATTTTAATTTTCTACATTGAAGAGGCAAGATTTCCCTTCTTCAGATTTTTTCTTTAATTTATAACTGACAATTGTTCTCTATTAATACAAGCAATACCAGAAAAGTATTTTTATGTAAATACCACTATTCAAATGAAACAGTTAATTTTAAACACATACCATAAAAATTATTTGTATGTTCCTTTCTATTTAAAGAATAATGTACAAGTTCACCATCCTCCCTAATGAGCTGTAGCATACCTCACATATGTTCAATATCCTCTTTGTGCTAATTTATTTACATATACAAGCCACACTTGACCAAAATGATTAGTAGCAGCATGCAGTTATTACAATAAAGACCAAGCCAACTAGAGCAGAGATGAGGACAGGCTGCTCAGAATGGAACAACTTGCTAAAATACCTTTGTCTGGGAAAGCAGAGAGTGTGCAGAGACAGAGAGAATGGGTACCAACTTAAGTAAATGTACTTCTGTAGAATGGCTTGGGGATTCTCATGGTCCACTTTGTTAGGGTCAAATCTGACAAAAACATTGAGTGTTGCAGTTTTAATGAGAATGGTCCCCTAGGCTCATATGTTTGACTGTTTGGTTCCTAGTTAGCCGACTGTTTAGGAAGGATTTGGAGGTGTGGCCTGGTTGGAAAATGTATATTACGGGAGATGGGCTTTGAGGTTTCGAACACCCATGCCAGGCCTTCTCACTTTCTCTGTGTGTTCGTCTTCCTGATATGATGTAACGTCTCA
Organism: Peromyscus californicus insignis; assembly: GCF_007827085.1. Lineage (NCBI taxonomy): Eukaryota > Metazoa > Chordata > Mammalia > Rodentia > Cricetidae > Peromyscus > Peromyscus californicus. The sequence continues at coordinate 43,769,472 of NW_026294424.1, read as the reverse complement.
ACTGCTGCTCCAGTGCCATGTACGTATCCCCAAAGCCGTGTGTCCTGCATGGACTGAAGCTATAAGCAAGACTGCAATTAAATACTTTGTGGGCTTGGTCATGGGGTCTCTTCAGAGCCATAGAAAAGTAACTAAGACAGTGAGCGAGAATAGAGGCCCAGAAATTGTTGGACCACAGGCTGCCCTGTTTGGTCTCAATCTGTTAGGTGATGAGAGCTTCCCAGAACTTATTAAATTCAATGTGGTTCTTATATTGGAGTACACTGAAGAAAACAGAAAAATTGAGGCAGAAAAAAGGCACATTATGCTGAAAATTTCTAAACTGTTTACATGTTGATCTATTAAATACAATGAACACAGAGGAAAGAATGTATCTTTCGTTTTGATAACAATGTGCATGCTTACTGATGTGTACAAGGTACCAAATGTTCTAAGAACTTTGTATGAAAGACCTTATTTTAACCCTCCTCTGCATTCTCGAGTTTTAATTTCAAGTGGAAATTCAGAAGCATAAAAGAGTGACTTGTGCAAAGTCTTCTCACAAATAACTGACAAAACATGTGTTCAAGCACACATAATATGACCCGAGAATGCATAGGAGCACAGGGTATAATTAATAAGGTATGAGTTTGTGATAGGTCAAGTTTTTGACATGAAAAAATTCAACTCTAAACTTCTGCATTTAAAATGTTAGTTTTTAGCCGGGCGGTGGTGGCGCACTCCTTTAATCCCAGCACTCGGGAGGCAGAGCCAGGCGGATCTCTGTGAGTTCGAGGCCAGCCTGGGCTACCAAGTGAGTTCCAGGAAAGGCGCAAAGCTACACAGAGAAACCCTGTCTCGAAAAACCAAAAAAAATAAAATAAAATAAAATAAAATGTTAGTTTTTAAATATGAATAATTGAGTAAATTTATTCTCCAAGAATATTTATTCTGTTAATTTTTCTTGTCACAATACTGTGTGAAAGCAGAGAGATAGAAAGGCCTCTAGTCTGGGGCAAGGAACTTAAGGTCTGGGAGAGACTGCAAGCTCTCAGGAAACATGGTCAACAAATTGTGCTGGAAGTCTACTAGTTACATTTTGTAGATGTTTTTCCCTCTATTTTAAAATAGGTTAGATTCCCTGCAGATTAGTCCCTGAGATGATACAGAACATGCTGAATATGTTTGGAGGGGTGTCTTTGAAATGCAGTTGTTGCTGCTATGTGACAGAAACAAAAGGAAAGCAAGTCTGGGCAGGAAGAGGGCTGGGGTGCAAGTTCCACAGACGTGCCACACAACCCTGTGGAGCACACCGAAGTGAGAATATTCACTTGATGCTGTCCTGATTTGGGTTAGAATTGAAAGCAATATAACACTAGGAAAGATACTGTGGGCAAGATGACTGTCTTTACCTGAGGCTCCGCCTGAAGGAAAAAGCAGCTAGTGCTGACATCCTCATCAGCAAACAGTCCAGATGTTACTTCCTAGATGGGCATCTGGTTCTGTATTCACAATAAACAGTTCTAATGACAAGGTTATCTAGTCTTCAAGCACTGATCTTCAAAGACAGTAGTGGTAAATTGAGTTATTCTTTAACATTCTGATTGGCATATCTTTCTCCTGTGAGCCTTATAAATTACACTGAACATGCCTAGACTATCAAAGATAATCTCATCCTAATTCTCATTTTATATACATGTGTAATGTACCCAATCCCCATGCAAGAAAACAGTTGTACCCGCTGGGCTTAGAACTCTGATGTATTTCTGAGGTTATAATACTATCTAGCACAGGGATGTAAGTCTGCTGCAAAAGACCAATGAGCCTTCTTTTTACTTCCATGGAAGTGTTGGAGATAGATGGCTTCAAAATTTACCTTGTTAGCAATCCTATGTGATCAAGCATTACAGAAGAAAAATGGGAGCAGATTCCATTGACAGTTGCTTCTAAGACATGACTCTCAAACTGAATTTCTGGTAGACTTGTGATAACTCAAGGTAATTTGATGAAAGTAGAGAATTCAATGAAAGCCCGTTCTCCCCTAAAGATATGGTATCTTCACCTCTCAAAGTATTAAATGCAAAAGGACATTAAAGCAGGAAAAACGGGGGTGGGGGGAGAATAATCCTTTGCAAAGGCTTGCAATAATGAAAGATTCTATTTAAAGGAATGTGACATTGTCAGCCACTTGCCTTGGAAGAAATGTTACTCACTGCCACTCCCTTTGGCTAGAGGAGTTACTTCTTTCCAAGAGAACTGAGTTATCTCTCTGAGAGATTGCAGGTCCAGTGGTATACCCGAGGCATTGTCAGATACCAGAATGTTAAGTGGTCTCTGAGATCCTTCTTACCTTGAATACTAACTACCAGCATTGATCCTACCACCATTTCTAATCCCAGTCCTTACTGTTTAAATGTTCTACTGAGGTGATAAGACAAACAAATGAAGACAATGATCCAGTTGATCAATTCAGTATTTATGGTCCTAGAAGTGGGACACGGAGGTCAATTTTGAAAAGAGACTAGGCCCACATAGGAGCTGGTTAAAGAAAGACCCAGATCCTGAGCACTAAAGAAACTGTAGATCTTCAGTGATACAAAGGTTAGAGAGACCAAGGAGAGTGAAAACAATCACAAGTGAATGAGCAAAAATCCTAAGTAGAAGAGACTATGACCACTGAAACCACACTACGTCAGAGCACCAGTCTGGCTCAAGCCAACTCTTATCTGCAATCTGAAACAGATGTCAAAGTGCCAGGATGTGACTAATGATACCTTTTCCAGGGACCTTATATTGTTGGTACCCTCCAACACCTGTCCTGAACTTGGATTATGCTGGAGATCTGAAGATGACTTTCTGGTATGTGTATATTTAAACTGCATTCTAGGAGAACTGTCATCAGTTTAGGATTGGTGATTGACTTTATCAGAGAAATGGAGGAAGGATGGAGAATCACATAACACAGTATAGTTAGAACACACCTGTAGCTATTGAGCAATTCTGCATAGATTCAGCTCACTGTAACTTCTACATCATAACCTCAGTGGAGACTTGACCCCTATTTGCTAAATTCATAAACACAGAACAGTCAAATAGAATGTCAGTTTGGCAATATTTGAAAAGAGGAATGCATTTTTGGATCTGTGTACTTTGCTCTTTCCACTGTTCCTTCCAAAAATTACCCTTTGCCACTTTCTCCCTAATATTACTAGCTTTCCCTAGCGGGTATTTGTTCTATGTGTAAGTCATTAGGTAGAGAACAGAAGGTCAGGACACAAAACATATTGTACCCTAGACCATTAAATCATTGTAAATAAAATAAAACAGAGATCTGTTGTTACCTTTAGGCAAGGTAAGCATCCAGAAGCATTTTTAAGACCTAGGAAATTTCAAGCATTACTTTAAATTATAGAGCCAGTGTTAGAGTGAAGGCTGTAATCTAAAAAATATTCTTTAGAAACTTAGAGTGTCTTTAAAATCTCTAGCAGACACCTATTCTTAAAATTTACAATAAACTCTACTGCTCAGGCTGGCCTAGAATTTTAGCAGTTAAAACACACACAGTGAAGCATGTCTAGTGAAGCACTTTGTAGAGCATATATCTCAATTAATATATATTATAATGAAGTGAATGAGATAGATAATGTTTTCCCTCTTCACCTGGAAAAAATAGGAAAGCAAGATGCCCAGAAAGTGCCAGAGACTGAGTGAAATATGCTGTTGTGAATCCAAATTTATCTTCACTGTGCTGTTCTTGGAGTAGTGTTGATATAAGGAGAATCTGTGTAACTAGAAGTTACCATTTAAAAGTAAGTCTCCAATAAGATAAATTAAATTTAGCCTCTGTTTTACCAACCAGAACACATTTTAACCATTTGCTAGATATCTGGATGTCACCCCTAAAGAACACCTGCTGATTCACCTGAAAGAATGCAAACATGATAGCTAACTGAAAGAATTGTGCTCAAAGTTAATGAATAAGTGGAATACTTGTTGCAAATTTGATATAGCTCATACATTCCCCTAATTAAAGGTTCACAATAGTGGCAGATAATTGCATATCTATAGCACTCTGGTAGGGCCCTATTAAAATTCATATATCTGTATAATAATGTGTAATGTGGGTTGGGAAGTTATTTTCTTACTACGCATGTAAGTATCAAAATACTGCATCTCCTTCTTTGACCCATTCCAGAGCTCACCTAATTGTTGAGAGTAATGCTTTTGGCCAGCAGAGAGCAGCAATGATATGTTATACGAGTCAGTCTAGTGAACCTGACCATCTTTTTTTTTTTTTTTTTTTAATGTCTGTTTTGTTGAGATCTACACTCTATCTTGTGTGACCTTAGTCAGTGAACTGTTCAAAGGTCACTCTGATTGGCTAAGCTTAGTCAACAAGATGGGTTATACTAGCTGGGATCAGTATGCCATGGTATGCACTTCCTGGTGCCATGAGCAGAGGTTGCTCTCAGCTTTGCCTTCTGGGACTGCCAATAAAGATGAAAAGCCTAGATGAAGAGAGGTGAGTCCTTCCCAGGGGTTTCCACCCTCGTTGCTCAGCTACGTTCAAAGTGGGAAGTTGCAGTGCTTCCTTGGTCTGTAGGGTGCTCTTTATGGACTCAAGTTTGCATTCTTTTATAAAGGCTGAGAAGTGTCTTAAAGAACCATGGAAGAGACTACAGTGATAGTTGAATGAATTGAGGGCACCAACTGTGGAGAGTAGTGATGCATCTTAGAACACAAGATGAGAAGAGGCAGAGGGGGATAATGTGACAATAGAATCTAAAATACCCGTATGAATAAAACAAAGAATTGTTAAATCTTTTGGGTAATGGTAAGAGTAAAGTAAAGGTCATGACTGTGGAAACAGATGCTTGGGAACATCTGCAGTGTCATTTTGTAGGCTCCAGCTAACCTGCATGGCCACATTACCCTCCATGCATATGCTACCCTGCATAAATATGGTACTCTGAGAAAACATGTTACCCTCAATGGCATCAGATGTTAGGACAGAAGCACAAAGGTGAAAGCTATTAAAAGAAGTTGGGGAAAAGAAAAGGGATTTTGTTTCTTACAATACAAGTGGGAAGTAGACACATGAATATTGACATGACTTGCAGAGACTTGATATGGATAAGAACATCAATAATCTTAATCAGCTCCATAAATTGAAAGGCCTTGGCTTCTGGGGAGTGATGTGTCCGTGTCAACATGTGTTGGAAGGTATGTCTGTGTTTCTTTGAAGGTTGATAGCTAAACAGTAGAAAATGCAAAATGAAATGTGACCTTAAAAGGAAGGCCAAGAGGCTTCATGAGCTTAATTGAGACCATGTAATAAGAAACTTGGGTAGAATCCACATACTTGCACTAAAATTACCTTCATTACCTGAAACTTACAGTACTCAGAAAATAGTAAAAGAGCAAGCAAGAGAGAGAAGTAATGATTGGTTTCTTAGTTTCATTTCTGTTGCTGTGATAAAAATACATTGAACAAACAAAGACAAAATGGGGGACTAAGGGTTGCTTTTAGCTAAAAATTCCTAGTTACAGGCAATCATAGTCAGGTATTAAAGGCAGCAGGAACTTGAAACAGTCACAACACATCCACAGTTGAGAGCATTGAGAGAATTAATTCATACATGCCTGTGCTCAGCTCACCTTCTCCACTCTACCGTTAGGGCCTAACACCAGGTAATCATGCTGTCCAAAAAGGACAGGTCTTCCCAATCCAATTAGCACAGTACAGACAGTTCTCCACAGACTTGCCTACAGGCCAAGCTAAGATAGACAATCTCTCTTTGAGAGTCTCTCCTACGGTGATTCTAGCTTGTGTTCAGATGACACTTAAAAACTAACCACAATCTGTATGATACAGAATAAAGGAGACTGATACACTCGGGAAGATTCAGTTGCCTACCCTTGGAGTCTGGGGTCCTTTAAAGTAGAAACCAAGCAGATGTGGGAGATGATGTTGGGTGTAGAAATAAGAGACTGGGAAATGAGGTTTCCAGTGAAGATCCATATGACTCCTCAGAAACAAGGATATACAAATCTTGACACGTAAAACAAGTCAATTTATGTTCATTGTGGCAATAAATGATTACTGGTACACCTAGCATGTTTTACAAGACAAGCATTAAGCTGTGTATTTCAGGGAATAAGTACCTTTTGAGGACAGAAAGGAATAGCCTCGATAGATTTATCAAAGGAATACCTTTCATGTTTCTTCATCCCTACCTACTTATACCCAAGGAGAGAGTTCTTGTCATGTGTAATAATTACAAGAGAGGCAATTAATACATCTATTTCCTGAAAGGGCATAATTTATGACATTTGCAAACCTTTTATTCTAATATTCTATCAGCCTGCATCCACTGCACAACTGAAAACCCGGAAAGAGGCTTCTTCTTCTGCCTTCTTTGCACTAGGCTGCTGAAACTAGAATCCTATTGTCAGAGGTAAGCTGTCTAGAATGACTAAGGTGGATGAATCCTTAGGTCCAGGAACAATGTCATTTATCTTCTGAACCAAGACATCTTTGAGAAAGACGACACTCAATTAGCCTGATCAGAAAGCAGAGAACACCATTTAATGCAGCCTATTGCCCTACACATGCAGGAAGGCAAACAGTTTCTCCCAAGCCACAGCTGCTCTACAGCAACTACAAAGAGAGAGAGACAATGAGTGACTCTACTGATGTGTAGGATGGGTAACAAATTGTAAAAACAAGTGTGAAGGTACAATGCGTCCCGGAGAAGTGACATAGAAGCATGAGATACAGGGACAGAAGCTGCCTGCCTATAGTTGGTAAAGTTCCCCATCCCACTCTCTTTATGTTTGAAGCTAAACATGTTCAATGAAAGATTATGAAACATGTATGACAAAATTATGCCTGTCATATTTATAAATCATGTTTTCTCAATTTTGAAAATGTTCAAAAGAACACGAAGAACTCTCACCCCTCACTCACATTCTACATTCTCTCCCCCTCTCCCTGTCTCTTTTTCTTTCCCTTGCTCTAAAACTTCATATATATATTTGTACACACATATGTTTGTACATATATATGTATATATGGAAATAGAAAATGATAATACCAGGGGAAAGGACAGAAAATGCATGTACCTGAAGTAAATAGCTTGCATTGCTGTATTGTAAATTGAATACTCCAAGATAACTAATGTTCAGACTGGAAACAGAATAAGCATCCTGCAGACGGCCTTATAACACAGATGGTTTGGGTTCAGTTCTTGTCAATGTACCCTGTGTAATGTGTACTTTTGTAATGATTGGCTTACTTTTGTGAAAATATCTTCGACAAATCCATCTGCATAACTGTATGTGTAAATGGGATTATTGTTGCTTCATAATTCTCCATGTTACAATATTTTACCCTGTCTCCTACGAGTAGGTATTACTGACTTTATTGATAAGTGTCCACTGCTGTAAACAACTGACTACATACCCTTTGGTCAACATGTATATATGTATTTTAATACATAACTGGTGATGAAATTGCTGAGCTAAAAGCATATGTCATTTTATATACTTTTGATCTTAAAGAGAATTACAGTGAATATAACAACATAGTCATAAAAATATGCAAGTAACAGAATCAAGAGATGTATCCTGGGATGTTAATTTTTATTTAATAATTTTTATAATCTTTGCCAAACTCCTATATAGACTTTTTTTTTGGTCTTGCAGACATGAACAAGCAAATGACTTCCATCCAGGATGTCACATTGAAGGAATTTATATCAAAGAAGGGTGCAATTTTCTCCAAGTTAGGGCAAAGCATGAAGAATGCTTTGAGTAGGAAGTGGTGGCACGTGCTTATAATCCTCAAGAAGCTGAATTAGGTACATAACTGAGAGTTCACAGCCAGCCTGGGATACATAGTGAAATACTATCTGAGAATTGAAAATAAAAGTGAATGATTTTTTTAATAGAAAAAAGGAGGAAGAGGTGAATTCGAAAAGCACTATAGGAAAGTATGATACTGTTTTTAACATTATTATTGGGCGTATAAGATGTCTCAGCAGATAAAGGTTTGCTGTGAACCTAAGGACCTGAGTTTAATCCCTGGGCCCCACATGGTAGAAGGTAAGAAGTGACTCCCAGAACTTGTCTTCAGACTTCCACACTAAGACTGCTAGATCATATGTCTACACTCCCACACAAGAGCATACAAACAAACAAACAAATAAATGCCATTTTTTAACTAAGAGAAGAACAATAACACTAATAAGAGAAGCAAAAATCTGTGTAAATAGTACTACCGTATTGCACTGTGATGTCTGTCAATTCTAAAGGCAATCAAGGGAAGTTGGGAATTTTAGATTGTGAAACGGTTCTGAGACAGACTTACAAGGATATTCAGATCAGATATTCATAAGAATCAGGTGGGAACTTTAGAAGCACAATGTCCAAGTTGACTTTAGAAGAATTCATAAACAATCTCCATGGATGGAATCTTGTTACCTGTAATTCTATAGTCTTTCCTAGATTGACAATCACTGACTTAGTGGGTTTACTGTGGGGCATTTACCCAACCACCCCCACAGTTCCCCAGAGTTTTCTTGAGTGCGAGCAGCAGGAAATATTAGAAGGATTTATTGCGGAGAATATCACAGAGATAAACAGATAGAAAATAAAGGATAGCCTCGAGAGGGCCTGGAACCTATTCCAAGGGTCCCCGACTGTCTCTGCCCCAGGGTTTTTATAGAGACGCCAAGGGGTGGAGCAAAAGACCTCCTCCCCCAGCACAGCCAAGTGCAGACCATCTCAGACACCTGCACTCAGGCCCGTGGTCCTAATCATCCTCTATGTGGACCTGCTGGGTAAAGCCAGGAGGAACCCGAGAACGGGCTCCCACAGGTCCCCCTTTCTTAATATATAAAAAAATAACTATTAATGGCTTACAGCAATCTCCATAGCTGTTACACCTCCCAGTATGGGAATAGAGGATGATAAAGATGGCATTTCTCTTTTGAATTAGGTCCAAGGTGACTACAGCAGTCTTAGCTGCCTCAAGCCCTTTCTAAACCAAAAACTCTTAAGGCGACTACAAACTTAAAGAATCCCTTAGCTTCATCATTACCATTAACAGGTTAACATAAATATTGCTATACATAGTCACAATTCTCTCAGTCTTACAACTCAAAGCAAACTCTTAACAGAACCATTTGAATTAGCATATATGGTGCTAAATATAGTTAACAATTTTCTCCGTCTTACAACTTTAACTCAATCATTTGAATTTTCTTGCTAACAGAACATAGGAAAAACTTCCATGTATTCACATCAAACTTAAATATTTCCTTAACTCCACAAAACCAGGGTGCATTAATATCAATAGGGTAAATATAATTTCTGCAAACATAATTCAACCTCATAACTCCTCCTTTTCTTTATATTTTTTTAAACAAAATCTCAAACCTAGTTAGAAGACCCAAACTTTTCCATTTAAACAGTTCCATTTGTAACACAAAACCAGTCCCAGAAAACAGTTTCTGGGTCATTACTGTAAGTAAACTCAAAATTGTCCCATATCAATGAAATCTCTACTGTTCATTTCATTTCTTAAGTCTTAAAATTCAAACAATAAATTCTCTTACTAGCCTTCCAAATATGAGAAATCCATAACCAAATTCTTTTTGTACTTTTATCTCATTTTAAGTTCAAAAAGTTCAAACAAATAAATTCTGGTATTAGGCTTTCACTTCAAAATATGAAGAGAAAGTTTTTCAACCAAAACTTTTTGCAGTTAACAATTTTTGTTCAAACAAGCATATCTGCAACTTTCATTCTCAAGCTGGAGACCTTTTTAGGTACAGTAGTATTCTAAACCACACCGTTTTTGATGTTAGCTCAGGTTTTTCTGTGTTGCATCGATTTTCCACGGATCTCAGCTGTGGATGCCTTGTGCTGGTTCTGGCGTCCGCCATTCTTAGCTTCTTAGCGGCTTCTGGAACTTTTGAAAACTGCTCACACTGCCTGCTTTGCAGTCTTCTAGGACACTAACTTCTAGATCTCAGGTTTTTTCATCATATACATTAAGCATAGACTCACACTTAACATTTACACTCTTTTACAAACTCACATATAACATTTTTTGCCTTGCAAAGCATTTAGACTCACATTCAACATTTACACATTTTTACAAACTCATAACATTAACATCTACTTATTTATACTCCTTAAGGAAACTATAGAACTACTTTAGCAAATATATTTCTTATTACTTCTTATATATTTCTTATGTTCATTCCATCTTATTTCTTATTTAAACTTACATTTACAACTAGCATCTTTACTTCTTACAAGCTTATTACTACATGTCTTAAGACTACCTTAGATACTTCTTGCAAGCTTATATTCTTAAAGGAACTCTATAGATCTATTTTACAAACTTATATAGGGCTACCATTAGCATATATTTAACTTAGCAAACACCTAAAGATTTCTTAACAGATCTAACAAGAGAATTTTTACAGACTCACATCTTATTTTCATCTTTTTCTACTTCTTACTCTTAATTATCATCACTATCTCTATTAGATTCTCTCAACTAGACAGGAAGTACGTACATCATTTCTAAATTTTAGAGTTTATAGTCAGCTTTGTTATAAAGCACTGGGATTTAGTGAGTGTTGTTGTTATAGAATTGTGATAGTTGTTGCTAGGGGACTGTAACCTTCCCAGGATGAAGCCACACTCCAAAGTTGCCAGTTCTCTCAGCCGTTCCGGAACCGGCAGAGATGCACTGTCAATGGTAGACGGTTTTTTTTTTTTTTTTTTTTTTTTTTTTTTGTTGTTGTTGTTGTTGTTTTCGAGACAGGGTTTCTCTGTGTAGCTTTGCGCCTTTCCTGGAACTCGCTTTGGAGACCAGGCTGGCCTCGAACTCACAGAGATCCGCCTGGCTCTGCCTCCCGAGTGCTGGGATTAAAGGCGTGCGCCACCACCGCCCGGCGGTAGACGGTTTTTAACTAGAGGTGTCCCTTCACCCAAATTCATAATAGCTCCCCTAAGTGCTTCAATTCAGACAAATGTTTCTATTACAGCAGTACTTTCGGTTTGTTCTACTGAAAAACTTTACTTCACTCTGAGGGTGAAATTACCGTATTTAGCTGCTGTAAAGCTCAGCACCAAATACTGCACAGCTATTAGGTGATATAAAGTATTTTTCTAAAGGAGCTAGTAAAGCCACAAGTGGCACAGCTCCAAACTGTATTTAGTATTTTCACTTCATTAGCTTTAACTCCTGATGTTATTAGCAGCTGTGATATTTAGCATTGATTTTTTATAAGGAACTTTCAGGTGAAGCAACTCTTTTGTAAGACAGCTAGATTTTCTGAAGTTTGTTTCCCATCTATAAAGCAGTCATTTCTTTTGTGAATGCCTATCCTCATAGATTTGCAAAGGAATCACTCATTGCAGGCAGTTTGTTCAAGAGGTAAAGAATTTTTAATTTCACATAAGTTTCTTTGTATCTTAGATAACGTTCAGTGTATAAACTACTCTCTCTTGCTTTCTGAAGGATTTTAAAGTGGCTTGTTTGCTCTTAAAGGTAGCTTTTCGTCTTCCAACTACTGTAAAAACTTTGCACAGCTATTAGGGTAAATAAGGCATTTTACCAACGGAGCCCCAAACCGAGAAGCACCTAGTTCCGTATCCTTTCAATTTTTCATTTGAACTGACACTTAAATTCTTAGACGATTTTCCTCCTTATTCTTTTAAAAGCTGTATTTTAAGTTTACCACGAACGTATTTTCGAGCTGACAAAATTGTTTCAGGGCAATGTCACCATCTTTAACGGAAAAACTACATTTCCCAGAATGCATTTCTCTTATATCAGTCCATAATATTATCAGTCCCTTAAATCAGTCCTTTATAACATTTCCCTTTTATCAGTCATTTCCCATAGTTCTTTTCGGGTCTGAGAGTCAACTGGTTCTTTTTTACCAGACTTGCTTACAAATTCTTCCCCGGGAGGTTTGAACAAAGTCTTTTGCTTTTGCAACGGGAGATTTGAACAAGCATTTTACATTTTCAGCTATTGCACATTGGGAGATTTCTATTCTCTCTTCAGCTGGCTTCAACAGGTGTCTCTCCTTCATTTGACACAGGCCCCCAAATCAGAACTGCACCTGCCTCGTTAGCTGGCATTGAGGCTGGCATTTCTGATAGCAACTTTCCTCGGGGCTTGTGTTTGTCTTAGCCAGTCAGTGAAAAACATTTACAACAGAGCTTTTCCATAGCTCCTTCAGAGATTTTCTCCCACTGATTTTATTCTCATTTTGCTTGTTCCTCCCTTCCCCAGATGCAGAGCTTCAGGTATTTGTCTGCGGCTCTGTTCCTCTGTGAGCTGCTTTTGGAGGTAGGGGCTTTTTTTTCTCCCCCCGAATCTGCCTCAAATTCTAGCAGCTTTTTCAGGTCATGCATTTTTCTGGGGAGGATTATGTCCCTTCTGTTTCTTCAGAGTCTTTCTCCCAGACAGTTCCCAGTTCGGTCTCAGTTTATCCCCTCTACCCCAGAAACAGTTTCCGACACTACAGTGGCAGCTTTCCCTGCTCCTGAAGGTAGTAGGGCTTTTTGTCCGTTTGTTTTCGGGGTCTGTGTGGTTTGCGTACAGACTGAAAATCTAACGAGAGGTTTTTGCCATTTCTAAACTCCCATTAGGACAGGTTTTTTGCCTCATGAGGCCTTCACCTGACCCAGTCCCCCAGTGGGTTGCATTTGCTTGTCTGGGTGCTCAAGGACAGAGCTTATGTCAGAGGCAATCACCCCTTAGGGCTACACTCCCTCATCTCAGGGAGTCAGTTGAAACAAAGCTTTTCTCAAAGAGGTGCTTTCTCTGACAGAAAAGAAAGCTTTACTCCTGGATAGTTCTGTTCTGCCCTGGCTGGGCTCTTTCCCCAGATAGCGTTCTGACTCGGCAGCACAACTGCTTCAGACACAGTTCAGGTTTACTGTTTTCCCAGAAAGGTCCTTCCTCTAATAGGAAAGCTTTTTCTCATTTCTTTTTGCAGCTGTAGACCTATAAACCCGGGACTTGTAGGAAAGCGGGCAACTGTACTGTTCCCACCAGCTTTAGTTTTGTTTGTTCATTAGCAATCTTCCCCTGGGTCCTGCACCTTCCTGCCTCAGCTCTGTGCTCCAGGAAGTTTACAACTGCAGGAACTCTAGTATCCCCAAAATGCACTCCAACTCAGAGACGCTGGCCAGTCGCCTCTGGGTTTTTGGTCAGAAGCGAGGATACAATGCTAACAGTTTGCATTGCTTCAGGGGATCTTTGCATTAGGACGATTAGGAGCACCTTTTCATTCTGAAATGCTCACTCAGAAACAAAACCCTTGTTGCCTCAGCTGGGCATAACTGAAAAGCTTGGCTTTTTTGCTTTTCTCAGGTAGTTTCAGGCCCTTTTGGGCTCTTTGTAGCTCTTTACCCACACTCTCCCAAGTGTTTCCCTCAGGGTACTCTGACCCACTGTCTTTTACTAGTTTGAAGAGACAGAGCTTAGGAGAGGTTTTTAGGAACTTGTCCCTGCCTCCTGCATTGCAGGGAGGATTTTTAAAGCTTGAAAGAGAACTTGGAGAGGTTTTGCTGTCTCAAGAGGTTTGTTGTTTTCCCTTAGAGCTAATCACAGGTGGTCCTCATACTAATATCTTCAGGTGATTCTAATTTTTGTCCTTCTGAGAGAGAAAGTTTAAGGCTTTAGTTTTTAAGTTTAAGAGAGCTTTTGAGAAAGATTAAAGCTTTTTAGAGAGATTTTTTCCCCAAATTTTCCAAGAAAAGCTTTTTAAGAGAAAGATTATTTTTCTTCCCAAGAGAGAAAGACCAACTTTTCCCAAAACTTCCCAACTTTAAACTTTGGCTTTTACACCCCCATTTTTGCCACGGAGAAAAATCACTTTCTCCTGATGCTTGGACTTAGCATTTCAGCTGTCCCCAGGACAAAAGCTTCCATAGGAAACTTTTTCTTCCCCATGAGCTCAAAGAGGAGCTTTTTTACTACCCAAAAAGCCCAAAGAAAGATTTTTTTCCCAGTTTGCATTCAGAGCCCCCAAAGTTAGAAAATTGTAGAGTTTTTCCTGTCTAGTTGCCTTATTTTTTCTACACAATCTTACACTTCTAAGTTTTTCCTATACTATATTGCTACCCTATGCCTTATACTTATTTTTCAGATAGAAATTGAGAAAGGGATAGAAGATAGAAAATTTTGACAGAAGAGAATTTCGCTGCAGCATCGGACATCCTTCCAGTCTGCTTTCCTTTTCTCTCGAGGCTAAAACCCCTGCCTCTCAATATATATAAAAAATATATATTTTCCATAACACCAGCATGCCTTTCCACTGGCAGGGCTGAACTCAGCACTTTCGCCAAAAACTCTGTAATAAAACTATTATTTTCCTTTATCTTAGTCCCTATTTGTCTTTAGTCCCTGTTCATTTGTCTTTGGTCCCCCCTTTTTTTTTTCTTTAGTCCCTGTTCATGGCGCCATTCTGTGGGGCGTTTACCCAACCACCCCCACAGTTCCCCAGAGTTTTCTTGAGTGCGAGCAGCAGGAAATATTAGAAAGATTTATTGCGGAGAATATCACAGAGATAAACAGATAGAAAATAAAGGATAGCCTCGAGAGGGCCTGGAACCTATTCCAAGGGGCCCCGACTGTCTCTGCCCCAGGGTTTTTATAGAGACGCCAAGGGGTGGAGCAAAAGACCTCCTCCCCCAGCACAGCCAAGTGCAGACTATCTCAGACACCTGCACTCAGGCCTGTGGTCCTAATCATCCTCTATGTGGACCTGCTGGGTAAAGCCAGGAGGAACCGAGAACGGGCTCCCACAGTTTACAAAACCATAAGACATTCAGAGTGACATATACATAAATATATGGTGTTTACCTGCAATGCAAGGCCAATAGACTAGACATGTCATTCAATGTCTTTGATCCAAAAACCTTTCCACAGGTAAATAAAGACAACAGTGTCATTGCAGAGGAATCAGCCAATACAGCTCAGACTCTGCGGTGGGGATGGAGGTGTTTAAGATGTCTTCAAGGCGGGGGTTTGTAAAGACTCATTTACACTAGTGCTGGTTTCATTATCATTTCTGCACCCACCCTGGGTACATTATTTCTGTTTTGACACATTTATTCTAAGAGCATCAAGTTTTAGCAGACACATTTTAAGTGTCGCCCTTAGAGAATTTGCTCCCAGTATCTGCATTTAAAATGACCCAAAGTCTGTGTCTATCTGTACTGTGAAGAGAAAAAATAGCCCCAAAGCTGAGACTTGTTTTTTTCTAATTCACTGCCATTCTCACAGTCAACAATAGCAACTTCTTCATTCCAGCAGTGGATACTTTTGATATAACAGCTGGAGTGTGTGTGCAGAAGAAGCTAGAGTGGAAATATGCAAAGTTTACTTCTGATATGTGTCCTCGAAGCATAGAGCATATGAATGACAGCATAGGTTTGTGATCAGAGCGGGCAGCATTCCTTCTTCTGAAACCAGTCTTCCCAGTTCCCAGCAGAATAAGCCTAGAGTCACCCATGACTGAACTACAGGGTTCCTATCTATGAAATGTTTACTAAGTATGTATTTACTCTCTCCTAAGCACAATATGAATGCCCCTAACATACACACACTTACTTGATCTTTCCCAAAGTCCTAAAGTATAATTAATATTTATTTTCCTTTTGTGTATATCTGGAAATGAAAGCTTAGGTTGGTAAGATTCTGATACTTTACTTGCTTCACAGGTCACTTCTTAGCATAGAACATATCAACAGTTACTTATTCTCTGCTTCTGGGAAGGTAATAGGGGTGTGAGAAGGAGCCGCACTCATCACAATTTTTACTGACCTAAACACAAACAAAAGACAGGCTGTCCTAGGGTGTGCCTATCCATTTAAGAATATTTTCTTTCAAAAGCATACAAGTAATTGTGTGTGTTCTGGTTGTTCTTTTTTTTTTTTTTTTTTTTTTTTTTTGAAGTGTCTTTTGAGTACCTACTATGTATAGATCCTTGTTCTATACATTGGGATTATGGAAATCTTGGTAATTAGAACTTGGATACATCTGCATTCTGTGTCCCAACATCTCTAAGTTAAAATCATTCACGGAATAGCAACTTTGTGATCAGTCCAGGGAATAACCTAGTTTAGGAGAAAGAAAAAAAAAATACTTGTAACTCACACTCTGGACTTAGTAGGGTTATGTATTTAGAAGTAGTGATAATAGAAACATGATTATTATACTATGTTTCATGTTTGGAAATGGCAATTTCTTCCTAAGTGAGAATTCATTTGGTCTTTGCTTCAACAGTGATTTAATCATGGAGAGGGTCTTAAAACACATGTGAGCATCTCTGATAGAAGGCTCTTTCTTTTTCATGTTCACACTCCTTCCCTGAAAAAGCTGTTTGTTCCTCCTCTGGTGTCTTTTGTTGTTCTAGATTGTCTTTCCAGCTTTTTTGTAACACAGGTGATTAAATAAGACCATATGATTCCTGGTAATTCTCCAGTTTATTAGATCAAGCCCTTGAAGGTCAATATTAAGCAGATAGGGAATAGGAGTCTTCAAAAATAGACATGGGTGATTATAGAAGACAGATATGACAGGAGTCAAAAGACAGAGACTTATGTGGTAACTTCAGTGTATTACTTATATATGTTGATTAAGACAGATAAGGGATTTTTGATTGTGCAAAACAATATATTTAACAAAAACTATTGATTAAGGAAAGGATAAAAACAGAGAGGAAAGAACAATGAAAACAAACTGAATAAAACAAGAAGAGTGTTTATGAGTTTGTCACTGAAGAACATGCTTTGCTAACCATGTTCCTTCTGCTGTTATATTTGAAAATTCTGTTTGTTCATTTTAGTCATTCACCAAACATGGTTTGATAACTTATAGGATTATGAGTGTTGTCTGAGTTCTGGGCACCATAGTGAACAAGACAATTAGTATCAGGTAACTGTGCTTCCATACTCTTTGGGCATTTGGTTGGTTGCAGGAGGATACAGGGTCATTTAGGATACAATGCAGATGATAAACAAATGCAACATTAACTAGTGTGCTAATTTCAGAAGGACTTAGAGGCATAGTTCATGAGGCAAAGGTCAAAAATGTCTATGTCTTTATATTTGGAGTGCTACACAAACAGACTTAGAGACAAAATATTGGAGATAAGTGGTCTACTTGAGAATTGATTGCATTAAATACTCCATGAGACAGAAAAATGGAGGAACAAATTAAAGCCAGAAGATATGGTCCCATTTTAACTTGACTCAGAAGTAGTTGTGTTATGAGGGAATTGTTGGCCTGGGTTCTTAAGACAGACTGAGGACAGTCAATGTCTATAAATATCAAGGAGAGAGAAGACTGTCCAATGGGATCTGCTTGAGTTTAAATAATGATGAAATAAAAATCTAACATAAAAAATCTGGCTAGGAATTCCTCTACAAAGAATAACAGATATCCAGAGGTGACAACATGCTAGGCCTACTGCAAGACAGAAGTTCCTTTCTTACCTGAAGAATTGAGGGCCTTTTAGATGGAGGTGAAGATTTAAGAACTGAGACCCATGCCTCCATCCAGTCTTCCTTCTGACTGGATGACTTGCTTTGGCAATAAGGAACTTCTTTGCCACTTTCTTTTTGTCTATTGACACCACTTACTTCTCTGGACCTTGGTATTCTCAAGTATAAAGACACCAGAGGAATTCCAGGAACATCCCATCCCTCTTGAGTAAATTGAAAGCACCATAATCGCAATAATTGTTTCCTGCTAATTTTTCTTTGCCTTTTGAAAACTTGATCCTTCATAAGTATTTACTGACCAAGTGTTTAATTTTGTTTTTTTTTTCCCAAGAGCTATGTGATTTGCTTTCAGACAATGACAACTTAAGTGTGAGTTTTGTCTCTGAGTCATGTTGCTATAAGACACATTATTTTGCTTCTTAGAACATGTTTCCCAGAACACTCAATAGAGATTTTTTTTTTAGGTAGCAATTCTCACTATGAAAACTCACCATGATATCTTACACGAACTAGTCCATGAGGAAAAAAAAATCTAGCCTACTAGCCTACCAAGCACTTAGCTGATTTGTTATCTTCATACATTTTGGCCCCATAAAGCCAATGGGAACTTTTGCCATGGCCATATTTGCCTCTAGAAAGTGGCCCAGCTTCATTTTGGATGTCTCAAGGTTTATATTCATTAATATAACTTAAGAGACTATGTTTATCTTGACCATTGGTCTTTGAAGTGTGTTTATACTGGGTAAAGGATCATGAGAACATGAAATTAAACCCACAGTGGAAAGGTTACATGTTTCTCTGATGAGGGTATTTATGAATTTAGCAGTCTTCATGATGAAAGGGAGCCCCATAATTGTTTTAATGAGTCTCTAGTACACATTCAGCTTTAAGAATCATTGTTTATTGGTCTAGTCCCATTCTCTACAGCTTCCATCCAGCATAGTGAAGTGGGGCTTATGGCTCCACTAAAGCAAATAATGGGGGCAAGGTGATAGTTAGATCTCCTAAGCCCACCACTCCCAGTGGAGCTTATGATGTTTCTGAGCAACCTCATGATCATGAGAGAGCAAAAGTAAGTAAATAATAGCTCCTGTTTCCAGTCCTTGTGGGGACAAGCTTTGCTGTCAGTATTAAATCAGCTCAGTGTCAAGGTGACACCTCATAGTCTTGAATTTCATTTTGTTAGGAGTCTGTAGTTTTCTAAACATGGAATATCACAACGTGCCCCTGTAATAGTTACATTTTGTTGCTGTGATGAAATACCATGACCTGACAATATTAATGGAAGAAAGGCTTTTTTTTTGGCTTACAATTCTATGGGCGGAGTCCATAAGGTGGGAGAAACAATGCAGCAGAACTTCAGAGCAGGAAGATGAGCGATCACATCTCAGCCACACAAAGAAGCAGAGATGGAAAGGAAAGTGGGGCAAAGCTACAAACTCTTACACTTGATCCAATGGCATACTGCCTCCAGAAAGGCTGCACCCTCTACATGATCCAGGGAACAGAGCTGCCAAAGTCTAGGATCAGGAGGCAAACACCCACAACATGTTCTCTAAGAACCTCAAGCTAGGTATGGGAATGCTGGAGAGCCTAGGATAGTTTCTGATCCTGCCTCCCCAGGAAGGACTAAACTCAGAACATTGGGGATTAGGGAAAAGAAACAGAAGAGGAGGAGGAGGAGCAGAAGGGGGAAGAGGAGAGAAAAGATAAAGTTCAATCCATTAAAACACAAAATTACAGGGGGCAGACAGCATAGCATGCCATACCCAGCAAGATTCTGATCATCTTGTCATGCAGATCACTATTTTAATATGTAGAAAGCAGAGACTGAGAAAGAGGGTAAAAGAAAGAAAGGATCACAAGGTAGAAGTCAGTGCTCCCAGCTATGGGCTTTTCCTTCTGTGCTATTGATTTTGCAAGCTCACCTTCAGCCCTCTGCCGTCCTTTCTAGGGTACCAAGGGTAAGAACTATTTTCATAATAAATCCAAGTCCTTATTTGCATTCTGTTTTATTATTCTTCAACAAGCACACATGGAAGTTTTCCAGAGGTTTATAGGATATGGAAATTAAATAAAGCAGCAGATATGAAACTACAGCTATTCTATTAAACCAAACACAAAGGAGATTTTTCACAATGCCAAAATGGTGACAGTCTCATTTTGTTTTTATTTGGGGAAATATAGTTATTTTTCATAATTATATAAAATGTTACTGTATTAGTCAGCTTGGATGCTATAAGAACAAACCACAGGTGTTAAGAGTACCTTAAACTAAATTTATATATCTTAGTTCTAGCCACAGAAAGCCTGGGATCGGTGTACTGGAGTTAGCAGGTTCTGTGAGGCCACCCTTCCTGTGGGGCTTCCTCTCTGTTTGCTGAAATGGACTACTCTTAGCTAGAAATATGGAGAAAGCTCTAAAGAGGCAAGCTAACATTCAGATATGAATTTTATGGCCTAGGTTACCTCACTTATAATGATTATTGACAGCTCCATCCTTTTACCTGCTACTTCCATACTTTCATTTTTCCTTGCAGCTGAATAGTAAGCTGCTGTATAAATATACCACATTTTTATCATCCATTCATAAGATAATAGACTTCTAGGATGTTTGCATTTCCTGGCTATTGTGGATATGAGAACATGCCCAGGAATCATGAAGCCGGGTCATATAATAATTCTATTTTTGACGTTTTGAGGAACTTCCACTCTGATTTCCATAGTGGCTGTATCATTTCTCATGCCAAACAATAGCGAATGAGTGGCCCCCTTTCCTCACATTCCAGCCATGCAATCCTATCCCAGCACAATATACTAGTAAATAAAAGCCCAATGTCAGGAACTCTGTTCTTGGTCCTTGTTATGGCATTCCAAACATACCTTAACCCAGGCTCACCCCTTTTTTTTTTTTTTTTTTTTTTTAATAATCATGTAATGCTCTAGTGAATGGGCATTGACAAGGCTCCTGAGAACAGAGCTGCCAAAGTCTAGAATCAGGAGGCAAATACCGACAACGTGTTGTCTGAGAACCTCAAGCAAGGAATGGAAATAGTGGAGAACCTAGGATAGTTTCTGACTCTACCTTCCCAGGACTCCCACTCTATACCCTCTAGATCTCTCCCTTGAGTCAGTGACTTTTCCCTTCTGTGCTTCTGAACTACAAAGCACTGCTGGCACATGGAGTTACAACACTTAATTAAAAACACACACAACTCTAACACCTTTTACTAATTAATTTACCCTGACTTTAATTTCATTTGCTTCTCACTTTCTAACTTCTAACTAAACCTGCTAATTACTTGGTGCTAATTCTGCTGCATTCTTCTACAAAGGAGGAAACAAACATTACAAATACCAGTGTGGAAGACAAAGAGTGACAGTGAATTGAATAAAGAACCCAGTTTTTGTGCCAAAGAAATACAAGTTAGTCAGTAGGTTAAAAAAAAAAAAAAAAAAGAAGTTTGGGGCCTATTGAAAATGAAAAGCTCACCTCATCTTTTGTTAAGTATCATTTTCAACATTTGTTACCTTTTCAACAATCAGATACTTATCTAATATCTTAGTTCAACATATCAGAAACTTTGGCAGAAAAAGCCAAGATTTTTAAAACTTCAAAGTGGACCCAATCTCTACGCCAAGTTAACATTTCTTTTTTAGAAAAGACCCTCCTGTTTGAAATTGCACCCACATTCTACATCTCTGACTTCAGCTTCTATCACTCTAAGATGTCTATTGGAGTACTAGTCAATGATTTTGAATAAAGTAAATGTAGGCAAACCATGAAAATGATAGTATTATTTCTGAAGTATGATAAGATATTTGTTAATTATATTAATATTTTAGCTATTTATAGTATCATCATTAAAAACATGGTAATACTCAAATATTAAAACATAAAGAAATTAATTGCTTTTGTTGGGAAATGTTTGTGCTTTATATAGCTATGTAGGTGAAATAATTAGTGTAACAAAGAGAAGAAAATCAAAGGGTATTAGATGTTGATGTTTGTTTCTTTAGGAAATGGCACATTATTTATGGGTAAGCTCTCATGGCCACAAAATAGTTTCCTGGTAGTTTTAACTGAAAGTGGTATCCAACAATGAATGCCTAAGGTTATAGAAGGCACAGTCGTGGGATGATAATCCAAATATGGTATGGAAAAGGAAAGGCTTACCAAAATAACAATAACTTGCAAAAGATGATTCATAACAGAACCCACAAAACAGGGAAAGGATGTCCTGAAGAAATAGTCATACCCTCTGCTACCTGTAGCAGAAGCCAGGAAATAGGACAGAATCGCCAAGTCAAGAGACAAGTCAAGGGTGGTGGCATAAGAAGCTTCAATGGTCTGTAGAGCCCTCTTTCAGAAATCTCTAAAATCTCACTTGCTTTATACAGGGAGACAGACTACTATAAGTCTCCAATAAGTGGGAACTCTTATTTCTGACTCACTGGGTTCCTGAGCAGTCTGCCTCTGCTGCCACAGAAAGAAAGGAAGAAGAAATATAATATTTCCCCAAATTCATCTTAGTCTGCTTGTTTAGATTTCACCCTGACAAAAAACTTTGCAGGATCTTCTTACTGTCACCTTAGTTCTGAGCAACTCTAGGATTTTAATAATTAGACGGGAGGATATTTTTAAAGACATTTGGTTGCATAGATATTCTAAAGAAAAGAACTTTTTCCTATCTGTTAAGCCTAATTATTGGATGACAGGGACCTCTTTAACGTTCCAGTAAAGCATATTCCACTCTAAGGGAATATAGAATTGATTGTAAAATAGTTTCTCCACTCACTAGCAACAGCTCAAAATAGCATCAGCAAGTTTCTTTGCTTTTTGGTATCCTATTTGTTCCCAAACTTTAAAAATCCAATTTGCCTTTATTGATCTGTTTTTCAGTGGAGTGCAGAAATCTTGTGGATTAGGTGTTTAGGCTTTGCTTGGTTTCGTTTTATGATTAAATTCCTCCTAAAGCTGAATGGCCCAACATTTTAATAAGTATTGTTAAGCCATGTATTTATATTTTATCCCCTTTTTATGATTTTGACATTGCTTAAACCTATATGAAATTTCTATAAAATTCATGTAAATATTGTGTTATTTATATTTAATTATTTTAATTTATTACACAAAACTCACACATACACACACACACACATATTTGCCATGGGGAGACATATTATAAATCAACAGTCCCTGATCTTACTAGGTAATAGTTTAGGTGAACTATGAAATCTACCAGAAACCAGTTGCTGTCTGTAAGAATATCAGCAATTCATTCTGATTGCAACTATATTAAATGCATACTAAATTTAATAGAAGTGTCATCTTGAAGATCGTGCTCTGAGTAATTAGGGGTGATGAGAAGGCAAAACAGGAAGTGCAGTTCCTAGAAGAGCACTGTGGAGACATCCTGGGAGACAGAAGGAAAAGGTGCTAGAGAGGAAATGGTCTTCCCTGTGGGGGACCCACCTGGGTATGGTGCCAATTTAGATTAAGCCAACAGGAGACAAAACAGCTAGCAATATCAAGTTTTTTTTTTGTTTTCCTTGTATTGCTATGTATATTTGAGGTTATAGGGTTTGTTTGGTTTTGATTGTTTTATGTAGAAGACTGTCTTTGTAGTGTCGAATGAAAGAGAGTGCTGAAAACAGAATA
Organism: Peromyscus californicus insignis; assembly: GCF_007827085.1. Classification (NCBI taxonomy): domain Eukaryota; kingdom Metazoa; phylum Chordata; class Mammalia; order Rodentia; family Cricetidae; genus Peromyscus; species Peromyscus californicus. The sequence continues at coordinate 43,746,281 of NW_026294424.1, read as the reverse complement.
TAAAGGATTTGGATTTTTTCGTGTCCCTTACAAGCCATGTAACTTTGGGAAACCTCCTTAAACTTCCTAATACTGAATTTATATGTAGGTGGTGAAGTCTAATAGCTTTGTCTCATGGGACTGTAAAGAAGTTTCTGATTAAGTGATATAGTTAAATATTTGATGTTTATATCTGGGCACATAGTACGCACTTCTAAGGCAGAAGGTGGTGCAATCAGTCAATGATGATCCTCATTTTGATGGAAATACAGTTGCCATGCTTAATAGAGGGAGTTGAAACCATATTCAAAGCATTCAATTAGATATTATAAGTAAATATGGCATATGGTTAGGTTCATTTCGCTCCTTAAAAATCCTGAAAAATATGTCCACATGGAAGAAAAATAATTTAAGTCCCAAGCAGTGTGATTGTGGTCCTAATCTGTGTATTTACTTGCAAACTAGAAAACAATGCCGAGTGCCTAGATTGGGAGGAGTTTCCCTTTGGGACATAGACCCTTCTTTTCCATATCTTTGCCTTATTTGAGAGGTGAGGATGGCTATACACATGGAAGTGGCCCTGATCAGACGGCATCAGGATAAGGAAACTGACCATAGGTGTGTCTGGACCAAGCCCATTTAATAGGTTTTCACTACAGCATCACCCCTGTGACCAGCCAAAACAAAGTAGAAGGAAAAAAAAAAAAGCCTCATTTCCAGACTCATGTTAAAAATGGCTAATTGATACGTTTATAGAAAACCAAACTAATTATGACATGTTGGCATTCAACTAGATGTCTCTAGTTCTTGTTCAGGAGCAGACACAGAATGAAGCTTCTGTTTGTTTTTGTTTCTTCTTATCGAAAACCCTAACCCTTAATTCTGGTGTTGTTTATTTCACTACCGAGCAAGGAGTGTGGGTGGGGGATTCCTCATCCTTTAGACATGCTTGAATTCACTCTTAGAATAGTTCCTCATGCCAGCATGTGGGTTGAGCTGTGTAGTGAGTTTCAGTGTTTCAAGAAGACTCTCCCCCCCACACTCAAGCACATTGCAGTCTTAGAATCCCTCCCTTTGCCTAGATTAAGCCCCAAAGACTCTGGCTGAAGCATTTCTCCCCATCTCTCCCACTGAATGCAGCTTTTCCTTTCCTTGCACAAAGCTACACAAGTTCTCCTTTATATTTCATTTAGCCTTTGAAAGCAAAAGAGAAGTCAGGCCATAAAGAGGAGAGGGGAAGCATTTCCTTAGTTGAAGAAGACAAGAAAATGATTTGCCTGTTTGTCTCAGCTGAATTACAGCCCTATCTATACCTGTGTGAAATCCAATTGGATGAGATTTTCTTTCGTTACTGCTGCTAAAAGAACTCATTTCTTGGGAGTCCTGCCTGGAATTGGACTGGGCTGCTGCCTTCTGCACAGCTATTAATCCAGTGTGGGCATCAAGCCTGTTTTTCTCTCTCCATTTGCAGCCCTTCTGTGTGTTTTCAGACATTTCCCAGAAATTTGCACTCATTGAAATAGACAGCATCAAATGTGTCACAGATTTGTTCTGTATATATGAAACACTGCCAGTGTGTGGAATTCTATCAAGTGTAATGAAACATTCCTAAGGATTTGCTATTTTGAAACCAAATTAAAAAGCACTTATATCAGAAACAGTACCAAACAGGCTATATTAACATCAATGAGAGGAAAAATAACAAGAGACAGTTTGGAAGGGTGTTGAACTTGAAGGTCTTCCTAATTACAGCCTTCTTAACTCAGTCTAGCCTTTCCAATTCCAAACTTAAAGATACATAGTATCTTAAACTATGTAATGCCCTTATAGACCTTATAATTTGTATCTATTATAATGCCATGGGTTATGTAGATAGAGTAGAGGAAGACAGACAGGTAAGACATTAGAGAGGTATTAGATTTGTTTATATTGTTATTTTCATATAATCAAATCAGATTTCAATTTTGATCTCTCATCCCAATAAGTGTGAAGCAATTGACACTATTGACTTAAATGCCTGCTTTTCTCCACTTCATTTTAGTCTTAACTAAATGAGTATGGATTTGAGATCTGCATGCCATTGACCATATTTGGTGCAGATAGATGATGAATTTTGATCATCTACACAGTTCCTATCATTTCTTTCTCATTTATATCCATCATACCTCATCAAGTATACAGCTTCTTTTTTGTTTTTTGGTTTTTCGAGACAGGGTTTCTCTGTGTAGCTTTGCGCCTTTCCTGGCTCTCGCACAGTAGACTAGGCTGGCCTTGAACTCACAAAGATCCGCCTGCCTCTGCCTCCTGAGTGCTGGGATTAAAGGCAAGCACCACCACCGCCCAGCAAGTATACAGCTTCTTAAGCCACCTTTTACCCTACCTTACCACTGCAGTATATAGAGAAAGCATTCTACTGCTTCAGAACCCAGGGTGGGTTAGAATAAGCCCACTTCGAAAGCCCTTTAGTACATTATGTAATTCCTGTATTCCTCCAGGTGCCACACTAAGTTTGAGACTCTGAGATTATTTCATGTCAGTGCAACTGCAATTTCAGGCAGGTGGGTGCTTTTAGGGGGATTGATGGGACATAGCTAAGGTCGCCTTATGTCCTGGATTCTGGTCAGAGACAGAGCAAATCCTGCCTTGAACTGCTTCCCTAACTCTGTCTCCAGTTTATGTTGTCTATCTTACTACCTATCCCCATGTCCTCCAAATCCAGTCATGTAGAATGACAACCCATCTGAGCATGGAGTGAGGGACAAGTAAATATTTTCCATCTACTTTAAAACAAAGGTGCTTTGAAACACTAAGTCAAAGATCATTTTTTTTTTTTCTCTCTCCAGTGTTTTCTCCTAGCTGACTGTTACTAAAAGCAGAGAAACATTGAGAGGAGGCTGGGAATGAAAATCACAATTGATTAACAATTCAAAATATTATTCTTTTAGAGTATTTTATAAAGTATTGGCATGCAAGAGATGTTCTGTTGTTTTGGACCCATTGAACACCAAAGACTAAAACTCAAAGGGAAAAGAACAACAACAGCAAAAAAAGCCACTGATGATTCTATTTTAAATTTTACAATTAATCTGCAAGGCATGCTGTTATTTATCCCAATATTGAAATTGCGAAAAACTAGAGTCATTCATTGTGATTCATAGAGAGGTCCAATCTTCTTTTGTATTTTAAGCTCATTTGTTTATCCACAGTGAGTGAATAAATTACTAATATACAGTTTAATTGGAAATAATTCTATTTGCAAAACTAAAAATTTTTTTTTCATTTTTTACTTTGATTGAAAATAGATCTTTTTCTTTTTTTTTTTTTTTTTTTAGTTTGTATTTTTATTTTGCAATACAATTCAGTTCTACATATCAGCCACGGATTCCCTTGTTCTCCCCGTATGGCCCCCCCACCTTCCCCCCAGCCCACCCCCCATTCCCACCTCCTCCAGGGCAAAGCCTCCCCCGAGGACTGAGATCAACCTGGTAGACTCAGTCCAGGTAAGTCCAGTCCCCTCCTCCCAGGCTGAGCCAAGCAATCCTGCATAGGCCCCAGGTTTCAAACAGCCAACTCATGCAATGAGCACAGGACTGGGTCCCACTGCCTGGATGCCTCCCAAACAGATCAAGCCAATCAACTGTCTCACCCATTCAGAGGGCCTGATCCAGTTGGTGACCCCTCAGCCATCGGTTCATTTTTCATGTGTTTCCATTTGTTTGGCTATTTGTCCCTGTGCTTTATCCAACCTTGGTCTCAACAATTCTCGCTCATATAAACCCTCCTCTTTCTCGCTAATTGGACTCCCAGAGATCCACCCGGGGCCTAGCCATGGATCTCTGCATCCAGATCCCTCAGTAGTTGGATGGGGTTTCTAGCACGACAATTAAGGTGTTTGGCCATCCCATCACCAGAGTAGACAGAGTACAACAGACTGCTGGCAATGGTCGAAAATAGATCTTTTTCTTATACAATATATCCTGATTATAATTTTCCTAACAGAAGGGAAAGAATCCCAAGAACAGACACAAGAGTCAGAGACCCACTTGTTCTTATGATGAGGAACCCCATAAAATATACTATATTATATATTATATTTTATACTGTACATTACATTATATATTATACATTATATATCATACATCATATATCATATGTTATATATTATATGTTATATGCAATGTGTTAAATAAGAGGGAAGAAGACAGATACAAAGCACAATTATGGTGTGGGAAATATGCTCATATGGAAACATTATGGGACCTATTATGAAGATACAGGATTTGCCAAGCAAAGCAAATTGATCCTTAACTTTATTGAAAGAAAGCAGACAAAGTATTATAATAGAAACTACTGTTGAATGTTCTTGAATACTGAGATCCATTGTATATCCAGGGGATTTGGTAGCATCAACTAATTATATTAATAGAGACACTATATATATAGAGCCTCTTAGAAATGTTTTGTTATTATTGTTTATTTTAAAGTATTTCCATTGTATTTTAAAGCAAATGTTGGAATCTAAAATCCATCAACAGATCTGATACATAAGATCTTGTTATATGGTAGCTAAGAAGGCATTATGAATTATGTAGAAAAAATAAGAACATCCTGCTCCTCATAGGGAGGTATTACTCACATGCTTTAGAAGTGAAAGAAAAAGGGATAGATGCATCTCAGTAATAAAGTGCTTACCTAGCATGCACAAAGCCTTAGGCTCTATACCCAGAAATAAAACAAATGAATAAAAAAATAAAGGAGATCTTGAAGAATTTTGTTGTTTTTATCTAACATTTCTCAAAATTCAGTAAAGCAAGTGTTTCCTTTAAAGATAAAAAAAATGTCCTCTAGAGTACAGACTGTGAATCTTTTTTTTTTTTTTTTTTTCCCGAGACAGGGTTTCTCTGTGTAGCTTTGCGCCTTTCCTGGGACTCACTTGGTAGCCCAGGCTGGCCTCGAACTCACAGAGATCCACCTGGCTCTGCCTCCTGAGTGCTGGGATTAAAGGCGTGCGCCACCACCGCCCGGCCAGACTGTGAATCTTATTTAAGTGACATTTAATATAAGTTGAGATAAAATGCTAAACTATTTGGGCTACATGCCTATATTATCCAAAAAACAAAACCTTGTTTATATAATATCTTTTCTAATAGGGATTCTATGACAGATAACTGTAGCCTGGGTGGTTTACAAACAACAGAAATTCAATGTTCCTAGTTGTGGAAGCAGAATGGTCCAGATCAGTGTTCAGTGTCTGGTGTGGGGCTGCTCCCTGATTTATGAGTTGACTGAGTTTTGTATCTTCAAAGAAGAAGGGGGCTTGCTGCAGTCTCTGTTGTTAGGGCACTGACCTCATTCATGAGCATTCTGCACCTGTGTTCTAATCACCTCCTGAAGGCACAATACCATCATAATGGAGTTATATTTCAATGTGCAAAGTTGGGAGAAACACAACATTTAGTCTATGATTATAAATTAAGTATAAACAAAAATTGCAAATCCAGAGAAATGGGAAAAATAAAATTAAATGACAGAAAAGTAAATACTGTCTTCTTAAGAATAAGAGTGATAGAAGTCTAACAGTGGCATGATCTCACCTGAGTTAGTAGGCTTACTCATTATTCTATTATTATATTATGTCAGAATCTAGTAAAGCTGTCACTGGAACCAGGCACCATAGAAGCTCTTGGCCCTCCTCACTGTGGGAACATCATAGTATATATCTAGTTTTTGCTTCAATGACACCAAGTATACCTATCCTTATCAAGATAAATCATGAAGACTGAAGTCAGAAGCCTCCTGAAGTAAACATCTTAACAACTTAGGTTATTACTGTATTTATTTGTCACAGAAATGAGAACCTGCCCAAAATAAAATTCTTAATAAAACAGTACAATTGTGTTCTGTTTAGTTTTTATTGTCAATCTGACACAAACTACAGTCACTTGGGAAGAGGGAACCTTAATTAGAGAATTGCCTTCATCAGATGGACCTGTGTTCATGTCTGTGAGAGACTGTCTCAATTGAAGATTGATGTGGGAAGGCCCAGCCCACTGTGTGTGCTATCACCCCTGTGGAGGTGGGCCTGGACTATATAAGAAAGCAATTTGAGCAAGTCAGAGTTAGCAAACCATTGACCAGCATTCCTCCATAGTTCCTGCTTCATGTTCCTTTGCTGAGTTCCCCAAGATGAGCTCTAACCTTTATAAGATAACATAAATGCTTTACCCACAAGTTGCTGATCATCATAATGTTTATCACAGCAGCAGAAGCAAACTAGGTGATGGAGGGAGATATCATGGGGATAGAGAAAAACCCTGTGCTAGGGAAGTTGCAAATCCCCAAGGATGGCCCCAGCTTGAACTACAAGAAATAATGGAGAGAGTGCCCTGAACTGAACTGGCATGCCCCAGTGATCAGATCGGTAAATATCATAACTGTCCTCACAGAGATTTTCTCCAATGACTGATGGAGGCAGATGCAGAGATCCACAGCCAAATACCAGGCAGAGCTCCAGGAGTCCAGTCAGAGAGAGAGAGAGAGGAGAGATTCTATGAGCAAGTGCATGAGGATCATGATGGGGGAAACCTGCAGAGATGACCAAACCAAACTAGTGGGAACTCATGAAAGTTGGATCAATGGCTGTGGAGCCTGCATGGGACTGGACTAGGCCCTCTGCATGGGAAGACAATTGTATAACTTGATTTGCTTGGGGTGCCCCCTGGCAGAAGAATCAGAATCCATCCATGGTGCATGAGGGGGCTTTTTGGAGCCTACTACCTATGATGGGACACCTCTTGCAGCCTTAAGGCAGGGGGATGGGCTTGGACTTGCCTCTACTGGATGTACCTCTCCATGGGAGGCCTTGCCTTCTTGTGGTGGGGAGTGGGGGTTGGGTTGCGAGGTGGAGGCTGGGGGGTGGTCAGAAGGAAGGAAGAGGGGGATCTTTGTTGTGTAAAATGAATGAAAAAAATTCTTAATAAAAAAAAAATCTATATTCTTTTTTTTTCTTTTGTTTTTTTTAGACAGGGTTTCTCTCTGTAGTTTTGATGCCTGTCCTGGTTCTTACTCTGTAGACCAAGCTGGCTTCAAACTCACAGAGATTCACCCAGCTCTGTCTCCTGAGTGCTGGGATTAAAGGCATGTGCCATGGCCGCCCAGCTTAAACTCTATATTCTTGACTATCTAAATTCAATGTGATTATTTTGGAAATAGAGCTAAGATGACAAATGTCAAAGGCTTAAATATTTGACTCCAACTAAATAGTTAAAATAATAAAACTTACATTGACAAAACTTAATTAGATGTTTTATAACATCTTCTAAATGAATCATTTGTATATTTTAAGTAACAATGTAGAGGATCAATACTATCCACACTCATTTTTTTTGGAAGATATAATTGTTGGGCTGGGTTGTAGCTTAGAAGTAGAGCATTACCAAAGTCCAGACTTGATTGCCAGAGCTGCCAAGCAAACAAGTCCACAAAAACAATAACGTTTGACTTTCTGTAGAAGTGTAATTTTAAGTAAGTGAACAGGGAAGAAAAGCTAAGATCAAAAAAGGGAAAGATCCAAGAACATACAGAAAATATAGAAAGAACAAGCACATTTTAAATGCTCTAAAAACCCTAGCTGTGCAGAGATTTTTGAGGTAAGTGTACCCGAATATGTCCTCTATGAGTTCATTAGATAATTAAAAAAAGATATAAAAACAATTAAAAGAAATTTCCACAATTATCTTGTCTGTTACTACTGGGAATATAAATATACTTACATTTTATGTGTGAAGAAACTGAAACTCCATGAAATTTTGTAATTCAGCCAAGACCATAAAGCTAGAAAAGAAACACTGTTATTTAAATCTAAGCTCCCCTGGCTCCAAATCATAGTTTTGTCCCACATAATACATTCATCTGTGTTTGATAGTATTTTAATGGCCCCACCAATAAAACTCATATTGAAATGCCCATGCAAGGATATATTAGTTAATATTGAAGAAGATAAAACACTTACCAAGGGAATGCAAGAATATTTTTTACTTACTAACTGATTCTTGAGTCACCTCGTAATTTTTCAACTATGAATATCTCAAAAGGATAATAGTGTAGAAAAGGGATGAAGTGAGTTTAAAAGGAAAGCTAGTATCTGCCAAGTGAGTTCATGTCTCAGTGTGGCTTTTTTAGAGTGGAAGGTGACAGGGAAATCACGCACGTTCATTAGTAGTCACCAAGGGCACCTTGGTTTATAAGCATGTTGTTGTCAGAGGACTTGTGTCAGAGGAGGTATGTGATGGTCTTAATGGGACTTTATTTAAATGTACCATCACAGCTAACACAGAATTAGCTACATGGGAATGCTCTATTGTCAATTAGAAGAAATGAGTGAATTGTTGGATTGTCCTATACGAAAAACTTATAAATTCATTTACTCAGCTGAAAACCATGGACTGAGATCAACTAGACAGCATCACACCAAAGGGGCAAGTTCTACCTACATGTCTTGGTATATCATAGTCCTTCTAAAAACTGCATGTATTCAACAATGTCCTCTCATAGGCTATGCCTATTGACCTTGAACTATAATAGAGCATATATATTTAATATTTGATTGGTCAGCAAAATTCATTGAATATTTATTCAGTCTAGTGAGCAATGTAAAGTAGAGATGTAGATCTAGAAATGGTTTTGAGATATTTTTCAAATGTGAGACACAATAGCCAGCTGCCACTCATTCTATGTGGCCTGGATTGTTGTCTTGATCACACTTTCTGTGACTGGGAAGAGACATCATGACCAAGGCAACCATTATAACAGAAAGCATTTAATTGGGGGCATGTTTACAGTTTCAGAGGCTTTGTCCATTATCATCATGGCAGACAGCCTAGTGGCAGCAGGCATGGTGCTGGAGAAGTAGCTGAGAGCTGCATCTTGATCCTCAAGCAGAGAGGGAAGGGAGGGGAGGAGAGGAAATTGGGCCTGGTATGGGCTTTTGAAACATCAAGCCCATGACGATGACACACTACATTCAACAGGCCACACTTCCTCCAATAAGTCCATACATATATAAGTTTAAGGGGGCCATTCTTAGTCAAACCACCACAACTGTCCCCTTTCTTTCTTTCTTCCTTCCTTCCTTTCTTTCTTTCTTTCTCTTTCTTTTTTTCTTTTTAATTTTTGTGTGATTTTTATTTTTTTATTCATTTTACACACCAATCAAAGATCTCCCTCTTCCCTCTTCCAGTCCCTCCAGCCTCCCCCTCCCAACCCACCCCCATTCCCACCTACAAGAAGGTAATATCTCCCATGGGGAGGTACATTTAGTAGAGCCAGGTCCTAGCCCCTCCCAATGCCTCAAGGTTGTGTGAGGTGTCCCATTATAGATAGTGGGCTCCAAAGAGCCCCCTCATGCACCAGGGATGGATTCTGATTCTACTGCCGGGGGACTCAAAGCTTTCTTTAAGTATCTTTTCCAAATTTTATCCAATACACTAGAAAAAGTCTGTTATCATCCCAAGTGAGTCAGTATGTTCATGCTGTGGTCAGGATTCCCTAGGCTTCCTAATGCATCCCCCCTGCTTTATGTTCCTATTTTCTTCCTCTCCTCTCTATCTGTGCATTCATGTTTATCAAACTTCTCAGGAAGAAGTAAACCAGTCACTTAGAAAATGGTTCAAAGTCAGATTAGAAGATGTGTTTAAGACTACCATGCTCTGTGAGGTGTCTTTTGTAAGATTATGAAGTTCAGGGAAGTCAACAGTTTGCTCACAGATTATTCATGTAATTTTAACAGCTAGACTGAAATATAATTTCTATCTCATAATTTTTTTTTTACTTTTTTTTGCTTATTTCTTTCTTTATGAATATATGTGTATGTAGATATGCCCTGGTACCTGTAGGCTAAAGATTCTGTCCCAGCTTCCTGCTCCCAAATAACCACTCAGACTCATAATATTAATTATAAATGCTTGGCAATAGCTCAGACTTGTTAATAACTAACTTTTGCATTTAAATTAACCCACATTTCTTATCTACACTTTGCCACATGGCATGGTACCTTTTCTCAGTATGGCATGTTCACCATGCTTCTCCCTGCTTCTGTTCCTGTCTCCTCAGACTTCTCCCTTTTTCCTTCCAGCATTCTCAGTTTAGTTCTTCTACCTAACCTTATCCTGTTCAGCTATTGGCCAGTCAGCTTCTTTATTAACCAATGAGAGTAATATATATTCACAGTGTATAGAAGGATTATTCCACAACAGGTGCCAGTCTGGCTCAGGGGTCAATTTTTGAGAGTCAGTTTTCTTCTAACATTTGAGTTCCAGGAATCAAAATCAGGTTGCTGGCAAGCACTTTATATAAAATGTTACCTTGGTAGCTCCAAATTTGCATGTTTGAAATGCATCATTTAGCCAGATAACACCACATATTGATAATAGGACATTTGCACCACCTCTAAAAGAAGTTCCCTATGCATTTATTATTTCTACCCCCATGCTGTCTCTATTCAGAGGAAACCAGTTATCTTTCTTTATTGAGACACTTTCTATAAGTTGTATCATACAAGATACTTTCTTTTATGTCTGGCTTCTTTGAGCACATAGGAATTTTCTTAATTTTAAAGAATTTCATATATGTAGACAATGAAGTCTGATCATATATAACCTCTCATTTGTCCCTCCAATTTTTCCTATATTCTCCCAACATGTCTGCTCTCTCAACTTCATATCTTCTTCTTTTTGTTGTTGTTGTTCTTGTCCTTGTTCTCCTTCATCTTCTTCTCATCCTCCTCCTCCTTCTTCTTTTTAATCTTCTTTTTCTTTCTTAATATTATTCTTATTCTTTTTCTGACAAGCTATTATGTTTAATTAAGGCTCAAATCTCAGAATGAATGTAAGTGACAATGGTTGAAGAAGATTTTTGTGAAATTCTGTCTTTAGGACAAGACAGGGATATTGCATTTATGAACTCACAAGAACTGTGGTTATCTAAACAAGATATAGCCAGCCAAAATCCCTGCATAGACATGGTATGTGATAATTAAACTCCACCTCTTACTGAGTAGAAATTGGCAGTGGATAGCTGCTGGCAGAGTGAGAATCATTCCTTTTTGAGGATGTAACTATTAATAGGAGTCCCATGCTCCAGTGAAAGAGCATAAGGTTTTTGAGATACATTCATGTCATGGCATGGATGAGTACTTTGCTCATACAAGAGAAATTTGTGTGTGTGTGTGTGTGTGTGTGTGTGTGTGTGTGTGTGTGTGTACATGCAAGCATGTGCCTGGTGCATGATGTTGATCCTGTGCCCTTTAGCTTGCTAGAAATATACTCTGCAATGGAGCCACACTCCCAGGTCTGTTCTTGTTTATTGTTGACTAGTGTTCAAGTATATGGTTATGTGACATGTAAGTTCAGCCATTGGTGGATGAATTTTAAGCTGTTTCCATTTTTTATTATTGTTATTAAAACTGCTAGGAGCATTTGTGTGTTAATATTAGTATGGGAATGTGTTTGACTTTCATTGGACAATATTTTGGAGTAGTATAATTGAGAGACATCATATGTTAACTTTCTATATAAGTTTTTAAGGTATACTATTTGTTTTGCTCATAGAATTGATTTTGTTTGTTTCAAGTTTGAATATTTGGTGACTCATGGTTGAGTGGAAATTGACAAAAGCTTTCTGGAAAGTGTGTAGCTTATTATGACATTGTGTATTTGTCTCTGAAATTGTTATAGACTTTTGAGATATGAAGGATGTGGCGACATAGCTTCATTCAGAGACTGTCATTTATTCTTGCTCATTGGATTTTCCTATGTTCTCCTAAGCTTGTTTTTTTTTTCTTTTATAATCACACAAAAATAAAACTTGGAGAGTTTATACTAATCTTTGGAAAGCTTGTATTCTTTACAAATAGAAATAATTTTAAGTGATATAAGTGTAGGGGACCAGCCCCCACACTTATTTAAACTAGGAACTCTTGAGGAATGAGGGATAAGAAACTTAGAAATAGAGGGGGAAAGAAACAGAAACAACACAGGATAGACTCGGGTGGGCCTCCATCCTTATTCACCAGCCCAGAACTTTATTCCAAAAGTCTATTTATAACAATGCCAAGAGGTGGAGCAAAAGACCTCCCCCTTGCAAGTTACAGTGACCTGATACCCAGGCCTGTGGTCCAATCAGCCTCTTATGCAGTCCTGCTGGGTACAACCACTAGGAAACCTAGTAGGCTCCAACACATAAGAACATATCAACGGAAAGACACACATATTTACAAATGCATATACTTAATTATGTCTCAAATGTGAAACATTTTGAGAATTCATTTCCAACATCCAGAAAAACAAATTTCAAATTAACTCAGCTTTAATACTTTACATCTTACTGGATTAGAGAATGAGCATCATTTTTGCTTCTCAAGAGAAAATTTCTAATAAAGAAAATACATAGTCACATGGAACATACAAGTCAGAAGACATTGTAGCACTCAAAAAAGCTATATGTGCACTGCAAAAATTAGAGTGTGTCTGGAAATAAAATCTAACAGCACATTATGAAACATGTAAACAGTTGCAAATTAAATAAGAAGCATTTATGCTTCAGTAACATACTGATTTTTAGAATGGCCCTTATTTTTCCTTTCCTAAGCAGCTGAAGTACAGCAAAGACAGACCTGCAAGTCATTAACCTATGAGCATGTGGAAAAGGGTTGGTGGAAGCCAAATACCAATTAAGGACAGGTCATCTAGATAGGTTGTCTGGCCATTAGTGTCCTTCTGTCACAAATCCCCCTGGGCATTTTTGTTATGGTAAATTCAGGTCTCTCCAGACAGTGTGTGGGTTTTTAATTTTATTTTAGCGAAATACAAGGATATGCTGAGCGATACATTCAGGTGTCTAACTGCATGCAACAAGATCCTCTGATATATACATTATGTACTAGGAGTTGTCCAATTTCCCTTCTGTTGGTTTCATGGGGATTTTTGTTTCTCCATGTGTGCTAAATTGTCTTGGCCATTTGAAGCAGCGATGCATTACAGCTAAGCAGCTGTGAATATGTACAGCGCCGTTCCAAAATAACACCTGCAACATCAGGGTTCTCAGAGCTCCCTGGAGAGGGAAACTTATTTGTTCAAGAATCATATGAGAAAAGGAAATAGAGTCAGTTATATTAGAGGGTTACCAAAACTATAAATACGCCAATATTTCCTTTTATAGTTGTTGTCCATGAGGGGTAAATGAGCAAAATATTAATTCTTAAACTAGAATAATTTCTTATATCACAATGATGGTGAGTACACATTAAGAATGGTGATTTATATTCAAGTGTTACCCTGAATTTTCATTTTATTAATATTTTAAATTGACTAATATGACTGAAATTTACTTAATTGACGTTTCCTCTAGAAGAGTCATTTTATATTTTAAAATATATATTGATTCTAACATAATCTGGGCATTTAAATAGTTAAGTAGAATAAAGAAATTTATAGGTTATTTCTCATTTCAGGAAGAGTATAATATGAACCTTATCATATTAAAAAGAAAACATGTTTTGAGCACATGCTGGTGGACTGAAACCACTCTGGAGTTCTCCTTGAATCCTGGACAGAGAACTTGAAATTTCCAAACCAGCCACTCAGAACCTTTCATTTGTCTTTTTGTACTCTCCTTGAGGGGAGGGTGATTACACGTGCTTCTATTCCTGTGTGCATATGCCTTCCCAAGCTGATAGGTCTAGTCTCCATTGATCTAGTCTCTCTTTTATTTAACTGCCCTACCATTGTGCCTATTTTCCATATTTTCTAAATTACAGTATCTAAGAAATCCTCACCTTGCCCCCATGGCTACCTTTACATCCAGTTTGTATATTTTAACATTCCATTTTTTCCCCTGTACTTTCCATGCACTTTCCAGTATTTTCCCTCTGCATCTCTTCAGTTAAAAGGTCCTATTACACAGTGGCTATGATACAAACTGTTTCTTCATGCTAGGTCTGGCACTAGCATTCTATTTAAACTCAAACAAATTATAGCCCCTTGCATCTATTTCTTCTGTACAGTGGCCCACAACCAGCACAGGCTGTTGGTGGGAGTCTTCAGTTCCTCCCCACTTAACATCTCTTGAAAACTAGAATGACCTCTTTTCCAAGGCTCTCCCTCTAAATCTCACTTTTTCCTTAGACAACGTCCCCTATTAGTGTTCTCTCAAATCTTCTCCAACCATTCTCCTGAGCTATTACCTGAACTTCTCCTTACCAACTGACGATTATGTCTTGTACAACTTCAATATTAATAATTTATCAAGTTAAATGTTGATATCATCTTTGCTCTGACATCTATATTCTACATAAAATTTACATGCTATGAAGAAGTTGTAATATTTCTGTACTCAAATCTGTCCACGCATATGTTTTGTGTTCTTCTATGAGGCAAAGCAGGATGGTCCTCTAAAACACACATAAGTATTTGGTTTGAGCAGTATTATTTTTTCTATTTTTAAAATTAATTTTCAAAACTGCTGGAATCAGTTTAAACATGAAAATTTAAGACAATTTATCAAGGTTTTTCTTTTAATTTTTGTGATATCTCCTCCATTTTCTTTTGATGTATTTTGTTGTCTCCATTTTCCTGTTTTCTGAGTAAGATATTAGGTGTTCTTCATGAAAATATTTTCCTAATAATTAGCCCATGGGATCCCTGAGAAATAGAAATAAGTGTACATTTGATTTTTGTTGGCCAAATATTTTAATTATCATGTTTTTTTAACCATATTTGTCTTAATGGTATCAAAAAGAGTAGAGTCAAATGACTCCTTTGGGTATGCTGATATTGGCTATATGAGTTTCCTAATTGTCATTCTAGGACACAGTACTAATATTTATTCAATTGCCTTTTCTAATTAGGGAGGCATTTTACATTCCATCCTTGTTGTCATTTAAATCAGGTGAAAATTGGAGTGAATACATTTATTATTGGAATACAAGTTGTCATATTTTGATAACTAAGAGTCATTAAGATATAACATTTCATGCCAGATAAATCTGAATCCCAAGCAACTTAGAACAGTCTACTAATTATGAAGTGGGTGCACATTAAAGAAACATATTTTTAAAGTGTTGTTTACTCAGCCCTTTTAAAAATTTACAACAGTCTCAAAGGAACTTTTCATGGTAGAAAGAAAATCATTCATGTAGCAATACACTTCTATAAAAATGTACTTATAGCCTTTTTAATTATTTATCTTTATGCATAGAATTATTGCAAACCTTTACTTTCTCTATGGAATTGATCATATGTCTTTGAGTAATGGGCTGTAGCTCTTCTGCCTATATTCTTTCCCAGAGCTCCCGTATCATTTAATCCTGTACATCTACAATAGTATTCTTCACAGTATTTTGATAGCTACTATTTTCACAACTGTTTCCAAGCTAGATTGGAAACTGGTACTCACTTGGGACATTCCCAGGGTCTTACATGCTCCCTGTCACTAATAAAAACACACTTTATTTGGGCCATTGGCCTGCTGAAGCTAAGGAAAAATAGACCACACCCCTGTTGCCTCTTAGAACACTCTCCTCTTCTTAGGTACAATATTGACAGAATATCTACAAGGAGCATGTTGTCAAGGGGAGCATAAAAGGAAAATAATTACAATGGAAGCTTGGCTGTGGGTCCAGGAATCACTGTGGTAGTCAGCTTTCTATTGCAATGATAAAATACTTGAGACTATCATATCACAGGATACCAGGTTTACTTTGCATCATAGTTGCAATTTTTTTTGTCCATAATGACAGCTTCAATGAACTGGACTTTTGCTATGGGAAAACTTAAGGGCAGATTCTCACAGTGAAGAATAACTGCATAAGGAATCGGGTAGGGTCCCATTCTCTTGAGAACCCACTCCAATCACCTGACTTCTTTATACTCAATCCACCTCCTAAACATCATGGACCTCCCAACCAACCATCAACTAGAGAACAAGTCTTCAGCAAATGAGGTTGTGGGGGATGTGAGTGCCAAACCAGAACTTTCTGATCCTGGATCCCCAAAGCTCATATTCCTATGGGAATATTAAGTCTCATCAGTTTAAACATTGCTCAAAAGTCTTAGTCTAATGTCCACTCTGACATTGAAGGAACTCTAAGCTGCGAGACTATAAAAAATGTTGCTTTAAGTTCCATAAGTCACAATACAGTGGCAAAGGAAAAGCCTCCCACACCAAACGTTGGATGAGTATATAGCAAGGAGGAAGACTGAAATCCAGAAGTGAAAGCATGACTTATTCTCTAGATCTGAGCTCCAGTATATGGGGAATACCACATTACATTACCTAGTCAAACAATTTTTTTAGTCAGAAGGTAATTTGAAAATTGAAAAGATACAAAAGTTAAAAAACAAAACAAAACATGGATTGCTCTAAGTTTAGAACTTATAATAGAATGTATATATAAGATGAAAATGACATGTACTCTGGGTCGTAGAATATGGTTTTTTAAACTGAAGTCTGCTGGTACATATGGTACATTAGGGCTTCACTTCTGTGTATTTAGAGACCAGATGAAGCTCTCTGGATGGTACTGGGATCACAGTATATACATACTGTTTTGTGAGAAGTAAATGGGTTTGTTACTATGACATATCTTTAGTAAAAACCTAGTACACACTCCTGAATTGCTAGTTGTTCCTATTAGATTATCCCATATATCCATGGACTAAGTGACTTGGAGTAGGTAAGGGGCTGGTGATAGTAGCCACCACAGTCTTGAAGTATCACAAGCCTGACTTGGAGTTTGGCTTGGCTGCTGTTTGTTAGCTCTGAGAGGTAACCAGCTATTGATCCTATCTTAAGCTCAGTTTCCTCATTAGAGTAATTAGAATGATGAAAAATTAATTATAATATGGACTAAATGCTACCTCCCACCAAGTTCATATGATCAAGTCCAAGCCTGATAATGATGTCATTAAGAAGTGATAAGGCCATCTCGAACCTCCCATTCCCCTGTGTTCTCATCCCCATTCCTTGTCCTCCATTACCCCCACCACTCCCAGTTTGTTTATGTAGATCTCATCTATTTCTTCTTCACTGGGCAATCCATTCAAAAGTGGGTCCTTCCTAGGGTCCTCCCTGCTAGCTAGCCTCCCTGGAGCTGTGGGTTGCCATCTGGTTATCTTTTGCTTTACATCCAGTATCCACTTATCAGTGAGTACATAGCATGTTTATCCTTCTGAGTCTGGGTTACATCACTCAGGATGATATTTTCTAGTTCTATCCATTTGCCTGCAAATTCCATAATGTCATTATTTTTCTCAGCTGATTAGTATTTCATTGTGTATATGTACCACATTTTCTTAATCCATTCCTCAATTGAGGGGCATCTAGGTTGTTTCCAGGTTATGGCTATTATGAATAATGCTGCTATGAACATAGTTGAGCATGTGTCCGTGTGGTATGATTGAGCATTCCTTGGGCTGAGGAGCCCCCATGGTAATGGATTAGACTCTCTGGATAGGCGAGATAGTCATTTAGCTTGAACTGTTTAGGGGGTCCCCAGGCAGTGGGATTACACCCGTCCCTGGTGCATGAACTGGCTTTTTGGAGCCTAGTGCCTATGGTGGGATACTTTGTGCAGTCTTGGTGGAGGGTGGAGGGTCTTGGACCTGCCTCAGCTGAGTGTGCCAGGCTCTGCTGACTCCCCATGGGAGACCTTGTCTTGGAGGAAGTGGGAATGGGTGGGATGGGGGGAAGGCTAGGGGGAAGGAGGAAGGAGGTGAGGGGAACCTGTGGTTGGTATATAAAATGAATAGAAAATCTCTTAATAATAATAATAATAATGATGAAGTGATAAAATCATAAGGGTAAGTGCTGTAGGTCAAGGATGCACATGTTTGTATAAGAGCCCAACAGTGTGCTCTTGCTTTCTTCCTACTGGGAAAAGGTGAAAGAGAAGTCTGTGCCCCATAACCTGGAAGATGATTCTCAGCACAATCCAACCAATGTGGTAGATGCTGCATGTACCTGATTGTAGTGTATTGATCACAGACTTGGGAGCCATCCACAACCATGAGAAGACCAGAAATATCCAATCTGTACAATTTACCATAGCAATTCAAACTGAGTAGGACACAAGGTCATGAGGATGAAATGAGGTTTGTTTTGTATGTAAAATGAATGTCGTGGAATGAATGCATGTCAGAAAGTGATTTACTACCTAAAAATATTGGGAGACCTGAATTCAATCTTATACCATTCTATTCATTAGCTATGAAAAAATTATACTACTTATTCTTATGTTTTTTCTACAAAATGAAGAGGAAAATACAGTGGTATTGAATATTTATTCATATCTTTACCACATAATCAAAAATATATAACATACAATTAGTTTTCAAAATTTAGTCAATACTACTTTTATTTCTTGACATGTTAACTGTCAAGTTAACTATCTTTTTATAATTAGACCCTAGTACAAGACTTATTATACAAAACTCCCTCATAAATGCTGAATCAGTGAAGGAACATGTGAGTAACAAAAGTGAACACAGATGAATGATGGATGAGCAAAATTCAAGGACAGAGAAATAGCCATTGCCCTAATTCAACACAAGCCACAGCCTAGAATACAAAGATGGAAATTGATTGAGCAAAGAATCTCCAAGGATATTAAGAAATTATTTGCCTCTGTATGAAATTATCACTAATAAGATTTCACGTAACAAAATCAATTTGATTTTCAATCATCACACTATGAGATGTAATTGCCCCTTATTCTATTAGAAGCATTGTTTTACCTCCATACATTTTACAGAGGAGTAGTATTTTCTTTCATTTATAGACTTTTTCCCATTAGCCTGTTTGTAGAATAAATGTCATTCATGAAGTCATCCACACATACAACACACATTTTATTGAAGATTAGATTACTTCAGAAAATGAAATGGGGAAAGGATTCTGAAGCCCATAAGAGGAAAGGATGTATTCTTAGAGTTGTCAAATCATTTTATTGGAAAACAAAAATTATTGTTTGCTTAAAATTAAAAATAAGACAACTGTGATTTTAAAAATTACTTAAGAGTATCTGATAAAACACTCAATAGAGAAAACTATATGAAGTAGGGCTTTGGAAGTGTATTTATTGTCCTTACACAAAGTCTTTAGGAGTCTAAGTGTATCAGTCACTTTCCTGACTGTAGGTATCATATGTTGCTCCTATTTAGCAGCAGGCCTGTGCCTAGTCTTCTTAGGGATATGAATTCAATTCTCTGCCCTTTCTTCAGCAAAACATATGGTCTAGTCTAATAATTATTCAGCACTCCATTGTGTGCCTCACTCTGGAATATAGTGATGATAATGTTATCATGGTAGCATAAGGCTCAGTCAAAGAGTTTTGGCGTACAATAAATACACAAGTTCATCTCCAATGCAAACATGAGTGGAACACTAAGAAGGACTGGAAACTGCTTTGTGTTTGAAAACAATAGTGGAAGGGGTGGGGATGGAGAGCCGTGGATTAACAATGACAAGATCACAGAACTTCTCTATGCTCCTAGGACGTCTTATAATATAAGCGCTAAAATATAAGATGGGAAGAAGCTGGAGAAAAGAAGGGAAGCAGTGACTTAGAGAAGATTACAGCTAAAGGAAGCTAGCCGGCTGCTGTGGAGTGAAATGTCGCCCATGGACTCAGGCATTTGAACACTTAGTCTCTAGCTAGCAACTCTGCTTTGGAAGGCTGTAGACCCTTTAGGAAGTGGCACTTCCTTGGGGGAATCGAATCACTGAGAGAGGGCCTTCAGGCTTTGTAGTGTGGCTCCACAGCCTGATCACTCAACTTCGTGGACACAGTGTCACCACCCAGTTTCTTGCTCTCACAATCATACTTTGCCTGCTTGCTATAACGTCTTCTCCATCATGATAGACTGTGTCTCTCTGAAACCCTAAGGCAAAACAAACCCTTTCTCCCTGAAGCCAGCAGGATATTTTACTACAGAAGTGAGAACGCGACTATGACACTAACTTGGGTTTCTGTCACAATAACAAAATACCTGAAACAGTCCAATTGTCCAGGAGGGAAGCTTTCTTCTGACCCACACTTGAGAGGCTTCAGACCCTAGGCACTTGGCCCTCTTGATTTTCAACTCTGATGTCACAGATTAATATGGTAGGGGTGTGTTTTAGAAAAGAATTGTTTATTTCAGAGCAGTTTGGAGATGAAAAAGATAATAGAAGAGTCTAGGAACTCCATACCACCTTCAAAAAGACAAATTGATGACCTACCTTCTGTCCATCAGGTCCCACTGCCTGAAGGTTTCACCACTTCCCAACAATCCCCTGACCCAAAGACCTAACCTTTAACATATAGGTGTTAGTAGGATATTCAATGACAAATACAGCATTGATCTAGTTGAGGAATTGTGTCAGGGGGTCACAAAGCAAGAGGAAAGTGTGTGTGTGTGTGAGTGTGTGTGTGTGTGTGTGTGTGTGTGTGTGTGTGTGTGTGTGTCCCAGGATATACAACATGGATGAGGTTGCTGATCCTTGATATCAGGGTCAAGTTTGGATTTTGAAGCATTCATTCTGGATAGAATGTAGAAAATGAAGTTGGGGCTTACAAAGAAAGGACTATTTAGGACAGTGCAAGAAAACTGCAATAGTTTCATGTTCCAAGGAGGGATGGGTAAGGATGGAGACAAGATGGGGTCAGGCTGCAGAAAGCTGCAGAATTTGAAAACTGCATGTTAGTTTCAGTCCAAGATGTCCCATTGTTTATTTGTTGGAATTTTTCTTCTATATTAGTTTTGCTTAAAGTTATGACACATAATTGATTACATTTTAGGTTCAATGAATATGGTAAAACTAGTTGAGCTTTCATGAGATAATATATTTATTTCTTTAGATGTTGTATTTGAGGTTTCTCAAGTTAGAATGGCATATGATTTTGTACTAATAAATATCCAGTAGGATAGCATGTTTTCGTTCAGATTTTTATTTGTTCATTCAATTCTTTGGGTATTGTGAGCCTATTCTGTGTCTAAACTGAGGGAAGACACTGGATATATAGAGGTTAGTGAGAGGATGCAATTGCTGGGTTTCCAGTATGCTTGGAAGATTGCATTTGAATATGCACTAATTGTTGTTGAGTCATATGATGGAGAAGCACAGATCACCACAAGATGGAAAAGAAAGTGTCTCAGTTTGGCATGGAGGAGAAAGATCTTCAGGTAATAACAGTAAATATGAGACCATAAGAAAGAAGCTTTAACAGGGAGAAGGGAAGTAAAGGTGAAATCCCAGGACTGCTCATAGCACATGTGAGGGAGAAAGAAGGTCAGAGGTGACTGATACATGGAGAACAACTTAGGAAAGAGCCGTCCGAGGAGATGCACAGCATCCAGAGTGTTCTGGGCCCTCTCACTGGGGGACAAGAGGGATGGAGAGGGTGGATCTAATACATTTAATTTTCATTGAAATATCATGGCCACAGGGTGCAGAAACCACAGGAAGGTGAGAAATGGAGGTGGGGAGATTTGGTCTTAGGCCTTGATAATGAAACAACAGCAACAGCTCTGAAGATGGAAATGCATGGATGGAAATGAGATATGTAGGAGGTAGATATTCAGGGCAAGCTTCTAGAACTGAAGGTAATTAATTACCTTTGTTTATTCACAATATTCCTTATTCTGACATTGGAAGTTATAAAATAAACAGTTCTTAACTCTTAGTGGGTAAATGGAAAGTAACATTATGACTTCCATTTTTCTGTCTTAGCAACTAGCTAAACACTGGTCCAGGTTCTGTGTCGAGTCTTGAAGCAGGACCAGTTTGGAGAGAAAGCAGTGCTTGTATTTGAGTTGTAATAAGATATTTTAGTGAGTTTTGTTTGTTTATTTGTTTTGTTTAAAGAGGGGGTCTTACCATTTGTCTCTGGTTGGCTTTGAACTTTCAAGCTTCTTTGCTGTCCACATACCTGCGATTAAAAGCCTATGTCACTGAACCAAGTTCTAAAAGCACACAAAATAGATA
The DNA here is from genome assembly GCF_007827085.1 of Peromyscus californicus insignis. Classification (NCBI taxonomy): domain Eukaryota; kingdom Metazoa; phylum Chordata; class Mammalia; order Rodentia; family Cricetidae; genus Peromyscus; species Peromyscus californicus. The sequence goes on along the minus strand of NW_026294424.1, from coordinate 43,724,282 downwards.
ATTCTGGAATTCAAATGAAAGAAACTTTTTAGGATTTGTGGATTTAATTGGCAATGAAACTGGAGAACAGAGAATAGATCAATTAGTAAAATTGTAACACCCAGTGACTCCAGATGTGTTTCTTGAAATAAAAAAAAAAATTAAATGTCTGATAAGTAAATAAAAATCAGCAGAAGACATTGAATATGAATAACTATATACAGAGAGGTAAATCAGAGGAAATGAAATGATGAATATTTTAAGGGAATATTGGAGGGCTTGAATTTTGCCACCATGTGTATGGTGAAAACTGAAGTCTGTTGGTTTTGTAACATGTTTGCAAGAACAGTGTTTCTGGCTTGATCAAATGGTAAGCCTGATTGCAACAGGGTTATCCTGTGGTATAGGTAGGAGGTGACAAATGAGGGGAGTGAGTGTCATAGTCTGCTTTGAAACCTGTCCTGTACCAAAATATAAAAAGGCTACAACTTCAAGGTAACTGTGGGCGGGGAAGAATATTTTCTTTGTTTGAAAGAGATTTGAGCAAACAGTGAGACAAAACGAGGTGTCCAGGAAAGAAGAGCTTAGGGCTTTAAAGGAAGAATGAAAAGATGTTCTAAACCACTGATTTTCAACCTGCGGGTTGCAACCCCTCAGGGGAGTCAAACAACCCATTTACAGGGGTTGCCTAAGACCATAAGAAAAAAAACACCAATATTTACAGTATGATTCACAACAGAAACAAAGTAGCAATGAAAATAATTTTATGGTTGGGGTCACCACAACATGAGGGACTGTATTAAAGGATCGCAGCATTAAGAAGGTTGGGAACCAATGCTCTAAATCATAGGTAGAATTCCCCTCATTTGCAAGAAGGACTGCATCCTTCATTATTTCAGGAGAGACTGGAAGGGAAAGTGGAAATGCATGCCAAGGATGCTTCCCAGCGTGACCATGCATGGAGAAGTGTGCTATGGGGAACATTACAGTTACATTCCTGTGCAAATGATGATCCATGAGAAACATACAGTAACCAAGACAGAGAATGACTATTACATCTAATTCATAATTACTATAGATTCATCCTGCAATAAATTAATTTTTTTATATTTTCAATAGCATTTATTACACAATTTTTTTAAAATCTACTATGTTTCAGTTATCCAGGCTCTACATGTGACCATCAGGGACATGCACTATTATAATAAGGGTAGTCTCTTAAACAGGAAAATGTTTGAAAAGAAGCTGGGATGAAATTATGTAAAAGTGGACAGCAAATAACAACTTCCTAAGATGAGAATATGATATTGTTTAGCCACCTGAATAAGACAAAATTAACACTTGCTTGATATTCTAGAAATGTTAGATACCCCAAATGTTAGTAAGTGGAAAGACCAGCACTATGCTACTCCACACGGTTGTAGAGGGGTTGGCTTTTCTAGCATTGTTGTTCCAGTGAACTTACAAGACAGGAAATAGTTCAACACTACAATACCTAGGGTCCAGTCCACAAAATTGGAGAAGAGAAAAAAGAATCTAATTCTGCCCCCTAGTTCAGTATATCATTGTAGTTAATTCCCTTAGCCTGTCTACAAGTACAACCCCCAATCATAAAGGAATGAACAAATTAAACTAGTGGTGAACTGCCAAATGTTTTATCTTCCTGACCAATAATGAAAGCATTTTGTTGATGTCTCAGAGGTCCTTGTCTGTGAGTGCATCTGACGCCTCGATAACAGACTTCAGTGTATAATTCCTTCTCTTCTTATATATTAATTAGTTTTTCCTCTCTGTGACCACAATGCCTAGCATTAACAATTTGAGAGAGGATGGATTTACTTTGAAGTATGGTTTTAGAGGTTCAGTCCTTGGTTTGTGACCCTGTGCACTTAGGAAGAACATTGTGGCAGCAGGTACATATGACAGAGCAGTTTCCTTCCACCTTTGTGATCAGGAAACAGAAGAAAGACAGGAAGAGGCCAAAAACCAACTCCCCCCAATTAACGACCCCCTAGTAATGAGCTTTCTCTAAGTATGCTCCACCTCCTAAATTTTCCAAGACCTTCTAAAAGCATGGTATCAACTGGAGACCTAGGCTGACACAGTCTGCTAGGGATATTTCCTATTTAAACCATAATTCCACATGTCAATCAGGTTTCTGCATGTCTGCTTCCTGATATCACCTACTTAATGAACTTCTTTCTATTTCTTTGTCTCAGTTTTTACAGTTAGGAAAATCCAACTAAGCTAGTCAAATCAGACTGAACAGAATGGTTGTCTAAAGATTTGTCCCCAGCAAGGTGTCCCCACTGAATCTTGACTGTCTATAAACACATTGAGGTGCAATTGTTCATATTCATTTTAGAAACCATGAGGCATCTGTATACCTCAAAAGTAATATCTCTAACAGAGGAGATTGGGTAGATAGGTGAATGCCTTAATTTATGCTGTTATAACGAATTCCAAAGACTGGTTAGATTAAACAATAAACACTTTTCACTGTTCTGTGAACCCAAAGCCAGAGTGACATTATGTTCAATTTCTTAGAAGGACCCTCTTCCTAGTTTATGTTTTTTTTAAATATATAGTTTCATGCCTCTTCTTAAGGGCATTAATCCCATTATTAGGGCAGGACTGGTGTTTCCTAGCTTATCTTACTATTAAAAATGTCTTAGCAAAGCTATTTTATAGAGAGAAACAGTTAACTTCATTTACAATATTGGAGGCTTGCAGTCCATATAACATGATGTGAATTTGACTTAGGTCTCTGTTGGCAATATCATATAACGATTGAGTGTACAAGTGTTTCTGTCTTTATTTTGTAAAAGATTCAGTCATGGGAGTGCCATGATAAGGATTTCACCTGAGCTTAAATATATTTGAATGTCTTTACCTCTAAACCTCATTTTATTTATTTGCTTATTCACACATGCATTTAAGTAGTGTTTGGTATGGAACCCAGGCCACCTCCTTCACATAATAAGTCATCTCCTACTGAGCTATGCACTCATATTGCTTTTGTGTTTGGGGGTTAAAGTCCTGTGTGAATTCTGTTGCTTCTCTATGGTCTATCTACCTCTCACAGGAACCATCTTCAAGACTACCAAATGGGTGTAGTTTTGAGGATATATTGATTTACTCCATGACAACAGTTCAAGTTGTGAATGCTTTAATTTTTATACAATGCTTAAGAATCTATTAAAGATGTAATAAATGTATGTAACATACATGTTATATGATAAAGTCCAATATATTTTTATTATTATATAGTTATTTTATAAATATATATTCTCCATTTAATCCTGTATCATGATAGGAAACCAACAGTAATACATTTGTGTATGTTCATTTTCTTTGCACTCAATAGTGAAATCTAACATTAGTATTAAGGATCAAGAAGGTATGTATTAAAATGAATTATAAGCAGCAATCCTGTAGGAAGAGTTGTGTCTGAAAAGACATTTTTTGTCATTCAAGGAAACCATAATTTGTTGGTTTTGTTTTGTTCAGTTTTGTTTAAGATTAGGTTTCATGTAGCCTAGGCTAGCCTCATTCTCCCTGTGTAGCTGTGTATAACCTTGAAGTCCTGCACTTTCTACCTCCACATCCCACTGGATGAGATGAGAGGCATGCATCAAGGGACTTGGGACTTGGACTGAAGCTACACATAGGAGGTGGTAAGAAAGGAGTGAAGAGATTCATGTGATATGAAACTAGGTCATCAGCTGGTTATTGACAATCAAGTAATGATCATTGGCATAAATTCTACCGTGGACAAGAGAAGGCCTGAATGTGAAAGCTCCACACTCAGAGGCATCCAACCTAATCCTGGCTGAGTATAGTGTCTTCCAACTCCAACTATGAAAAATGTTGTCCACAGCCTATGTAATGCCTGTGGATTGATACATGGCCTCACCCTTTGGGAGAATTCTAAAAAAAAAAAAAATTCAGTTTAATGTATTAAAACTTCCTATGAATTTGTTTTTGAGTTTGATTCGTGACTAGCCCTGTGAACCATTTGCATCTCCTGCTGCACACATCATCTGCTTTTCTGCAACTCTCAGAAAGGCTGGCTAGAGAGAATTCACTGGTGAACTTGAAGTACCATCAGAACAGGTGTTAGAACAGAACTGACAATCCAGAAATGAATTGTATCACTTCTCTAGGGTTACATACCATTATATTCTCCTCTAAAATGACCAAGCCCAGCTATACGCATTGTAAAGTCAGGTTGACTTGTTCAATAAATATCTTATTTATTGTGGGCTCTATTCCACCAATCAGAAGATTATCTTGGGAGGTAAGAAGATGGACAATAATAGACTGCATAACTCTCAGGAGCTTTGTAGCTCATGGAAAAATAAAATTCCCTCATATTTCTCAGAGTTTAATCTGTATTTCCTCTAATTTTACAGAGCTAGAGGTGAACTGGAGCACTGCTACATTGTAATTTCCCTTGCCACCAATTTCAGAACTTTAAAGAAAGGAGTTGCATTAGTTTCCTGTGGTCATTGTATCAAATGACTACAGTTATGCTCTCTTAGAACAATTGAAACAACAGATTCAGAGTCCTTCCCTCTGAACAAGGTGATTGTTGTTAAAAACTGCCAGAAAGTAAGCCCTGGGTATATCTGCCTTTGGATCAAAATTCAGTATACTTCTAGCAGAAAGTCTAGTCATAATTCTTTTGTTTGAGGTGTGTGGGGGTGGTGTGTGTGTCTGTGTCTGTGCCTGTGTGTCTGTGTGTGCATGTGTGTGTATATATGTGTGTGAAATAGACAGAAAGGCAAATTAAGACTATGACTCTTCAATAAAGATCAAATAATGATTAGTTTAAGAAAGGAGGGAGGACAGGGGAATCCGTGGCTGATATGTAAAATTAAATTAAATTATAAAATAAATTTAAAAAAAAGAACAGTCTCAAGCTACAGTTTGTTTCTACTGTGTCTAAATAGAAGCAGAGAAAAAAAATGAAGAGAAGATAAATGTAAATAAAAGCCATGCAAAGTGGAGCAATAACTGCAGACTGTGGAGCCAACAAAATCATTACCCATACCCACTTTAATATAATGTTTTAGACAGCACACACACACACACACACACACACACACACACACACACACACACACACACACGCTACCTAATGCTGAATGTGGCCAACAGTCATTTCCCTCTGATTTCTTCAGTGAACATGAATGGATATAATGAATACATTTTCTTCCCAGAGACCAGATTCTGGGCCACCCCTGACTCTACTTGCATTAGTGATACAGACTACCCACTGTTTATCATTTCTGATATTGTCTTTTTTCCCCCATGAGTCTTTACTACTTCTGCCTCTTGCCCCAGACATAGTAAATCCTTGAGCATCCCAGGAAAGAGGACATGAGTCTACTCTGAGGCAGATGTCTGTTATATTGCTATACTAGAGCAAGTTGTTGGGTTAGCATATTAGAGTGCTTGAGTTCATCATAACTCATGATCAATAAAATGCTCTCTTAATGAGAGCTCATTTGGCATCATATATCTTTTAAAAATGCAGAACAAAGGTTGCATCAGAGTCTTCTGGAAATTCCCTAGGGTGCTTTTGCTCCTAGCTGCTTACTTTGCTTGAGTGCTCTAATGACACCCTCCAGTGGAAATGAGAGTGTTTGCCTAATGCATTTTCAAATGGAAGTTGTAGAGTCTTAGGGGAGCCTCATGTGTCTGGATAAACCATTAACTCTTGTTTTCCTTTAAACACTTAAAAAATCAGCATGAGAAAAAGTCATTAAAGTTATTCCTGACACAGCAAAGGAGAAATTAGGAAGAAATCACACATGCCAAAAGCTTCACAAATCTCAGAATGTGAATGTCTTCATCAGTGTGATCAATTCAGATCCACTAAAAAGAATAGACTGATGGGCCTGGAATTCAGCATCAATCTACCTTTTCAACAGATAATAATTCTTCAAAGGTAGAATTAACATCATCAGAAATAAAGACTTACCTTTTCAGTTTGCATTGAGCCTTGAAGATGGCAAACTCAGCTTGTAATCAGTGCTACTTTGAAAGACTGTTCGATATCTTAGTGTACAAGCCACATGTATTTCTGTTTCTGTGTAAAATTTCTTAACTGCTATCTCGAAATTCAGAGAGCTGTTTAACAGTATTGTGGTTCCCTCAGTGTATAGAAATTTTCACAAAATAATGGTTAAAAGCAGATAGCTCTTTAATTAGAACAAATAAGAAGGGATTGCATCATTTGGAAGAATTAGCTTTCCCTCTTTGACAGTGAACTACTTTCCTTCCACAATTCTCAAAAAATGGAGACTATTTGTAGATTATTTTTCAATATATACTAAATTAATAGAATTTTTTCTTAATTGAGTTTCATCCATTGTGCCATTAGCTAATGATCTCACAGCAATGATAAGTATTTTGTGATTAACTATATCATCTACAAAAGAAGAGCCACGCCACTAATGAGCATATTAATAGTAAAATGTAAAACAATGAGTTTTGTGTAAATTACGTGTTTATCTTTTAATCTTCATTCCATTTGTAAAGCAATCATCAACTGGTTCTTGTCATAGAAACCCATATGTAAAGTCAACACTTTGTTGCTGTGGGATGGTCTGTATGTCAAATGTGTTGCTGATTGGTCAATGAATAAATCACTGATTGGCAGTGGCCAGGCAGGAAGTATAGGTGGGACTAACAGAGAGGAAAATTGAGAGAACAGGAAGCTAGGTGAGAGAGACACTGCCAGCCGCCATCAGGACAAGGAAGATGTAAAGTACCGGTAAGCCACAAGCCACGTGGCAAGGTATAGATTAATAGAAATGGATTAATTTAAGCTGTAAGAACAGTTAGCAAGAAGCCTGCCACAGCCATACAGTTTGAAACCAATATAAGTCTCTGTGTTTATTTGATCGGGTTTAAGCGGCTTGGGACTGGCGGGTGAGAGAGATTTGTCCTGACTGTGGGCCAGGCAGGAAAACTCCAGCTACACTTTGTAACAACATACCACAATACAACTGGGCTATTTATAATATCAGGAATGCTGGCTGTAGCCGTGTCTTTACACAACACTGAGATTGATTCCCTACAGTGCATCATGCTTTTAATCAGAGAGATAACCTTCAGAGCTGACTGTGTGAAAAATTATCATCTGGCAATCTAAAAGCCAGACTGTATCTGACACATGATTTAAGTTTGCATTGGGAAGTATCCAAAATCCACTAAATACTTGTAGAGAATCTTTCCTGCAAATGAAATGATTGTTTTTGAGTTTTGATTGGCTCGCATTGCCTGTCTGAATGGTGGGTTATTTAGTTTGTTTCATGAAGTTAGTGCAAGTTAAATACAACATTGGCTCATTCAAAATATGCTTATTGAACATCAGTGCTCTATAAAACACTGACCTAGACTCCATGAAAAAGACCTAATTAGTAAAGATAAAAATAAATAGTCAAACACATTCTAATAATTCTTTGCTGGAGCTTTTATTTTAAGATTTACTATATACAAAGTTATTATATAAAAACTAAAGTGCCAAATACAGCAAAAAATATAAAAATGATACTCTTAGTAGATCTAGGGAATAAAAATCCTACTGTTCAGAAAGGCAGGAAATTCACATTTAAATTGGTTTATGAAACAATATGTAGGAGTTGACATGATTACAGTCACAACAGTATGCGCTTCAGCATTGTTTAATGTTAACCCACTTTTGTAAGAGCTTTCAAATATATCTGAATATTTAATTCATTCAACAGTCTTCTAAGGATCAACCAGTGAGTGACTTACCAAGCCTTGTTCTGTGAATCTTCTCCTTTAGGTACACTTGTGGTACCCAAGATTTGTGAGTTTGTTCTTTGTGCTAACATCAGCTACACATTACTTATATACTTTATTAGATTTCAAATAGTAATATGTGTCTTCTTTAAAAAGTGAACTTTATAATGATGCCAATTATAATATATAGCAATATTACATATTAATAAAAAAGAATTTTTTCCTAAAAGGGCAATTTATACCTCATAATCTTACATGTTTCCTGAACTATTTTGAGCATATTTGTTATATATGCCTATTCAGTCTCAAAGGAGCTCTGAGAAACAGATTGCTTTGTCCATTAAATCAGCAGAAAATTGGGGCCCTTCAAGGTCTTAGGATTTGGTGATTCACATGACAATCAACAGATCAATCTGGAGTTTTACCAGGGCACACTTAGTGAAACATGTGAATAATGTTTGAGGAGCTTATTCAAACAGTAGTAGATAGGTGAGTAAAAACTATGTAACTCAATCATTCTATGAACTTGTTTAAAAGAACTTTGTGAAAATAAGCTGACTCTACATGATGGTCAAAGTCTCTACCTTCAAGGTAGAAGGCAGAGGTAGATGGCAAACTCAGTTGCAGGCCAAACTTTCTTGATTATATTTACTTTTAAACCATTTCTTAAAGGGAGCTTATCAAATAATCATTCATTTCCTTATCAGAACCTTTTCTTTGTCCTATGTGGAGCCATCCATATGCAAAATAAAGGTATCACCTCCAGAATGAACTCTTTAGGATCCCAGACACACATGAATAAAATCTAGCACCTTCAGACTGAATACTTCTATCAGGGATAGTGAAAATGGAATGGCCAGTGTAACCACCAATTAACTAAGTAGTTGAAAAAGACTACAATTCTTTTTACCTAATCTATTTACTAGACAGTGATGGTGAACTCCAAGCTCTAAGTGTATGCTCTCTATTAAGTAGAGACTTTTAATTTGCCTCTATTCTTCACTCTACCAACAAGATTTCTTCAGAGCTGTCAGAGGCAAGGTACATTGTATGATGTATTTGGAGTAAATAGTCTGGGAATATTTGGTGTTTAAGGTCTCTGCCTTTCTTTAATTTCCATCTTTAAAAAAACGAGGAAACCAGAAGAGTTTTTTAGTGATTTAATATTTTTCTCTGACTACTAATATGATCCCATCTTTTCTAAGTAGACATAGAAAAATCTGAGAGATGGTTCTTTTTTGAGGAGTCACAATCTAGTATGGAAAGAAGGTAGCCATGACAAAACCAGAAAACAATACAAGGCAATATGTAATTAAATGCCTAATTTTGTGATGCAGGCATTAAAGGCAATGTGATTTCAGAGAAGAATAAGAACAGAGTAGGCTGGGAATGTCAGAGCATGTTCATGGGGGAGGCAAGGGTATTAGTAGGATCCTGCATACTAGGTAGGAGGCAATGAAATGAAATTATGAAAACAACAGGCTGAGGGTATATTTAGGGAACTGGCTTGGTTGGAACAGATGTTCAGTGTTGGGATGAAATTAAAAGCAAGCACTGACCCTTTCTGTTCTTCGTTCTTTGTGTCAGCTGTCTAAAATATACCTGATATCAAATCTAATTATAAAACTTTCACACACAAAGAAATATAGTAACTACTTTTCTTGTTTTATATGTACATATCATTTTCCTTCCTTTTCTTTCAAAGTTTTGCCATGTGCTGTAAAGACTGCCTTCTTAACTGCTACACTGAATGAGGTAATTTGCTTCTTTGCACTGTTTAGTCATAAGTACAGCAGGCTTGATATAGGCCTTGTGCTGTTTGTAAAACCTCAGTTCTGCGATTTGTTTAATTTATCAACTCTATTTTATTTACCTTGTTTATATTTGTGGTTACTGACATTTCCCAATTTAGACATTTTTCTTGTTCTATTGTTTCTCATTTGATGGGAAAACGGAGAATGTTCCTATTTGAGTAACGGTGGTGCTAATGATTCCAGCTACATTTTACATTAAATAAATGAGTCTGAAGAGATGGTTCAATAAGTAAGGCTCTTGCCACACAAGCATGAGAGCTTAATTTGCTCTTCAGCATCCATGGAAAAGCAAGGCATGGCATGTGTTTATAATCCTAGCACTGGGGAAACAGAAGATTCCTGGAACTCACTAATCACCCAGTCTAGTCAAATGAGTGGCCTCCCTCTCTCAAAAAGTAAGATAGAGCCTTATTGAGGAAAATCTCTGTACAACATTGATTTTTGACCTACACACACACACACACACACACACACACACACACACACACACACACACATACACACACACACAAGGGGACATGCACTCCACCTCTCCATGCACAAATACATGTAAAAACATATTCATCAAACAAATAAATCCATAAATAAATAAACAGCTGTCAAATCTTGAAAATATCTCATGAAATTACATTCTCATAGAATATAAAGAAACATATAGTCAAGATAAACTGAGCACACAATGTCTTATTTATCTTGATCTAGTATTTATTTGGTACAAAGATTTTTTATGCAAATTGGACTCCTACAATGGGATTAGATATTGACTCCTTTTTCTTACTCATTTATAAGTAGAATGGATATTGACCTTTTGTTAAATTCCACTAAAGCAGGATAAAGAACTAAAGTATTCAAATAAACTAATGTTTCCCCTTAGAGTATCTATTCCCTACTTTTGTGGATATGTTATACATATACTTTTTCCTAAGTTTTATACTGAATATCAAATCTAAGAAGAATCTGAAAGTTCAAGAGAAGAAATATCAGCTATATACCACAGAGACCAGTTGATAGATTAGGGAGAATTCCAGCAAGTTGAGAAAAAGTAACATGAGGTTGGGTTCCCCTTGGTCAAAGGGCCAAACCTGACAGGTAAGGAAGACAGAAAAATTTAAAACAGTAACTGGTTTCTTCATCAAATGCAGACAGCAGGGCAATGCTAACACTTGGTTCCTCAGCAATGGGCAAGGTGAAGGCCTAGGTCTGTACAGTTGGCAGGCTGGCGCTAGGTTCTTCATTATGACAAATGATTTTAACCAGTATTAAATAGTATAGCTGGCTCTCCAAAGGTGACTGTTCAACCAAAGAAAAGTGAGACTTCACAGCGGTGAACATGAGCAAAGGCTTAGTGAACTTTCTGTTATATACTTTAGATTTTATGTGCATCTTCATTGTGCCTGCCAAAATGCTAAAAATTAAGCTGAATTACTAATAATTAAAACATTAGTGTAGAAGATATTAACTTCACATTAAGTAACTTATTTAGTCTTTAGAAAAGTCTTCAGAGGAAAGAGACATTTCAACCTGACTTTTGTTTTAGAGGTACAACTTCAGATATAGGAACTGGTCCCAAGGCTCTCCACTAATAAATACACATCATTTAATTCAAATGCAGGCACAGACTGTTAGTTTTTATACACTCTGATGGTGTTATGCTATAAGTATGCATGTATGCATTCACTCATTCACCAAACATATGAGTGTCATTTTTCTAAATAATGCATTAAAATTATTGCTATCAATGGGGCATATAATGGAAATAGACATTAAGGAAACAGACAAGAAATAATACTTAAGAATGTCATCAGTGTCAACTGTTTGTATATTAAAAATAAAGTTTAATAATAGAAAGTGTGGAGTACCAACTTCATATCTGAAAGCCAGGAATAGCTTCATTGAGGAAAGTATGCATAAACTAAAGCCCAAAGAACATGAAGAAACAAGCCAGGCAGATACATGCTCTCAAACTCAGAATTCCATACCAGGAAATGTTTTTACACTCGGAAGTGGAACTTGCTTTGGTGATTGTTCAGGAGAAAGACAACTGAAGCTGGGGGGTGAGTGGCAGGAGAGCAGTGAGAGGTGGGATTATAGAGACCATGGAAGGCAGAATGGGCAACTCATTTTCCTTATAATGCAAAGCCTCTGGGATGTTTGAAACGGGTGATGGATTTTACTTGATATATTGATTCAAAAGAATCTTTGAGTGATAATTTGGCAACAATTATGTGGAAAGCATGATGATAGTGAAGATCTATCAGTATTATCCAGGCAAGAGATGCTTAGGATAAAGATATGAGTGTTTCCAAAGAGAAAGGAAAGAATTGGGCACAGAAGACAGAAAATAGTCATCAGTCCTTCACAGTCCTCCATCAGTCACACCACAAACAAAGAGGACCATAGTCAATTTTGGCCTTAGAACAGGATGAGAGACATGGAGCATGTAGTTAAAACCAATGAAGTTTGTGTGTGTGTGTGTGTGTGTGTGTGTGTGTGTGTGTGTGTGTGTGTGTGTTTGTGTGTGTGTGATAATGTATATAATAATAATTTTATTTTAAGTACTTTAAAATTAATATTTAAGATAAAATTAATATATTTAAACAAAATTATTGTCTGGAGAAACACACTGAAAACCATTAGAAACAAGGCTTCATGATATGATGTGGTATGACCTTGGCCTGAAAGTACTAGAAACCATGCATTCAATCATGCTCAGAACAGACTCAGTAGGGAGTGATTCATAGCCATGTTTTATTTGTTTGTTTGTTCGTTTGTTTTTTCTTTCTTTCTTTTTATTTTCTTTTTTGGTTTTTCGAGACAGGATTTCTCTTTGTAGCTTTGAAACCTGTCCTGGAACTCACCCTGTAGACCAAGCTGGCCTCAAACTTACAGAGACCTACCTGCCTCTGCCTCCAGAGTGCTGGAATTAAAGGCTTCCACCACTGCCACCCATCAAATAGCCACATTTTATGTAATTGAGAATACTTAAGCTAATGAGAATAAACTGAGACCAGACATTTGTATCCTGGTAATTAAAACACACCAGCAAATAAGTAAATCAGACTTGTTTTGTTTACTGTACAAGGAAGATTAAAACTGAAGAAATGGATACTGCAGATAAATTTCTGCTCCTCACTGCCAAATAACTTTGGCTCCATTTTAACTGGCCACAGTAAGAAAGATTCTTGATAATATTCCAGTAGTATAGTTTACCTTATAAACCTTCCAGAGGCAAAAGTGATGGAACAGGCAATAAGGTTCTTAAATAGTTTAGATTCTATAAAGGATAAAATGAGATTCTAATTAACACCTGTATATCTCTATAATTATTTCTCCTGCATATTATTAAAAAGAATTTCACAAGTGAGCATCTTCACAAGAAAGTGCTATCTAACTCATAAAAATCACCCATTTTAAAATGCATTATTATTCTTACTGAATTATGCTTGAAAGTTTAGTATGCATGCACACTTTGTAAAACTGAAACTTTTGAAATGTAATTCTATCTCACTTGATGGTTTCTTTACTATTTTTTAAAAATAAAATGCTGAAGTTATATAGATCTTTTACAAAGGCTATGAGCCTGATAACTGCCTCTAGATGTTCTCATAATGCTAACAGTATTAAGTCATTGCTTATATCCCACTTTTAACTCTCACAGTATTGTGAAGTCAGCTAGTTGGAAAACTGTGATAGTCAAAGTGTTTGTGCTTCTAGAACTGGGAGAGAATTCTTTAGCAGTGCATTAGGTAATCAATTAATATGGAATTAAGCAATTATGTTGTTTAGCATTTTAGACACCGGAACTATCACCTTGAATTATAAATGAAGGCAATATCAACAACTGATGACAGGTGTCTTTAATACTCTTTAACGTATTAATAGGCTTATTATGTGAAGAGAGAGACCTTGGAACACTCAGCCCTAAATGGGATGTCTCCATCAAATCCTGCTCCTCAGAGTACAGGGAAGCCTGCTGAACAGCCGGTGGGAAAAGAATAAAAGTCAGAGAGAATGGAGGACACCAAGAAAACAAGGCCTCTAAATCAACATGAGCAAAGCTCACATTAAGTAACAGAGACTGAAGAAGCAAGTACAGGGCCTGCATAGGTCTGCACCAGGTCCTCTGCAGATGTGTTACAGCTTCCATTTTAGTGTTTTTAAGAGATTCCTGAGTATGTGGAGGAGTGTATCTCTGATTCCTGTGCCTTTCCTTGGGCTCTTTTCCTTCTGTTGGTTTGTCTTGTTCAACTTCAATGTGATTTGTCTTGTTTTATCATATTATATTTTATTTTGATATTTTTTATTGTTATCTCTTGGAATTCTGTTCTTTTCTAATGAAAGACAGAAAGACAGATCTACATGGGAGAAGAGATGTGAAGGAACTGAGAGAAGAAGAGGGAGGAGAAACCTTAATCAGGATATAATGTGAGAAAAGAGTCTGTTTTCAATAATTCAGTTAGATAAAAAAGGAAATCCAAAATAAAAAGGAAAAACATATTAGCATATTTTTAAAATATATTAATATATTGCTGATTGTAGATTCACACATTGTAGATTTCTGTTACCCCGTCAAACCTGTGTCAAATGTTCATTTTCATGTCCTCTTGAATAAAATTTAATGCTTTTCAGGTTTAGAGGCATTAAGTTATATTAAAGCATAGTAACCCACAATGCATTCTGCTTAGAGTGTATCATAGACCACTATTAGAGGTTCACATAAGAAATAAGAAAAATGCTGATGTTAAAAGCAGATATAAAAATCATGATATTGTTCTTGAGAAATAAAATATTGATGTGTCAGACAAGCTGGGAAGAAGTTCCAGAACAAAGTGAGCACTTGTAAACATTTGCTGCAAAGAGGAAAAGATGTGCAACTGAGCACTTAGCTCCTGAACAAGAATGCATAAGACTAAGAGATGGGGAAAGTTCTTAAGTTAAAACTGTGACATGCCACTGACCATGAGGTTCCCATCCTCAATTAACACAACATAACCCCTACACTAAAGGCTCAGGAGACATCCTAGGAGAGAGATGCTGAAAGACCATAGGAACCAGAAAACTTGGATCTGCTTCAGGATGGGTTCAAAGAGTAAGGAGAGCATGGATCCAGGAGGAATTGCTGTATGAGATAGGAAACTGAATATGACCAAAATACACCATATGAAATCCTCAATGAGTTAATAAAATTCTACTACTTAAAAATAATCTTAAAATATTTTGATATTGCAAAGTAAGCCTATCCTACAATTTGGCACTAAATGGCAGGTATCTCCATTGACAAATTACTCTCGTATTTACTCAAAGTCTTTCATTTATCAAAATATTTCCACCTATGCCATCTCCTTTGTACTTCATAGCATAATTGGAACTGGACAGTGTTACCATGGTCAATAACATCAGCAAACAATTACTGAGTACCTGAGTATCAATATCAGTCCCTTTCTTTGTAAGTCTCTCTCTGGATTGTATTGTTCATGTACCAACAGAAGTAAATACTATAGCAATCACATTTTATGGCTAAGACATCTATAGCATAGAATGGACTCTCACCCAAAACATAGAGCCAGTGACACATCCTCGGCAGTTAAACATGGCTTGCCAAATTCCTATGCACACATAATTAATTGCTGTAATATATTTTAACAGCCTTTTATTTTTCTGTTGGGTAAAGAGTATCAAAATGCCAAAGCACTATTTTTATTGAGCAATAATCATAAAACATTTCTTCTGAGAGCTTCAACAGAAAGTTTGGAAGTCACTCTTCAGTACAGTATATGTAATAGACATTTCATTTTCCAAAGCAGAAGCATAAATCATTAACTAAAGACCACATTTCTTGTCATTGTTTCTAATTTCAGCCTTAAAATGTTTGTACTGGATGAGTAAAGCAGCAGTGTGATAATAAATCCCCCTGATGAGAGGTTGTCAGTAAGAAATTGTCAGATTAGCAAGAGAAGAGAAAAAAAATCACTGTTTTATTGGCAATCCTTGAAAGGGAAATAAAAAATTAAACAGTGTAAGAATTGATTATTTCTAAGCATTTATTCAATAGTTTTGTAACATGGAGGTGGTGGTGTGAATCTTTGGAAGACTACTGAGATATAAGCATCTTTTATTCATGAAAATGAATCAGACTGAGGTCTCTGTCTGATATCTCCCTATAAGGGCATTATGTTGAAATCTGAATTGTCATCAACTGTTCAGTGGCATTTATTGCTGTCTTCGTGACATAATTCAAGGATGAGTATTTGATAATTGTAGATTGAAAGAAGGATGGGGCCACAGGTAAAAAGCACATAAAGGGAGATCAAGGAAGGAGCTAATGAAATATTGGCACGGCATACTCCTGTAAAGGCCAATGACAAATATCAAAGGTTGCTTAATGACTCCACAGTTGAGATTTAAGCTCAGCTGGCAATATGTCTTTGTCTTGCTATAGCAGAGTAACATAACCATAGATAGGTCATGCGAACAGCATGCGCAGTCATATGGTTTAAAAAGTTTCCTTGGAAGGCTATGAAAGGTAGGCTATTCTGAAACTTATTCCTACCTTCTGGAAGCTCCAGGCATTCATGATATATGATCTCCAGGTCTTTACAACTTCTTTATCTGCTTGCCTACCTAGTCTGAACTGCTTCTTCATGTGACAACAGCAGGCAGGATGGTGACTTGTAAGAATAAATTTGACTAGCTCACAGAGTGCTCTAATATTAGGTCAGTCCTTATACTGGACATATTTGTGAAAATATTTCTGAGACTCCTAATTTGGGCAGCGTTTATCTAATCACCTCAAGGCCCCATGATTCAAGTTTGGACTTCAGATAACATAGAACATAGTTCAACCCATATTTAATAGAAAATATTTAATTGCAACATATACCATAAGATGAATCACTATATAACAAAATAAATTATTTCTTTTCTGCCATTTTAAATTTCACTCAAAGCCTGGAATGATTAAACTTATTTGTCATCTAAGTGACAAAGGAGAGGTCACTATTTGAGTTTGAAATAAAGATTAAATAATTGAATGCATGGGCTGTGATAAATTGTGTAGTGTACATATTTTCTTGACTGGGTGTCTTAACAAACCAGAAATTTATTTTCTTATAATTATGGAATCAGGAAGTCCAAAATTGAATTGCCAAAAGAATTCTCTTCTCCACAGGAGAATTCTCTTCTCTTGGTTTTTAAAATATTCAAGTCCCTGCTGTGTGCTGGCAAAATAGTTCCTCTGTTTGTGCTGTTTGTGTCCTAATCCCATCATCTTATAAGGATGCCAATCATTTTGGTAAGGGCTTAACCCGTGGACCTTCTATGTAACATAATCACATGCTTACAGCTCTACCACTAAGCATTGACACATTTTGAGGTAACGAAAGTGATGAAGTGGAGGCTTTAACACATGATTTTCTCCTCCAAATGAGAGGGGCCACAGTTATTAAATATATTGACTAGATATATGTTTCTCCTCTAACAATTCTTGATAACAAAGCCTCATGACATGTACTGAAAGCACTGAATGTACTTCAAATGACTATTTACTTAATATTAATGTTTCATACAAAACACCAAACCCTTGATTACAAAATGTCGTTCTCTAGGAGAATGAAGACCGAGAGGTTTGTATTCATTCATTTACACACAGTGTAGCATTTTGCCTCAAGCACTGTCATTCTTTTAGAAATGCAATTTCCCCTCCTGGGAGAAATGCTACAAGACGTTCTATTCAATCATCTTAAAGACATGCTTATCTTTTAATAGTCTTGTTATCTTGGTGCAAATTTGCCAGTACCATATGTCTCCCTACTTTTGTAAGACATTCTGACATTTAATCATGTGTCTGAAACAGAGCAAAGGCAATTCTTATCACAGTCACAAATGCAAAGGGAATCTTTTCAGTCTTGTAGAGTCCAAACAAATGTTTGCGATTAGTGAGCACTGTGTTGTCATTTGATGCTTTAAAAAGTTGCCTTCTTCCGCCTATTGGTTCCACAATCGACTCTGAAACAGTCTTTCCTGAGACATTTGCATCTGGTGGGAATGAAGGTAGAGTCTTCATGCTTCTATGTCGTTCTTTGCTAATGGACATTCTTTTGACAGAAACTAACCATCATATCCTTTACATCTGCTGTATGCAGGAAGGGAAGGTTATATAGTTCTTGGACAAGAAGCTCCATCTAGCTTTACTTTGTACTGTAAAGTGGACACAAATGTTTGTAAAAAGGCTGAGTCTGCAACAAATATTCCCTTTAATTGATCACTCTGGTCACCTTATATGCCTTATTGAAGCTACTTTTTAGCATTAAGTAAGATGCCTATAATTTCCCCAAAAATAAAACCGTTATTTATACTCTTAATTTTGTAGACTACTACAATACTGAATTGAGACACAAGATAACCACAGGAAAATCTACCAGTTAATTAATTATTCACCCACAATGTATTTTGAATCTTAAGGGTTTAAGTCTGTTATCAATCAGATAATTGATAATCTGACAATGGGCAAGTCAGAGTTGTTATTTGAGATCTCTGAGGATACACGCATGCATCCAGGCAATGCTTTCTTTCCTTGCTGCAAAAGTTTAAGCAGGAAGCCACAGCCCTGAAGAGGAACCCTGAGACTCTGGCACTTCTATGCTAACTAGAAAGGTATGAATGAGAGAACTGTAATGTTCTTCTAAATTCCAAATCACTTTAATTTTATGCATCTTCCCTATGTGAAAAAAAATGGTTAGGACCCATGAAATTTATCTAACATATATAATAAAATACCTTTATGTTATATTGCAAGATATTAAGGACAAATGGGTTTTGTAGAACAACAGCCAGATTTTAGTCAATTCCCTATCCTGCACAGTCTAGCTTAGTACCTTAATTCTTTTAGTTTTTCTAAAAATTACGGTGGAAAAACTAAAAGGATCTATAATGACAAAGAGAGAATCTCAAAATAAATCCAAATGAGTAGATTTTATTTTTCTAGATCAGTCATACTTTCATGGGCTTTGCTTTCTTGTTATTTCTTTAGTTATCTGGAATCTGCTGCAATTAGTGTAGTTGGTAACTTCCCCTCCCTTCTAATTCTGTGTAGGCACTTGCCCTGTGACCTCTCAAACCCCAGATCCGCCATGAGCCTTCAGTACTGTTGTTCCCTCACCCAATCTCAGGACACCCTCTGAATTCCTGCTATAACCCCAGGCATACTTTTCTATCTCTGTTCCAATTTAAACCTATCTGTGATCTGTCTGGATACACAGAGTACTATCCTAATGACATTCAGTGGTAAATACTACTCAACATCATTCAAGTTCTCCTCCCTTGTTTGGGTGACAATGTAACACTTTTCAAATGTGATACTGATTGAGATACCCAACATGCACCAGTGATGACAACCTCCATATTGGAATGCCTTCATATATTTTCACTAGTACCCTTGCCTTCCTCATCCAGGGCTGGGCAGACAACAGACTGCAATACAATAGTCAGTCATGAGACATGTTCTGTGAAACAGCAGCCTAAGGAGAGTTAATAAAACAGATAATTCTCCTTTCCAGGATAAGCAGTGAGCTATGAGTTATTTTTGAGACATTTAAAGAGAAGTTAAAGTAACTTTCAACCTTGCAGAAAAAGTCTTTTCAAATGGAGATGCTATTATTTGACTCATTCTAAGTATGATTACAAGAAACAATGACTAAATTCTTTTTTATAAAAAAAAATGGATTTAAGTCCATATTCACTCTTTGGGAAAAATTTTGAAATAATCAAATAATGTTTAAAAGTATTATGCTAAGAAGAATTTTTTAAAATGATAGTTATAGCAACATTTTATGCTAACAATGGATACCTTAATAAATGATAAAGTGTGAAAAGGCATTCCAAGTGCTTCCTAAAATAAACGCCAAATTAAAGTTATTATACTATTTCATGGTGGAACTACCTGCCTTCTTTGAGTCACTGAAATAATTCTGCATGGATGTCAGACATATACATGTAGTTAGCAATTGTCTCTGGCACTTAACTGGTGCTCAAAGAAGCCATAATATACATTTTGTGAAATGCAGGAAACTCTCATTTATACTTTAGTAGCAACTGCACATGAAAATTAATATCCAAACAATAAATATTTCCAAAAATGTACCATTTCCAAATCAGATCTTTATGCATTTTAGTCATATCTGGTTATTATAACAATAACAGACAGACTGAATTAAAAAATAGATACTTATTTCTTACAGTTCTCAATGCTCAGAAATCTAAGATTGTGAAACAATATGGGCAGGTTTGTTGAGGATTGAAACAGATATATTCTACAAGTCAGAGATAGAAGGGAAAGAAATATAAGAGAAGAGTGGGTAGGTGGGGGAGAAAGATAAAGTTCTTTTTATGAGCTCACTAATCCAAATATGTGGACTCTACCTCATGACATCATTTAAATCCAATAGTCTTATAACCTTGTCACATCCACTTCTTTGGGCTTAGAAATTTGGCATACAAATGCTGAGGAGACATAAACATTCACTGTCTGTAATACTTTTAGTTAAAACCAACAAAAAAAAAAAAACAAATGCCTTTATGGGTTTTTTTGTTTGTTTGTTTGTTTTGTTTTTCGAGACAGGGTTTCTCTGTGTAGCTTTGCGCCTTTCCTGGAACTCGCTTTGTAGACCAGGCTGGCCTCGAACTCACAGAGATCCGCCTGGCTCTGCCTCCCGAGTGCTGGGATTAAAGGCGTGCGCCACCACCGCCCGGCACCTTTATGGGTTTTATCATTCACATGTGTGTATTGCATGTGTATGGTGAGGTACAGAATGATAGAAAGAAACTTGTTCCATGGTCTCATCAAACACAGTAGTGCATGATAAGAGATAATTGCCTGCAGGGTGTCTAAGTGAGTAAACAAGCAAATAACAGAAGAAGAGGACACAGAAACATAAACATTGCCCAGAATTCGAGCCTTATAGAGAAATCAGGGCCAATATATGTCCTGGATGTAGTAGAGACAGCACATGGCTCTAGAAGGAAAGGGCTTCTTTATGGAGACAGACAACTTGGATTTGTAAAGAGCTGAAGTAATGCAGAAAAGGAATTATTAAGTGAGGGATTTTGTAATAATAAGGCATAAAATCATAAAATATTGTCTTTGGAGACACCAAATGATATTCATTCATCACAAATGGTGAAAGAAAATGATTGATGAGATTTAGGCCATAGACAAAAGTTGGATAATTTTTCGTCACTGGTTTCATAGCAATAAATCCTTGTTTTATTTCATCTTTAACTTTGTGTTTTGTGTTCTTCTTAAATCTTATATAATATTAGTGGGACCAGCCTTAATAATATCCATTCCAGGGGCTCAGGAGAGAGAACTATGAACGGCAAGGACTATTTTTGGGAAATAGAATCTCAGCACACCGAGCTCTTAGTCCAGTCATTTATTCTTCCAAATCTTCTTTTCCGTCCTCTTGTACCCTAGGAGTCCCAGTATACATACACTTATACGCAGTAATCCCTTGGCAGTACAAAGCCATGCTTCCAGGGTCAAACAGAGGAATGATAAGAATCACAAAGAAGGGCAATAATTGTTAATTATCATTTGCAACCACAAAGGGAAGTGACTATTGGGAAAATGAAATTAACTAAAGGCTAAATTCAGGTAATATCTAAAAAGAGGAATATTATGTGCTCAACTATAATCTTAAACATGATTGGTAGAAAATGTTAAGAATTTATAAGTTGTTAGGTCAATGGGAGAAAATAAAACTGCCTTCTTTTTTCCTGTGGGTCCTATCTGTCCAAGCTATCTGCTATTTTTTCTGCAGGGTAGGGGAAAGTGTGCTTGGTCACTAGGCAACCTGTGTACAGCTAGATGCCTCTGGTGATAGTTAAAGGAAGATCTGGAACTAGAGTTAAGATTTGGGAAAAGAGGAAGTTAAACTTAATTGGCGCATCTGCCAGACCTTCTCAAATAGGTAGTCTGGATGCTTAAGTCTGTTCTTAGAGAGTACAGAGGTTATCTCTGATAAGGTACTTTTCTCCATCTGGGGATGGAACTGGCCGGATGCTGCCAATGACGTTAATTACAGGGAGGCTTGAACTGGGTTTCTGGCTGTGCATAGCTGTCAGCACAGCAGGTTATCTAAATATTCCTAGAAGTGGTTAGGTAAGGAGTTAGAGGTCTATAAAGTTAGTAAGGTTGTAAGAAAAGGAAGGTCCAAGCTAAATTGTGTGAAGCTATTACTTAAGGTCCACCTGACCTACATGGTGTCTCCTTCTGGAATTTACCGTAGGTCAGGAGACTAGTGTGTGGTGGTCTGGGCTGTTATTTCTGTAGTTCTCAAATGTGGCTAAGGGAGATATCTGATTCCTGTGCTGAAAGGGGAGAAATGAATGGGCTGAGGGGACGGAAGCCTTTCCTTAAGCTGTTCTCCAAATACCTTGAATGTATATGTTCAAAGAGTGATTAGTCCACACTGTTAGCAATTCTTAGGGAAAAATCAATTGAGAAAACTATGAAGGCACACATTATTTTCATAACAGAAGACAGCTGATATATAACAAGCCAAATAACACCAAATGCTCCTTGGTATTTGGCTTCCTCTGAAGGAATTCCTTGATCCCTTCAAGTAGTAGCTTTGCCATAACCAGCTGAGTTCTTGTAATATATCCCTGCAGTCTGTAGCACTTAAGACTTACTTCAGTTTTAGAGGAATTTTAGCTTAACAAAAAATGGAGGAATTTCTCATGCACTTTCTATACATCCACAACCTTCTGCAGTGTTAATTCTCCCTATCAATTTAATCCATTAACACTTGGTTATCCTCCATACTACCACAACCAATGGCCATAAGGAATGAGAAGGTCTACTCATGACTTTGCATGATCTGTGACTTTTGATAAATGTTTAATGAACTATATCTATCTTTATATCATACAGAGTATGTTCACTGCTCTACAAAGGCTTCTCACTCTTCTTACCTGTCTCTCTCCATATCATATGTTTGAAACCACTGATCTTTGTACTGTATACATTGATTTGCCTTTCCTAGAAAATCATGGAACTGGAGTTGAACATTGTGTGGCCTTTTCATAAACTCTCGTACTGAGAATTATGTGGAACTGCTTAAATTAAGGCACATACCTTTTTATGACTTATTAACTCAGTGTTTATATTGTCTGGAAGTGAAATAGTTTATGCATTCACTTACTGAAGGCCTTTCTGTTTCTTAGATTGCAATCATTCATACTTCCTTTAAGTTTTAAATATGACTATTTACCAGAATTTCTGTAAGGTATGTCAATGATCTAGAAGACTAGACCCTCTCACATCCAATATCACAGGTGCTGTGACTGAACACTGGAAGTTAGTCATTGACCATAAACACAAGAAACTTTGCACATAGTTTTGTATAATGGATCGAGAAATTCTAGTGAGATTCTTGGAAAAAATAATTTCGTTAGCATTTTGCCTATATTTATACATTCTAGATTAAATGATTTAAGAGCTAAAGGATAAGCTGGAAAAACTGAAAATCTCTGAAAAAAGGCCTTGGCAAAATTCTCAATTTGAAACCTTTGGATAACTATGAGACAATGTATCTAAAATGTAGAGATCATCAATGGGAAGGACATGATGGCAACTTAATGTTTCAGAGTGGGGACAAGGGAAGAAGAAGGGGGAAATTTGTGATTAGGGATTTTCTAACTATCAAGTAAAAACTTACTCTATTATTTAAAATCTGGGTTTCAAAGTGTCATTTTTGTTCTTATACAGCATGTTTTTTTAACTGTATCCACATATATCATGTGCCTTAATTATATCCACTCCCTCATTCTCTACTTCCATTCTGCTCCCCACTCCAGTTAGTCTTTCCTTTTCAAAACTAGTCTCTATTCTACTTTCATGTATGTGTGTATGCCTGGATATATTCATGACTACTATCTACCTGTATAATATAGGTTCCTAAATATTAGAGAAAATGTAGTATGAGTCTGGCTTATTTCACTCAATATGAGAATCACCTTCTTTATGCAAGTAATATTATTTAATTCTTTATAGTGGGCCAAATTCTGTTTTGACTATACACCCTATGTATTTTTTTACCCATTCATATGTTGATGGACATTTAAACTGATTCTATTATTTGGTTCTTGTGAATAGTGCCTTAGTAAATATGGGTGTACAAACCTCTCTGTGGTCTGCTGACGTAGATTTCTTTGGGTATATGCCCAGGAGTGGTATACATAAATCTTATGATAATTATAGTCTAAGATTTTCTGAAGAACCTCTGTATTTACATCCATAGTGACTTGTGTAATTTACATACCAGCAAGCAATTTGTAAGAGTTTCTTGAGTAGCTATTTCATTAAGTATATAAGAAAACAGATCTGACAATTCTCCATTGCCAATACAAGCACAGAGCCTGCATTTATTTATTTGTTTACATTTATGACGATTGTGTATGTGAGTGTATGATGGTGATCTCACCTGCATATGTGGAGTCAGCTATTTCCTTCTTCCTTTACTCAGGTAGCCAAACTTACACAATTAGCACATTCGCTCATGAAGCCATCTCATGATCTTAAGGCTTCCACAGTATTGAAGAGACAGTCTGACCTGAAGTTCAAAATGATCTTCTGTTTGGAACTTGCATCTACTGTGAAGCCTAAACTTATTCCATCTTGTAAAGTAGTGGTGTGTACCTTTCTCCAATCTGTGCTGTTTTCCTTTGACACTTTCCCATGGAGCTGAACCAGTCTAAATCTCCCAGGTCTTTTTGCTCATATGCTGCACACTCTTGAATGCAATAAGCACACATCTCTGTTTTTAATATATTGAAATTTGTATTTTAAGTTGTTTTTAGTATCAAAAAGACTTGAAAGTCCATTGATGAGCTGATTTGTTCTTGTTGCTAGTCTTGAAATGATGAAACAGTATTGTTTTTAAGTAAAAGATGAGTAATGTTTAGACAAAATCTACCCATGTCCTGTAAGATTCAAAGCAATGAGTTCCATTTTCTTCTCTGATCTGATTCCTCTTGTCCATCATCTAGTGACAGGTATGTGGTACAGTGTAATCAAGGAAAACATAATTATTGCTTTAGAGTGTTTTTGAAACTATCAATAATAAAAGCAAATGAATGTCCAAATTCACACTGAAATTTACAACAAGTTCTACTACAGAAAATATTTCTCTTAGTTCCTTTGTTCTGTCTGACTTGTCATTCACCATGCTTCCCTATCATAGTTTGAATGTATTCCCTTTTAAACCGTGAAATGACTTGCATAGGTCTATCTTAGAAGAGGACATAGATGTGAAAGTAAGTGAAATAAAAATGACATGTTTGTTTCAGTGTTGAAAGAAGTGAGGCCCAAGTGCTGAGCCTCACAGAGGAACAAACCTGAATAAAACATGGGCTCAGCTCCTGGAGGAGCTTCCAGATTGGCAGAGGAGCTAATGCATGGAAATAAATACAATTCAGAGGGGAGAGACTGCATTCCTGATGTGAGAGATGGCAGTCTAGGAAAGGTAACATTCATTTAGGCAGCAACCCTGGGAGCTATTTTCTTAAAGAGGTGGCATTTGAGGGAGTACATATGTTCTTGTTTCATTATCAACTCTCTGTGTATACATCTTGTCAGAGCATCAGGATTCTCAATTACTCCCATACATTGATTTGTTATTTGGTATGATCTGGATAACTTTTGGTTACTTTTGAGGTCTAGCCTCTTTAGATTCCTTCCCTGAGGCCCAGAAGAGACACTATTAACAGCAGGGGTATTCAGTGGGAAAATAATCTAAGTATGCTGAGCTCTTTCATCCCTCTACTTTATTCCTCTGGGATAAAATTCTGTCTACTGGTGTAGACACTTCCTGGTGTTTGGCTGTCGATCTCTGCATCTGCTTCCATCAGTTACTAGAGAAAGGCTCTATGAGGACAGTTAGGGTATTCACCAATCTGATTACTGGAGTAAGCTAGTTCAGGTACCCTCTCCACTATTGCTAGTAGTCTAAGCTGGGGTCATTCTCGTGGATTCCTGGGAACTTCCCTAGCACCTGGTTTCTCCTATCCCCATGATGTCTCCCTCTATCATGGTACGTTTTTCATTGCTCTCCCACTCCATCCCTGTTCCAGCTCCAGGAGTCCAGTCGAAGAGAGGAACAAGGGATTCTATGAGCAAGGGGCATCAAGATCATGATGGGGAAACGTACAGAGACAACCTAACCAAACTAGTGGGAACTCATGAAATTTAGACCAACACCTATGGAACCTCTACAGGACTGGACTAGGCTCTTTGCATAAGCTAGACAGTTGAGTAGCTTGATATGCTTAAAGGGCCCCCTGGCAATAGAATCAGGATCCATCCCTGGTGCATGAGCTGGCTTTTTGGAGCCCACTATCAATGGTGGGACACCTTGCACAGCCTTGAAGCAGGGGGAGGGGCTTGGATCTGCCTCTACTGAATGTACCAGGCTCTGCTGACTCCCCATGGGAGGCCTTACCTTCTTGTAGAAGGGAATGGGGGTGTGGGTTGGGGGAGGAGAGGCTAAAGGGGTGGGAGAAGGGAAGAGGGGAATCATTAATTGGTATCTAAAATGAATAAAAAAATTTTCTCAAAACATGAAAAAAATTTATCTACACAGCTTCAGTTCTGTTCTCATGCCTAACTCCTTTCTTGCCTGATTTCTCTCTACATTTATCTGCTGCCCCCCTAAGTTCTGTCTTAAATCTCTCACCTTAGTTCTACCGCATCTTGGTCTTTCTCATCTCATTCTTACCCATCCAGTTCTTCCCCATCTGGCTCTTTCTCATCTTCCATCTTATTCTTCTCGTCCTCCATCTAGTTCTCCAGTCAAAATCGTCTCTAAGTCTCTGAGGTTTACAGTTATATACCCATATAATAGCAGTGCTCTAGCTAAAGAAAGGTCACCAGGCTTGAAATTTTACAGGGTCATAAAGGCAGATAAGAGTTTTCCTCTGGCAGTGACTGTCAAGCTTTCTTTTACAACCCAAAAGGAGATTGATAAAGGATGAGATCAATTAAGCTAAAATCAGTTAATATATCAGGAAAAGGGAATTTATGAGCTCAAAACTACATTCCTAGAAGTGGTTAGGTAAAATGTTAGGAGTCTATGATGTTAGTATAAATATCACGAAGGTTGTGTAAGAAAGGAGGGTCTGAGCTTAATTTGTGCAAGAAATAAAGCTATCTGCCTGACCTAGGAGACAGGCATTGTCTCCATAAGGGTGTTTACTTTAATTCAGGAGATCATTTGGCCTTGGATGCTTAATAGATATTTCAGATAAATACACTGCTAAAAGTTCTTGAAGAGGTTATGAGCTCATATGAAATTCATAGTAGAAAACAGCTGAAGTATTAAAAGCCAAATAACAACAAATACTCCCTGAGAATTGGCTTGCTTTTCTGAAAGGCCCTTAGCTTCTTCCAGGTATTAGCTTGTCATAAACAGATGAATTTCTACTTCATTTTCCTTTTGCTTGCAGCAGATAGCAGGGTGATGTTCATTCATTAATATCTAGTCACACTCCTTGGGTATTCTCATTCTGGACCCCTTATTTTCCACTTTAGGAGAGGATGTAAAACACAAAGAATGGAGCAATGTTCCAAGGTAGGTTGCTGTTTACCAATCATTTCCATCTATTAAGAACAATTTTTAAAGGCCTATCCCTAACTTCAGCTGTTACTAGCTAAATTTACCTGCTTTTCTCTCTCTTCTTCCTCTCTCTCTTCTTTCTCTCTATCCTCCGAAGGGAGACCAGCTCCCACTTTACCCCTCAGGGTACTCTTGAGGAGGGAGAAATGAGAAATATGTAAATAGAAATATAGAAGAGAGAGACAGTTAGAAATATAGGATAGCCTTGGGAGGGCCTGGGTCAAAACCCACTGGCCTTTTCTGTCTCTACTAAAGGGCTTTTAAAGAAATGCCAAGTGGTGGAGCACAGCCAAGTGCAGACCATCCCAGACACATGGTGATCACACACATGGTCAAGCTATTCCCTAATGCAGCCCTGCTGTGTAAAGCAAGCTCAGATCTCACTTGGAAACCTTTGTGGGCTCCCACATCCTACCTCCTTTTTGCCAACTATCTTTCTTCTCTCACTTCATTCCTTTACTCCAAATATCTGTGCTTCCATACAACATGGCTGCCTGGATATTAGACTGATATGCCAATCTCAGAATGCACTGAAGTGATATGAAGACTGATACGTTCTTCAACATGTATCATTCTCATAGTCTCTTTGGCCACAAGGTATCATTTTACATTAGCATAGATTGCAAGAAACCTACAGGTTACTTCCCAATGAAATAATTACAAAAATGTACGGTCACCTGAAACATACCACAAGTTTTCCTTCACTCAACTGTTTCTTGAGTGCCTACTAAGTTGCAGTCACTATACTATTTTATTTTATTAATATGGTAAATAAAACAAAGTCTATCGTGATATTAGAGGATTTTCTGTTTTTTGAGAGAGGGGAAGCAGAAAAGAAAATATTTTCAAATCCCCAGTCATTTATGTTTGGAGTTAGTTGGGGCCTTAGTTAGTTAGGAGTGCTTGCAGTCCTGTTCAGTTGTCTGTAAATAATGATCATGTGTGTCAGGTTCAAGCAAAGCCAATTTAGGACCCTTTCCTTCTCTCCTCCTCTTCCATCTTTGAGTTTCATAATGGTACTGCATCCTAGTAACAAGAAAGAGGAAGGTCATTTGACCTACATCAAACAATGATAAAAGGAAGGAAATGTCATTGTGTGATATCCCACTGAGAGAGAAAGCTTGTTTATGTCTTCAGAATGGGATGGCATTGCCAAATTTTACTAATACAGCTAATTAGAGCTATGAAAAAATCATCACTTTGGGTAGAGGGTTACAAAATGACGTGTGAGACAGGATGCTCACGAAAGGTGTCAGGAAATGTTGCTGCAAGATGTATTAGAACTTTCAGTGCCAATGCCTTTTACATCAGGCTTGTTAATGCCACTAATAGTTTGCTTTACACAATATAAAAGGGTACTGTTTAAAAGAAATGGTCAAGGGAGCTTTACAGGCAAATGACAAAATATGCTAGTAAAAATTATGTGATAGAGGACGGTTTGAAAGGCTGACTTGGAGCCTGCTCATATAGAAAGTGAATGTTAAAATTACTGTAAGCATTTGGATATTAGAGATAGTTCAGAATAATGCTTGGCCAACATTTTGAAAGGTAGAATGAGTTTGACAAAATAGTAGACTAAAAATGTAAGGTCCAGCATTTAGAGACATTTACCAGATATCATTTTCTTAGGTACTTTCTTATCACTGATTGTCCAGATACATATATGCAGAGCCCAAGGAAACTTGGCTTCCTTGCCTGCTCTTTTGGGACAAGAAACTTGCTGTTAACTTCTTCTAGAACCAATTTCAACATGTGTCAAAAAGGAATAATGGTGCCCTTGGCTGTATTGTTGTGAGATGCATAAATTATATGTGTATATGATTTTTCAGAATGCCTGTCATAAAAAATATACTCAAATAGAGTAAGAATTGTTACTTTATAAAAAAAAAAACAATGCTGTAGACATGATCTGCATGATACTCTTTATACCTTCTATTGTGCGGTAAGTATTACCAAGGTTAGAAGAAATCTGTGACATCATAGTCATGTTTCTTTTCTTTTCGTGTCCATGGTCTCTGAGCAGAAGGTAGGAGTATGCCTCATCTTAGGACAAATCGAAAGTGAAATAAAATATGGAGACTTTGTCTTTAATAAATTAGTTAGTAACGCACTCGGCTTCTGCCTACTTCTCTCCCTTGCAAAGATTTCTCCATTTTCAAACAGAATATTCCCTGCCCTTTAACAGCCTCGATCTTGCCTTCTTCTTGCTTATTTACCACCCTGAGTTTGAAGACACTCAAAACAGAAATGTCAAGGCATAAAAGAACTGGTATCTTCAGAGACAGGGCAAAAACTGAGTAGAGAAAAAGATCAATATTTCATAATAAGCTTTAGCAAGACTCAACAGCCTCCAGTGTTTCATCCCACCTCTTTTGACAGCCACCCAAGACACTGGTGTGTCACTGAACCAGATAGACTTTGGATCCATGAAATTATCCCAGTCATCTTTTATCCCCAATTCACTTACTTCCTCAGAACACAGTGAACAGCAATGATTGCCTCCTAGAAATCATAATAACTCCATGCTCTGCTATCGGTTTCTATTTACAGTGCATTCAAAATATGTCTGTGGGTATGAAGACATTTTTCATTGTCTTTTGCATTTCAGCCACCATAGGTATGCCTGTAAAGGAGACTTAAAATATGCCACCCTCATGAAAGGCCTCATCAAGAACTTTGCCAACCACAACAAATCAAACTTTTCCACTCTCCTATTTAAATATCTATGATTTAAAAGCTTAAAATAAAGTCAGTTATCTAATAGCAACAAAGGCAGGAGCCTGTGAGTTTATCTAATTACCCAGATAATCACTCATTTCTGGGGTATTTCATTAATTGGGCAATAGTTTATCTAGCACATGGAAAGCATATCATAAATTGTAAATATCATTTCAATTTGAAATGAAAGTTATGTTCTAATACCTTGTTCATGTTTTCTACATTGAATGCCCATTTCCCCACCATTCTATTGCTCTATGAATTAAAATATGCATAAGAGAGCTACTATTTCATGTTAGGTAAGCTAAGAATAGTTCTTAGATGTGCCCTTCATCTAAACATAGCTAGCATCTATGCTCAGCGGGATCAAAAAGAACATTGCATAGACAACAAAGAGAATTGCAGTAATTTTTGCTATGATTCTCTGTTTCTGTTGCCTGAGGCCCATTTTACTTAGAAATGGGAACTTTGGTCAGTAAATAAATGCTCTCATGGAGAATAGAAGAAAAATATACTTTGAATAAAACAGAACTTTTGATAAGTGAAAGATGAGACATTTTTAATGATGTGGAACTTTGTTATTCAAAGTGCATTCATGCACCCATAGGATCAGCAGCATAGAGCTTGTTGAATGAACAAGATATTGACACATCCCCCACCTTATTGCTGAGACTTACTGTATCATTCTGCATTTGAACAGGATATCAGGCAAATATTTATTTGTGCCAGGAATATTTGGGAAGCTTTGTGCTAAGGAATACAGATACATTAGCTAGGCACTTCCAAGGCAATTCAGTGGAGAGCAGAAATACTATGTGCTGGGGGACAATTCACACTAAAGGGCTTCACACAGACAGGAATGTGGAACTAAGATCATATGTGTCTCGATGAAAAAGGCATGACTATAAATGGTGGAAGCAATATGTGAATCTCGACTTGATTGTCTGTCTGACATTTTCCATGTCATTAAATAGAAAAAGTAAAATACCAGTAAGCTTGAGGAGCATAATTTTCTCTCTGCCTTTGAAATATCCATATCACAGCTCATGTTCCTGGCTTAAACATCTCAAAACATTGGCTCTTTCTGAGAAGGATCATAATCCTCATACAATAACTGCAATCCAACATACCCAAATAATTTTAATAACACCGCATCCTTCCTAATCTTCCTGTATAAGTAATTGCCCTTATTATGCACAGATTCCATATACATACATTTGTTTCCTTGTGAAAGTTCATTGTTTCTTCAAATCCAGAATTCACCATGCTTGGGAGGTCATTTGCAGCCATGAACACAATGCATATCTAAGGGTTTCCCAACATAGACATGCCCAGGGAAGATCAAACAAGGTGAGGCACTCTGCATTTTTGTTTATCATTTCATATTACAGATGTCTTTAACACCATTTGCTTATTTGTAGATTTTTTTCATAGTTCTATGTTTGGTTTGTTGATTTCCCTCTTTTCAGTGATCTTTAGATTCAATACTAAAATGTTGGCCAATTTTCTTACTGGCAAAAAGCTGTAACACATCTTATAGAGAGGGCATTTGTATTAGATAAGCTTCTTTCAGACATGGTTGACAGTGCTTCCAATCGCAATCTTAACATTAATGAATAAATGTGTGTGTGCTAATTAAGGTGTGAAATCATAGTGTGCATGATATATTCTATACTAATCATTTAACAAAATATTGTATCTTGTAGTTCTCAGAATCCCAACTTTGTATTTCCATAGGAATAGTGAATAGTTTACTTTATAGAGCATTACCTTTAGCAATAGAAATTGACTCCACATGCTTTTTGTTGAAAAGGATAGTCAGTCATACAGTTATTCTTTTTTATTTGTACCTATGTAGATAGGTAGGTAGGTAGGTAGGTAGGTAGGTAGGTAGGTAGGTAGATAGATAGATAGATAGATAGATAGATAGATAGATAGATAGATAGATGATTGATAGTTATGTATTTTTCATGATTTTGAGATATATTTTTTTCTAAGTTATTATATCTACAAAGAGAATTTTTCAGGCTTTAATTTTCCCTAGAAGTGACAGTTAAATTTGATAGTGCTGTTATTTCTATGGTAATTATTTATGTAGTAGAAGCAATTAAAGTTCAGGACAGAATAATAAATAGCCCTATTGCATTGTAGATCAATAATAGCTGGAGTCACTAGGAAAGGCTTCCAAATAATGGAGAGTCAAAGCAGTCACTCCCGAGGAGGGGCAATCATAAATAAGGAAGCATCACAAGATTTGTGCACGGGAAGGAGACAAGACACCGAAGGCAAAGCCAGAATGCTCTAGAGTGGCATGAGGGACACAGAGCAGAACAAAAAGACGGTGTTTGAATATTAGATGTAAGTGAAAATGATGCACACAGACACAGATGTCTTGAGCATGTGGAATTCATCACAGAGATTGAGATGTTTGTTTCTTTCAGATGAATCAAAAACTCAATAGTTTGTAACACTAT
The DNA here is from genome assembly GCF_007827085.1 of Peromyscus californicus insignis. Taxonomy (NCBI): domain Eukaryota; kingdom Metazoa; phylum Chordata; class Mammalia; order Rodentia; family Cricetidae; genus Peromyscus; species Peromyscus californicus. The sequence continues at coordinate 43,691,846 of NW_026294424.1, read as the reverse complement.
AGTATAGAGTTTCATTTCCCCAAAGGATGATCTGTAGACTCTTGTTCATAGAGAAGGATAAAATAAAAACGTGACACTATTTCAAAAATGCATAAAATGAAAATTCTATATCCACTTCTAGGGAAAATTTAAGTATCTCTTAATGAATGACCAAAATGGCTTGTATTGACATATCCCTTCACAAGACACTTCCATGTGCATTGTCCTATCCATCCTCACTGAAAACAAGAGGGTGTATTGTGATGAACACCCTGCTGTTGGAAAGGTGAATTCTTGAACCCTGGTTGTGACACCGTAAGTATTCTCTGACCTAGACTAACCCTAGTTACGTAAGGATAATTAAAAATTTTGGAATATGAGGGAGTGTCCAAGACAGGAACCAGAGACTCATCAGATTTGTTGTATAATGGAGGTAAATGAAATGAAGAAGATAGAGATGCTCTTAACTCTATAGGCAGATATATGTACCTGGAGGTAAATTTTGGCACTTTGCAATCATTTGGGGGCCTGCTCTGTATTCATTAAAGGAGGGAGAAGAGGCAGAAAGAAAGTGCAGCTTGAGAAAACTAAAATCCACAAGATTATTTACTATAGAATACAAGTTCTATTACAGTGACATGAGATACTTCTGTGGAGACATGACAGGGACAGCATGGACAAATAGCCACTACCTACCTCTGAGAAGTTCTGGAGATTCCATTTGAGACTCAGAGTTGCCCAGCTTTGGGAAAACCACTATAGAGCATTCATCATATATTAGAGTGGGCCATGGTGACCAGGACCCAAGAGGAGAACTTTTGCTCCAGAAGTCTGACATGTAAATTATCTACATGCATCATATCTCTAAACTAGTCAAGAGAGATCAGTCGCACTCTGTTGGAAGCTAAAATAAAGGCGTTGGAAAACAGCACAATGGTGAGATATAGGGGTTTGCATGTCCCATGAACTGGAAGTATGTTTCTGCGAAGTTTCTCTTTTTGGTACATTCATTTTCTTTTTCACGTGCACACAGAACTTTAATTAAGTACTATTCACAAACAGTTGGCACAATCCTTGGTACATGAGTGTTTATTTTTTATAATATTATGTATCTGAAAATACAAATCTGGGCCAGCATCAGGATTGCTCACTCACTGGGTAAAAGTGTTGGCCCCTTAAGCTTGATGAGCTGAGTCCAGTCCTCCTCACCCATAGGAGAGAACTGACTCCTGAAAATCATTCTCCGACCTCCATATGTATGCCATGGAATGTGCACACCTGCATACACACACATTACACACATAAACATGCATAAAAGTATCTGCAAAAAACCAACAATTGTTAGTAATCAAAAGTATTTTGGGCAAGTATGAGTACTTTAGGGCATCTTTGGCTTTATTGACTTCTCCCACTGTGTTTTTAAAATATAATTAGAAAATACTCTTGATAAGCACATCTCAGTGTCATGGTTCATTTGTTTTATTTTACTTAAATTAAATTATAATCTAGTCCACATTACATAAATATGAGTATGACAGAGAGTTTAATAGAACTTTCTCCTCTGACTGTGTAGCTCTTTCCTGGTGCTTATGAACACCCTCAGTTACCGACTGCTAGATAAAACCTACAAAATAATAAAATAGAGAAACATACTATATGTTCCTCTAGGTCCTGCAAGACACTACTATACCATTCAAATACTGAGCAAAAACTGGTCTACCCCATAAATTCTGCATTGTCATAATATATTTGAATCAACCAGAATTCTTACTGATCTGAATATAAAGAAAACATAGTTATCATTGTGACTTTCTCAGGTCCAGCTGTTTATCAATGCTTTTGTTTCTTCTATTTCAAACATTAGGGAGACACAAGAAAATAATGCTGCTGACTAAGTACTTCTAGTCCATAGTAATTTCATCAAAGTGTTGGCTGACAAATCTAAATGGTTTTATTTGTGGGGTGGGTAAAAAGAACACAGGAAATGAAATTATATTTGTGTATTTCCAGACGCAGAGATTCTAAACTATGAACAGTAGCTTATTTGAGAAATCCCTTCCCTATTAAATTACCATAATTAAAATAAAATTCCTTCAATTCGACATTGTCTTGTGGGGTTCCTTTTTTGAAATGTGAATTTGAATTTTTACATATGAGAGTATTTGTGAAACATCTAATAGAATAATTCAGACAGAAAGAAAGTGCATAATTATTGATAATTCTACATGGTAGACCAGATATTCATGAAGTATACATGCCAAAGAGAAGGCTCATGACATTTCTGTTACACACACACACACACACACACACACACACACACACCTATATACATACATGCCATACATACACATATATATGCCATTCATTGATAGTCATCTGTCTCTGAATTATGTGTGATATCTGTATATCTCACTGGAATTCTTTATGTTTACAGATAGTCATATACATGAATAGAAATCATTACTTTAAAACTTTGAAGTAGAAACTAAAGAGTTACTTGGGGCTAAAACTAAAAAAAAAACTGCAAAGATCAAAGTGTGTAGAGAATTGATTTGTCTCAATAGTATTTTATTTTCTCACAATGTAAGTTTTATTTCAAAATTAAAGTTGTACTCATCACTTAAAGACAATTATAGTAAATAGAAAAGAAATACTATATGAGAAAAATGTCATGTGATTTGAGATACAGCCTTTTAAAGTCTGTATAGTCATCTATATCTGCACTCTTTACTTATGCTTTTCTATTTCATAGTTTCCAAGATCCAATTCACATGCCATCAAGATGGTTCAGAGGACAAAGGTCCTTGTTGCCAAATGTCATGAAATGAGTTTGATCCCCAGGACCCACATTGTAAAAGGAAAGAACTGACTCCTGTATATTGTCATCTGGCTTCCACACTAGCACTATGGCATGTGTGTCCCCTCCAAACAAATAATCATAAATATATAAAGTCTATTAAAGATTCCTTTCAGTAGTCCTTGTAACTTGAAATTCATGATTTAGCATGGATTGAGTTGAAATGCCTATCAAATATTTTTCCTTTAAAGTCTCATTTTTTTCCCATATGCATCTTCCTTAAAGTGGCAGAACTAAGGTCCCTGTCACATTGTGGAAGTACTCTCATTTTTGGTCTGAGACAATTTAGATTCAGTTGTTAAAAAAATTCACTCTTTAAAAGCATAACCATTTTCTATTCATTGAAAGCATGAATGTCAACATTGTGAAAATGAACTTGCATCTAAACACAAATCCCCAAGATCTGAAGCCAACAATCAATAATACCTTTTAATAACCTTCAATCCTTTTTACAAAACAGTTATTCGTGGGCTTGTTCTCCTTGCGTAACTGGGGGAAATGATCGCTAGCTGAGAATCTCTGAGTCTAAAGTTTGTATCTCGTTGTGGAGACATCAAATGTTTCAGAGAGTGAATGTGAATTCCCTTCAGTTTCTGCATGGGAGGTCATTCTGGATGTCTGTTCTGTAGCTTTCACAGCACTCACCAATGGTTGTTTCCTGTGTTCAGCTGTACACTAAATGAGAAGTCATTACATTCTAAAAAGTCTGCTACCTTTGGCATTTAAAAGTAAACCAAATCTAGAAATAACCCTCCAATGACCTGAGAGCCCATAGTCTTCTAGCAAAAGGGGTTCCAGAAAATACTAAAAGCCATGGATAGTTATGCTTCATGTGGTAGTGCTTCTGTCCCCAGTAGTTCCAAGAGCCTGATCTTCCCTAACTTGTTTTTATTCCAAGTAGGCTATAAATATTTTCAGGGTATGTATGTGGCCCACTGTAAGATCCTGATGATTTCTAGAATGCTATGGAATGGAATGCTTGGTCCTAATAGTAGGCTTTGGGGTTTAAAGTGAGAAGATCTACTGGGAATTCAATGTCCTATGCTTTTCTTCCTTGGAGCAGTTTCTGCACACATTGCCACATTTCTACCACTTAAAGCTTCACTGTCAATAGAGTTAACAGTTGACAAAACAATGCTTACTACAACTCGCAGACATGGGGATGATTACCTAGAGCAGTAGTTCTCAACCTTCCTAATGCTGTGATACTTTAATACAGCTCCTCATGTTGTGGTGTCCCCCAACCATAAAATTATTTCATTGCTACTTTATAACTATAATTTTGCTACTCTTATGAGTTGTAATATAAATTTCTGATATTCAGGATAGTTTGATCTGTGACCCCAAATGGGTTGCAACCCATAGGTTGAGGACCACTGACCTAGAGACTCCACTCTGTGTTGTGCAGCCTTTCCAGACTGGATCCTCAAGCCCGAGGGCTAACACACTGAGATGCTGAAATGCTGAACTTGAGAGGAATAATGACTTTGACTGTCAATTCTTTCAGTTATTAGAGGGAGAAAGTTATCACAGAGTCAGCACGGCAGAATCCTCATTATTGTAATGGAGGGTTAAAAGTACATTCTTTGCCAAGTGTATACCTATAAAATGATTGATGGTTAACATATATGAGTTGACTGGATGTTGAAAGTAGTGTTACAAAACATCACTCTGCTTTTTGAGATTCCACTTATTTTTGAGACACTCCTCCAACTGTGCAATGAGACCCAGACTTTTCATTTTACCCCCTCCGTTTTTGTATCCCTAGCTACTGATAAAGTTCTTCTTCCACACAAGATAAAGTGGCGAAGTGGGCATAATTTATCTGTCTGCCCTGGAAGTTCTAGGAAGGCAGGCAAAGAAAGACTATGTCAAAGTGATGGCCCCAGGGGACTGTTGGCAGTGTTTCTACTGTGAGTCATAAACCACCCTGAGCCTGTGACATCCCTGAATCCCCATGCTCCAAAGCTAATAAAGTTAAATCAAAAGAGAATGGAATCTTTGGGGGTAAATGCAATGGCGATTGGAAAGTAATATTTTATTAAGAAAGTTGAGAAAAGGCCCCCTTTGTTTGTTTTCAGGGCTACTTTATAAAGCTAATTGTGTGATGGAAGCCCAGTGGAAGTTACTAATGAGAAGGATCAAGCTAACAGCTAACTATAATTCTCTCCATCTGAGGCCTTTAATTTGCACTAATTCGCTATAAAAAAATCTTAGCTGAAGGTTTGTTAGACCTTTGTCATTTGCTGCCAAGCTTCCTAACTTCCTCAGTGGGCACAAAGGGTGATTTTATTGATTTACTGTTTGCAAAGATTTGTCTCTAGTTAAGACCATGTTACAGTGGGTCCAGCAACTTCAAACACAAGTACTTTGTTTAAAAAATGTCCGTGGGATGACTCATGCAGGAGATTTAAAACTTATTTTGCTTCCAAGGTCAAGACTAAGGACCCTTTTATGCTTAATCTATTTTCCCCAGAGAATACCAGAGTCCCATCTATATTTACCTTTGCTTCTCAAGATGGTACCTTTTGGGTAAATACTAAGTCAGCATTTGTATATGGCCTAGTTAGCAGTAGGCCGTTAGCTTTAAGTGCAATATTTTTCTAAGCAGCATCTCTGGACCCTGTATGCCTGACTGTGCTGAGTGTAAATACAATGACTGAAAGGTCAGCAGAGACTTACATGGCCATCATAGAGCCTGCATGGGTCTGGACTAGGTTCTCTGCATATATGTTGTGGCTGTTTAGCTTGGGGGTATTGTGAGACTCCAAACAGTAAGAATGGGTGTATCTAGGACTCTTTAGCCTCCTACAGGGTTGCCTCATCCAACTTTGATATGAGAGTTTGTGCCTAGTCTTATTGCATGTTATATTGATATCCCTGCGAGGCCTTGTTCTTTTCTGAAGGGAAACAGAGGAGCAGTGGATCTTGGGACAGGGGGAGGAATGAGGAAGACCTGGAAGAGCAGAGAGAAAGGGAGCTGCAGTCAGGATGCATTGTATGAGAGAATAAATAAAAAGAAAAAAATAATAAATATCAAAAGGTAAAGCTACGGATTCAAGAGGCATACATATGCTTGTTGTTATTTTTATTTGAGAACGAGACTGTATTATATGTTATAATTTTAATTCAATTATTTGTCTATAATTAGCACAGAATGATTATAATATTTATGGGGTACAGTGCAGTGACTTGCAACATATATACAATGTGTAATAATCAACTAGTCATTTAACATGTTCAGCCTCTATAAAGAAATGCATTTCTCTGTATTTGGAGCCTTCAAATTTCTTTTTTCTTGTTCTTCATAAACACGAAATGCAAGCTACAATCACCTTGCTGTGCAGTTGTATTTCCAGTATCACTGTATGTACCCATATATATATACCCAGTATATATATATACTCCATGATACTGAGCGGGTTGGCTGCACTCTTTGACCTACAGACTAGAAAAACTGTTGAACAATTAAATACACAGTATATATCAAAGATATAGCATATGTAATAAAGTGTGCATAGATGGTATAGAACAGGAAATCCTAATCAGACTCTCAAACAAGAAGTCCCATGAAAGTGAATTATTAAGGGCAGTCTCCTAGCAGAAGGGAGGAAATAGTTGGGTGTAGGTGGAGGTAGAAATGGTCTGTAAAGGAACAAAGACAAATAAGGAAGTCTGTCAGTGTCCATGGCCCAGACCAATCTTGTAGAAAGGAATTAACTCCCTTCAGATTTTTTGTGTGTGTGTCATGATGTTAAGCCAGAGAGTTGGGTCACCTCTCTCACCAAAAGAAACAATCCAGCTATAGGATACAGTAGGCAAAATACTGCCTGGAACCTCTGCTCTTCTATCTCTTGGACTCAGAAGCTCCAAAAGTCCAAGGGCCTTGAGTCAGAGCTGAATCAGTCATGGGATCTGGGAAGAGCTTAAGTGAAGCAAAACCTTCAAAAGATAATGAGTGCCAGGTCCTGACAGCACGGGCCCAAGGATATCTGAACAGATTAACCCTGGTGTGCCCCACCGTATTACATTGAAAACTGCTACTAATTTTCACTCCTATTTCCTTTCTTTTCCACGAATTTTCACTGTCTGTCGGCCTCCCAAGCTGTGATGCCTTTCGGTCCTAGATTGCAAGCTTTCTACTTTTCCAGAGACCGCATATCACCACCAATGAGGGTGTGCTAAGCCTGAAGGAATGGGATCATAATGTGGTTTTAGTTTATTGTAAATTACATTGTCACAAAGGGGTGGCACAGCCACAACAGTTACTGTTTGTTCCTGCCACTGCTAACACCAGAATTGTGTGATCAACAGCTGTATTTCTTACTTTAAATGAGTAGCGATGGGTCATAAAATTTACTTCAGTGTTCCCAATAAGAGGTAGTAGACACGGTGCCCCTGAACAATCCTTTCTGTCAAAATCAAGGGAGTGACAACAATCCTCTCGTGTATTCAAGATAAAAACAAGAATGGACTAGCAATTTAGATAAGAAACAAAGCTTGATTCTCTCACATAAAACACTCAACGCCAGGAACCTTCAGCAATCACCGGTCCAGGCTCATGGCCATTAGCAGCAAATGTAATTGCGAGCTGAGGAGAAGAGGAGGAAATGTCGTTGAATCCTTGCTGGGTTGTCTCATTGATCTTGTTGGACTCTAAAGTGCTGTTCGTGGAGCTTACATTGCAGACTGCCTTTGGGCTCTGCAAATGGACAATGAGAGAGAAAGAACCGTAAAGTGAACTAAACCCTAGGGGTCCAAACCAGCTGACCAGCCATGTAAGGTTGTGCTAACCTAATCCACATCTGAAAGCAGCACATTACCTACCTCCAATAGCTGTCACTCAGACAAAAGGAAATATTTCCCCAAGCTGTGTTTACTGGGCTGAGTTTGGGGAAGTGACATTTACTTTTAATTCATTCAGTAACTCTTTTCCCTGGCATGTAATCTCCACAAACACTTTGGAACCCAGATGGAGTTTATACTGCAGCTTGAAAATTAATGGGTCCTGCTATTGGTGCATGAAAGAGGAAACCCATCAGTTCCACTGGGGATTTCTCAGGGTGTCCCCAGCAACCCAGAACTAAACTTTGTGAAGCACAGGAAAGCCTGCTCAGGGAAAAGACCAGGGTACTTCAGTTATTAGAAATTTTGGCTGGAGCTAAAGGCCATTCTAGTACTGTGCACCCTGCATTTGAAAGAGGAAACAGAATTGAAACAGCATGTGGAGCTGAAACATTCTCAGTACAACTTGTGTGATTAAAGAGGCAAATCACATCCTTTCAGGCAGCTAATGCATTCAGGCAGGTTTGTTTGAACGCTGGTCCGTAAACAAGTACAAATGATGCTTTTGATGAAGCTTCAGGGTAATTTGGGTTTCTCTTGGCTTCTGTGCCAGAATTCCAGTTAAGGGAGTGGACCAGGATGGATCCAACTGAGAACCTCTGAAAACTGTCCCTTCTTTCCCCTCTTCCAGCCGGTTGGGTTTCACATTTAAAGTAGCACACACATGGATGAACACACACATACTTGGGGTAGGGGGAGAAGGAGAGAAGAGAGAGAACCCCTTTTGCAAATTATTAAAATAATAATTATCAGAAAACTAAATGAAATTACATTTGACTTTCTTACAACTATGTGTTTATAGTATTTGGCATACAGAGAGGATTTACCTTTAATATAAGCCCACTGGATTTTGCCAGAGATACCATACGCAGTTTCCTTCAGCACTTGAACAATAAATACATATCAATACTTTCCACTGTGAGTGAGTCTCATGCAAGCAGAACACCTGCTTATTGTTTTAGTTTCTCACCAGAAGCACTTTTCAGAAACTGCTATGTACGTCTGTAATTGGTCCATTGTTGAAGCCTGATGGTGTTCTTTTCAAAATCCCTTTGTTCATAGAAGAACCCAGTATAGGATTCTGTAATAGTGACTTCAATAATGTATTCACACAGTAAATTTTCATTAGGCAATTCCCAGACCTTACACAGCTCAGGGCTAAAATCCTTAGGCTCCTGTGTGTTTTACATTAATACTCCATCTGCCTTTTCGTTGCTTCCTCTGACTCCATTGCTCTTTAAGAGAATCAGTTATAAAGTCTGAGAAAAATCTAAAAGTCACTTGCATAAATAGCACAAGGCATGTGCTCTGAAGGCCAAGAGACAGTAGAAAAAAATGAACATTAACTAAAGGTTCCCTTTTGACCCTAGATAGATAATGTCTTGATAAGTGTATCTTGGCTTGACTTTAAAAAAAAAAATCCTTATTAATGATGCTCAAAATCTGAACTGGGTGGTTATTTAGTTATTCAGAATGGAAACATATGGGGAAGTTTCTGCTCTCTTACTGAATAATATCTGTACTATAATGTATCTAATAGAAGCAAATTTTATGTCCTGAAAGTTTCTGTGTAGACTGGGCTGGCCTTGAACTCAAAGATCTGCCTGCCTCTGCCTCCTGAGTGCTGGAATTAAAGGAATGAACCACCACACTCGGCTTGAGACTATTTTCTTAAAATCCTATCTATTACAAAACCTGAACAGAATTATCAGGCTGTTACTTTGTTTTTGTTTGATTACTTGTAATAATAAGGTGCTCATGGCTTCAAACGTCAGCCCAAACCATTTTTTGGCAGACCGACAATACTTATGTGGCTTTCTTAAGCTATTAATTAAATATCATCATCCCCCAAAACATTTTCAAAGCAAATGGCTTCATAAATAGTTTTAGACTATGTTTATACATTATCAGCTCAGAAACCCTACTAAAATGTCAAGCATGAGACAGCAATTTTCTTTGTAGACTATTTTGGAGTCCTCAAAAAAGGTTTAAGAAGGTTTCCTTGGAAAGCTCATAATAAATAATTTTCTTGAACAGCATCTACCATGCTGGATTCAAAGTTGAGAAAATATCCCTTACTTATACATCTTTCGAAACAGCTTGGTGTCAGAAGGTTATAATGAAAACGCCAAAAATAGACTCTTAGCAAGCAAACCTGCACAGAACCTGATTGTTCCAAAGCAAACTCCACCAACTGTAATAGTTATATATTTTCTAGGTCTCCAGACAACACTTTCATCCCTCCTCCTGTATCAACTGTTCCCAAATTTAAGCTACTTGCAAATGCAAACACAAAACACTGTGGGACAGGAGCTAATCAGAGACCCTCATGGAAGAAAGAAAGAGAAAAGGATTTTTTTTCCCTTTGAGGAGTGAAAAATACCTCCAGAGTTTCCAGAATGCCAGAGAATGTAGACACATATAGAATTTTCCTGCTCTCTCTTCCTTCATGTCATCACTAGAGCATCTTAAACACCATTCTTTACATGCAATGCTGAGAATATTCAGTGGGCTTGTTGTCTATTTTAGTTAATCTTAGTTAATTTCATTGAAACACAGCCTTGCCCTTTCCATACTGTCTATTGTTGGTTTCATGCTGCAGTGGCAGGCCTCAGTAATCATAGTGCACACCATTAGTTCGTAGTACCTAAATCATTTTTTTACCTGGAGCTTTTCAGAAAATGCTAGCAAACCCATGCTTCAGTAGTGACATAGATTTCATCCAATAAAGGGCTGGTGTCGCACATAGAATTGTCCAGTCCGATCTGCTGTTGTTTGTTCTTTCTCTTTTGTGGGGCCTGCCACCCAGCTCCCAAATAAATTGCGCATGGAGGCTTATTCTTAATTATAAATGCCCAGCCTCTTGGCTTGTTTCTTGCCCAATTTCCTTAACTTAAATTGTCCTATCTACCTTTTGCCTCTGGACTTTTCCCATTCTCTTACTTCTGTAACTCTTATTTCTTTTTATTTTAAAAATAAAAAAGTTGTTTTTTCGTTTTTCATACCACTCCTAGTTCTCCCTCCCTCCACTTCTCCTGCCTCCCACCTTCCTCAATCGCACCCCCCCCATCCACTCCTCAGAGAGGGTAAGGCCTCCCTTGGGGAGTCAACAAAGTCTGGCATACTAAGTTAAGGCAGGACCAAGCCCCTGTCCCATGTGTCATGGCTGAGCAAGGTACCCACCCTAAGGTATGTGTTCCAAAAAGCCATTTCATGCATCCAGGATAAGTCCTGGTCCCACTGCCAGGGGCTCTCCAAATAGATTTAGCCATACGACTTTCACCCACATTCAGAGGGCCTAGTTCGGTCCCTTGCATGTTCCCTGGCTGACAGGCCAGGGTCCATGAGCTCCCACCAGCTTGGGTCAGCTGTCTCTGTGGTTTTCCCATCATGATGTTGACCTCACTTGCTCCTGTGGTCCATCCTCCCTCTCTTCAACTGAACTCTAGGAGCTCAGCCCAGTGCTTAGTTGTTGATCACTGCTTCCATCAGTTACTGGATGTAGGTTCTATGATGATAATTAGGGTAGTCACTAATCTGATTATAGGGGAAGGTAAGTTCAAGCACACTCTCTGTTATTGCTAGGAGTCTTAAGTCCTCCTGCTCTGGATACTTCTTTTTTCCTCCCAGATTTCTTCTTCTATTTATCCTCTCTGTCAGCCCTGCCTATTTCTCTCTCCTGCCTCACTATTGGCCATTTAGCTCTTTATTAAACCATCAGGTGTTTTAGACAGGCACAGTAACAGAGCTTCACAAAGTTAAACAAATGCAACATAAACAAAAGTAACACACCTTAAAATAATATTCTACAACAGGGACCACATTACAAATAACTTAAGTGGTATAAAGTCAGTAGCTCAGACAACCTTAAAAATGACTCACTCCAAGGCATCTCATCTGTTGAAATGGATGTACGAATGACATTGATGTACAAATGGAGAGTACAATGTACAACCTCCTAAGAGGTGCCTCAGTGCAAAGATACACTCTTGCATCTCTCATGTTAGAAGCACTCACCTATTAGAATTTTAGAGTACATAGCCATATACTAGCATTTAATGTTTATATTATCTATCTAAAAGAATTCAAAAATAAAGATGAAAGGTAGCAAGCAGCAGCAGAAGCAGGAGAATGCTAGAAATTGATTCTAAGCTTTACCACATACAGTGATACTTTAGTTATCATCTCTAAATTGAATATAATAATAGAGATTTTTTTCTGATATTCCAGGTGTCTCAAATCAAAGGATACTGGCAGGCACAGAGAGAAGAAACCTCAATAAAGTTAAGCAGATCACTGTCTTGGTTAAGACATGTCAGGTTCCAAGACATGCAGGGAAATATGAGATGTTTCATTGAGGAGTGATTCCAGAAAGTCATGTGAACTGGTTGCTGGTGGACAATTAAGAAAAAAAGATGCTAAAACATTGAGCATGTGAGACACATCTCTGAGGAAACCCTCAGGGACAGTGTACAGTGGACAATTCCTGTCTCTTGTCAAGTGAGGTTAGCCTTGTGCCATGAACACCCTGAGGAACATTTCTCTGAACAGAGGCACACTGTCAAACAGAACCAGGAGCAATAGTGGCTATACATGAAACTGCCTTGAAAGATTTCCAAAAGCAGGTCAAGGAGATATGGGTTGAAACCTCATTTTTTTTTTTCTACAATAAGCAATATTGTTTCCCTTTAATCTGAGTTCAGTTACACAAATTCTAGTCCACAAATACTCCAATTCAGTAACAGTTACACTTTCTTGAGCTTTTGAAGTATCAATTACAACAAAATCTTTGTGTGTTTATTAATGTTAATGATGGTCAAAATCCTGAAATCTTTAAGGCAGACAAAACTTTTATTTTATTTTATTTTTAGCTCAAGAACTAACATAGAGTCAGGAACCTACTGCTAGGTATATATGTCCTAGGTGGTAGAGGATGTTTAACTGGGCTATTGAAAATAGTACAAAACTCTATGTTTTACTTCTATGAAGAGAACTCAGTATTGAGTACACTGGACATGGGAGAAGTCACATCATTTATTGGGACTAATGTTTCTGATATAATAGGAGATTAGGTATGTGCCAATGCAAATATTAGAGTGGAAAAAGCAATTATTTTAAAATTACTTCAAGATGAGAGGCTCTATGCAATTAGAGCACCCACTATTAGTGAAAACCTATGAAGGAAGGAAGATATGCATGGTTATTTACCTTCCATGAAGACGTTCAACAACCAGGGTATATGGATCTACTATGAAGCAACCTCCCTTAAGACGTCCTGGGATTCTAACAAGGAAGGCCCAGTTGGCACTAAGTAGGCTCAATAGCTTCACTCCTCATAGGTTGCTTTTCAGTTAGTTGCTTTTTGTTATAATTTCTTTTCCTGTTTGGGTGATACCCTGACATAAGCCACTGAAGGAAGACAGCTCATGTTGACTCAAAGTTCAGTTTGCAGTCCATCATGGCAAGGAAGTCAGAGCAGCAGGACCATGAGGATTATGGTCACCTTGCATTCACAGTGAAGAAACAGAGAGTAACAATGTATACCCCGATACATTTACTTAATTTTATATAGTCCTAGATCTTTTCCCAGAGAAGGGATCTGCCCACAAGAAAGATGGATCTTTCTGTACCAATTAACCAATCAAGAAGATCCCTCATAGACATTCCTAGTGGCTAACTTGCCAGTGCTTCTGAATCTATCAAATTAACAGTTAACACAGAGGTCGGCCATTGGTCTTAAAAATTGGAAGTACATCTCAACACACAAACTGGATTTTAGGAATGTTTACATCTCCGTCTTCTCCTTACAGCCCAAAGGTCATATTCAAGTGTTTATCTAACCATGTTTAGTGTCAAGTAGATTATTTTAATCTATACCTTATATCTCATAGCAAAGAAGTATGGATGGCTGTGTAGGACAGGAGAAAAACTACTAATTTGAGAACATCCTAGATGTATCAATTGTTATTTTATTAAGTACTCAAATCAGTCTTGTGGAAAATGTATTAAGCAGGAGACATATTGTTTTTAAAAATGATCCTTTCCAGGTATGTGTCCTTAACTAGTCAAGCTAGAGAATAGACATTTCTGATAGGGACAGTAGCAATGGAGGAGAGAAGTGGGCTGTTCCTGGAACTGCTCTGGGAATCATAGAGGATTCCAGTATTCTTGGCCTTGATGGTGGGAAAGACTTGTGTTTTTACCAATTCAAATGAGAAATTCATGGATAATTTTTATTAGAAGGAAGATCAGTGTATCATGAATCTTAAAGGGTCTTATTAATAAAAACAAACCCAGGGCCAGGTATTGGGGTGAATGCTGGAAGATCAGAAAAGCAGAACAAGCCACAGCCACCTCATCTTGCCAGTTCCTCAGCTGATCCTGTTTCCTCAGACTGGAAGCCTCTGAGTCCTCATCCAGAATGAAGCTCAGCTGAACTGTGCTGCTCAAAAGCCTAAAAGCTTAACCAGCTCTAGTTCCTCATCCTCACACCTTAAATATCTTTCTGCTTTCTGCCATCATTTCCTGGGATTAAAGGCATGTGTCACTATGCCTGGTTGTTTCCAGTGACTCCTTGAACTCACAGATATCCAGGCAGATTTCTGCCTCTGGAATGCTAGGATTAAAGGCATGTGTGCCACCATTTTCTGGTGGCTGTTCTGTTCTCTGACCCCAGATAAGTTTATTGGGGTGCACAATATTTTGGGTAACACAATATCACCACAGATCAGTAGCTCAATTTTAGACCTGATGTTGGCAAAATTTCTATGAGATAATGAGCTCTGTGTCTGGTGTATAAAAGTTCAGGATGGAAATATAAATTATACAGGGGACACTGGCATACACACATATTTTAAACCATGTGGTTCAATAATAGCAAATGGATTAAGTATGCTTCAGCTCAAAGAGACAACTGAGCCCTAAGAGATGCACACAAAACTCAGAATAGTAGCCGTTTTCCTATTGAAGATCTTTTTCAAAAGAGAAGCTCGATTTATGAATTTCAAAGCAAAGAGCAGTGAAAGTAGTTTCCAGTATAGATGGCTTGGTGTTGAATGGAAGATTGAGTTCTCAAAATAATGCATTGAAAATAAGATCAGAATGTCAGTCAAATCCTACTCTGAGGACAGGCATAGGCATCAAAAGTGAGCATCTGAAAAGCATCAAGTACAGCTCAGGGCTCTCATATAAATGGACTTACCTACAGGAAACCTCCTCTCATTGGTCAGAGTCAAGTGACTCTTTCTAAAATATAGCCAATGGTTTCCTCGGAGCTGAGGGTGGGAACCTACTGCTAAATACACGGCGCACGCTTAGGACATGGGACTAGGATGATTCAAGCAGGATCTGACTTGAAGCCTCCTTCCTATAGTCTAGAAAATGCTATCAGAGCTGCCAATTAAACAGTCCTACCCTACCCAACTTCAATGCCTATGAATCACAAAAATGGCCAGCACGACAATATATCTGCAAACGCGCAATCTTTAGCACTCACGTGTTGGTGGTAGCCAATGCCTGTCTAATTTGAATTATGACTCATTCAGAAAGAAATCATTTCCCAGGACCCTAGCAAAGAACTGCAGACAGCTAATAGCTGCTAGAGAAGGAGAATAAGCCTCTCCTAGGGATATGCCACCTTGACTGTCCAGTGTAGAGTAATCATATACACACAAAGAAAAAATTTGACTCAGCAGATTTTATTTATATATTTACCAATAAATGTACTCACATTATATATATATATATATATATATATATATATATATATATATATATATATATATACACACACACATACATACATACATACATACATACATATATATAATCAAATAAAATGATGCTATCAACTTGACTGAGTGCTGAGTGGCATGGAGGGCACTTGACAGTGCCTGAGGATGGAAAGGGAGGGGGAAGTGATATAATTCTGTTTCAATTTTTAAAAAGAAAAGGAAAGTAAAAGAAAAAGAAAAAAAACAGGTCTTTCACATTCAGCCTCACTAAGGGAAGTTATCTCTGTTCCTGTAGTCCTGTGCAAAAAAGCTGAAACTTCTCTATTAGCATCCCATTGGTATTATCACAAAGCATTTTCTACCTAACTACCTAAAACACCTCCCCCTGCCAGTTTCCTGAACATCATAAATAAAACAAATAAATAAAAAGTAGATTTCTGAGGACTAAAATCAAGGTATCAACCAGGCTAGATTGCTTTCTGGAGGCTGACTACGAGAATCTAGCTGGATATTGTTCAGTGTTTAGCCTCCTACAAGTTTCTGAAGGCTGATTATCACCCTGAACTCATGAATTATGTATTAACTGTCCCAGCCTCTGCTGCTACCATCACACCTCCTTCCCTACGGGTCTCTCTCCCTCTCTTGCCTCCCTCTTTCTGGTTAAGGATTCATGATTTCCTTGGGCTTGCTTAGGTGCTTCAGAATATGCTTATCTCAAACACATCTTGGCTTGCTAGAGCCAAAGTAGTGAAATGCCATATACCAGGAGGAATGAACAGAAATGATAGAATTTCTCGTAGATCTTAAAGCTCGAGGTCCATTAGCAGACAGTTAGGTTGAGTTCTTCAGGTACCTCTGATTGTACTTGTGTACTGCTCTCCTTCACATCCTGTTCTTATGGGGCTCCTCCTGTATGTGCACATCTCTGGTGTCATTTTCTCTTTGTATGAGGAGCCAGAAATATGGAAATAAAGATCCACCCTCTGACCTCAGATAACCTTAATTATGCACCCATCCCCTTGATCTGTCTGATTTTCTTTTCTCTTTCTTTTTTCTCCCAGTCCCTCACCTCCCAGCAAGGCTGGAGATGGAATCCAAACAGGAAGCAGAGCTTCAGGAATGTTAAACAATTACCCTTTTAAAGGCCTTATTTTCAAATCGAATCACACTGATGCTTAGAGGCCAAGCATAGGAATTTTGATGAGCTACTTCAGGTCTTATCAATCCTTAACTTGATTATATTATCAACGTCTTCTTAGTGACCTGCTTTGTAGTTTGAGATTTTAAAGAGTTGAATATTGCCATTTGGTAGGAGCTGTTTGTTTTTCTGGCAATTCCAACCACTGAAATGTTTACCTTCAGTGTACCTCCATTATTAACACTTCATTCTATTTGACAATCCCTATTTCAAAGGCATCAGAGAATTCCAGGAAACTGGCAAGCCCACATCCACTGTTAAACTTCCCCAAATTGTTCTTCTTGGGACAGTCAGATTAATCTTGTAAAAATGCAAATCTAGTCAAGGCATGCTCTCCCTTGATACTTACAGGAAATCTCTTATAAAAATCAAAACAGGCCGGGCGGTGGTGGCGCACGCCTTTAATCCCAGCACTCGGGAGGCAGAGCCAGGCGGATCTTTGTGAGTTCGAGGCCAGCCTGGTCTCCAAAGCGAGTTCCAGGAAAGGCGCAAAGCTACACAGAGAAACCCTGTCTCGAAAAAACCCCAAAAAAAAAAAAAAATCAAAACAAGAATCACAAATTTTACATTGTGTGGCTCTTCTGGAGGTCTCTGTGCCTAACCATGTTCTCTGTATTCAGTTCCCATGCACACTCATCCATCCACACCTTACCTCCTCCATCCTGGGGAATTAGGATTTGCTAATTTATCTCCTTAGGCTGCCCTTTTTTAGGTTGGCCTACCTCACTAATTGTAGGATTCTGGAAAGAAGTTAACAAAATGGACTGCCAGGAACGCTGTGTCTCAAGTCATCCAGAGAGAGACAATAACAAGAGCTGGGACTATGTATAAGGGATCATACAACTTTGGTTGTGGGGAGAGTGGGGATGAACACAGCCACTTGGAGAACTGGGAGGTTACAGTGGTCAGGAAGTAGAGGAGGAAATGCCTGCACCTCTCCTCCCTCTCTAGCCTCTTCTATTGAATCCAACCTGGAGGCACAGTATGGTGAGAAAGGACAGGATAAGAGGTAGTGTCACATCTCCATAGATTCTGGTAGCAACTTTCCCTTTATTACACTTTTCATAAATATAGCCTGTTTTAATTTTCAAGCCTGCTACTAATACTTTCTCATTATCTTGGGGTCTAATTCTGTGATGTCAAAAATTATACCAGTTTTATCTACAATTGTATCTCTGACTCCATCCTAGGCCAGGCATACTGAAGAGACATAAGAAATAGATATGAAATAATTGACGGAAAGGAGAAGTATCAGTCTGATCAAGAAATGACTGTATTTTATTTTTATTCTTTTCTCTGCCGTGTCCCATAATGAGGTCTGCTTTGCTCCTTTAACGACTCTATCGATGACGATCAAAGTTCCTTGCTAAACACTTAGATTTGAAGTAGAATGTGTCTCTGGCAAAGTCGGTTATTGTCCCAACCAATAATGGTAGCACTAACTCCTCTAGCTCCTCAATTGCATTCATCTCCTAAGCTTTGACAACACACATGCAAAGGACTGTGGTGGTCCTTTCTCCTCTCAGCTCCCTTCAATTTCAATAGCATATAAAGCAAACTCTAAATAACAAGTACAAAGTTGTAAAAACAGGAGAAGTTGAGTGATGGGGATGACATAACTTAAACATGTTGAATTCTCATACCGTTTTTTCCCCAAAGGAAATTGTTTATATTCTATGCAAAAGCTCTTTGGATTCTCCAGTGTGTCTCTTTTCAGGTTACACTCAGTCTTGTCTTTCATCCTTATTTGTATGCCATTGAGCTGTACATGTTAAAACCAAAAAATATTTCATACAAATCAGCTACCAATTATTTTGCTCTTCATATCTGTGGGGGCTGGATAGATGTAGGAGGCAGATGATAGGATGCCTATTATAGGACAATGTCTTCTAGACTTGGCAGGGACTCTGTACCCATGAAATAACAGACATGGTTACCTAAACAAGATCTAAATGATGACAACATCAGTTGACAGGACACATGGATAGAGAAAGTTCTATGAGGTTACATCCCTAGGTGGTGAGCTGCTGGCAATCAGTGGCTGCTGAAAGAGCATAAATAAGCCTTTCCCAAGGACAAACATTCTGATAAGTTATCCAGTCCCAAGTGTTCAGCCTAAAACATATGTATGTAAAATCAACAGCAAATGGGCTTATTAATTGTGTGTGTGTGTGTGTGTGTGTGTGTGTGTGTGTGTGTGTGTGTGTGTGTGTATCTGTAATGATGGCAATAGTAGAAAAGGTCATGAACTTGAGAGAGATGGCAGATATGTTACAGGGGTTGGAGTTGGAGTCAGAGGAAAGAGGGATGGGAATTATGTGACTGCAATACTCACATAGGAAATTCTCAAACACAAACTTTAAAATAAAAAAAAATCTTGGAACCAATACAATGTTTACATGAGCAGAAATAAATTGTGAAGTGATCCTTGAACATACATGAAAAAATTAAATAAAAGAAACTCTGAAGGGGTGAGCACTTTAAGAAAAACAGCTGCTTACAGAATCTGAAACTTTGTTTAATATGATTTGAGATAGAATTTTCTTTCTACTAGTCTAAGGTCAACAACAATAGAATCTTATTGCACACACCAGAAAACAGCCCTGTATTAAGTATCTTGACATTCACTAAATGTCAGCAGTTAAGGTTGAAATTTTGAAGAGCCACTAAAGCAAACTGTCTCCTCTAAGTAGAGCCAATTAGTGAAGATAATAACAAATTTAATACAGTAGTTAAATGACATCTTTAGAAAATGTGTTAATGTATAGAGCTTTCTTTAGAAATATATTCTAACTGCCAAGCCAGTTTCTAGCAAGCTTACTCAGATAATTTAGCTGTCTGAGAATGACTGTAAATATTATGCAAGGTTTGCCAAATTTCCAAGAAAAAAAATGACTGAACAAAACATAGTATTAAGTATAATTCAGTGTGTCAGTGATGGTATAGAAGGAAACAGGGAGTCAGGACTGAGTCTTTTCAGTATCATAAAAATTTCTCAAATGAACAAGGGATCTGTTCAAGAGAAGACAGGCTAGAAAAATTACAAACTGGTAGTCAAAAGGTCATTGCACTGTTTAATGATGTTGCAAAGGAAAATAAAAACATTAATATTGTGTTTTGTTTAGTACATTATTATATATGCACTGTTTTGGTACACATCAAAAAATAAATCCAACTTTATTGCTCAGTTGTTTTAACCATAGGCTTACATTTCTGTGGATTTTTTTTCAGGAATTAATACTTCTTTTAATTCATTATAAGTAACATTTTAAAAGTTAAAAATAATTTTGGAAGTGACAAGGGTTTGATATTTACTTCTAACCCTGAGTGATTTTTAAGATATACTTCCTGTTTGACATGACTTATGGATAATGTAACATGAGGCTATGATAGGTTACAATGAAGTGAAATGTTGGCCAAAATAGATGCAAGAAAAATAGAGACTGTGGTGTCAGGCAATGCTCAGTGGTTAGATACACAAATCAATCAACGTAAGTCATCTACCTCATATAAACTAATAAGTCAGAATTACCTTTGAAATACCTAATGTATTACCCTCTTATCTCTCCAAATGTGACTTTACACAACAGATTTTTATAACATCAGGTGAAAGGTTAATTGTGACTAAGTGTTATACAATATTTAATATGCAAACACATGCTGTTTTGAGATATATGTAGAAGTGGAAAGTTCATTGCCTGAGCATGCTTATGATATGATTCTACCAGATATCGGGTTATGCTGTGTTCTTCCATGGATAGAGATTTCACAAGGAATAGAGACTAAGAAAATGAGAACCCGAACTCAAGTTAATTTGAGAAACTTAAGCAGATTTAAACAAGTTAAAATGTCTTAGTGATTGCCGTTTCTGGCATATTCAAGTGATTCAGTCTCCCGGAAGATAAGTTGAGAATTCTTCCTCCCAGTTCCTCTGGATTTGCCACTCAATCACATAAGACATTTTATTCATTTTTTAAAATTGATTGTATTCACTCAGTCTCTTCATAAAAAAGTAGAAGGATTAATCATAATAGTCTCCATTCAACTTAGAGTCTTGATAAAGAAAAATAAATCAATTAAAATTTGAGAACAGCTTTGCTTTCTGAGATGCCAGAATACTGAAGTTTCCTTTAAATCTCAGCAACTCTTCTGAATGAAGGACTGTAACATAGCAGCACCTCTATAGCACAAAGCTCTCTCTGCACAACAGAAAACACATCCTTTGGTGATGGGTCAATAATGAGTGTATTGGTGAATTTGGGGTGCACAGGGTACTTATCTATCTACAGACAGATTAGAGAATATTATCTAAGAGGTATTTTGAAGTGACAACTGTTAAGATGTGTGGCATGCTGTGTGAGATGTCACTAAATTACTTTATGTTACTCAGTGGAGTGAGGAAAACCCCAACATGATTGTAAGAGAAACTGGTTTTGGGGGAGTAGGAACAAAACTCAGTGTTTCACAAAGAGGGAAAGCTAAGAAACCTATGTGTCCCTCGGCAGATTTAGAGAGTAAGAAAGAAGATAGTGTGTTTTTTGAAGAGCAGTCAGGAGAGTGGAAGTAGTACATCTCATCCCATGGTCTGAACTTCATCACTTCCTTGTCAACAATCCACAAGGGCCAATCCTGTATCTTACCTGCCTGTGCTATGCAAGTGCTAGAGCTATGTGTGCAAAACTCTAGGGCAGGCTGCACGTCTAAAGATTTCTAGGGCGAGGTAGAGGGGCTGGCTCACATCAATCTGCAGGAAAACACAACAATCTGAGCAGAATCCATGTAGAGGTGAGCACAGCAACACACGCATTCCTGTAATCTCAGGCCTCGTACATGAGATGCAAGGCAGACACAAGAGAATCACTAGAAAGTGGCAAGCCAGCAAATGTGGTACATGCCATAGTGACAACAACACACACTTTCTCTCAAACAAGGTAGAAGGTGACGACTGACACCCAAGGTCTCCCTCTGACCATCCCTCAGTCACCATGGCATACATATGCCTGAATGCATACATACAAACTTGAAAATCCCTTAATAAAAATTAAAAAGCACCTCTATTATGCATTTTAAATTATCTCAAAGATGATACACATATATTTATGCCAATTTACCTCTGATTTATAAATGTGTGTACCATGTAATAGTGTAAATAGGCATCTTGGGCTCAGGATCGTCAAATAGATGTATCATAAGCATGAATATATAAAATCTATCTCCCTCTCCCATTCAACTTTATCATATAACTCTAGTTCATATACCTCTGGAGTATATCCCTGCAAATAAAGTTCAAATACTTGTTAATATTAAATAGATTAATAAGCAATGATTCTGGTAGACTGTGGAGATTTTGTTCAAAATGCTACATCATTGCTTCATATGTACTGTGACTTTGAATCTGTAATTTTATTTAACTTGGACAAAGTTACAACATATATTTCTTAGATACTACCTAAATAACTAAAGTCCAAATAGGTCAAGAGCCTGGTCATAAGCTGTTTGGTCAGCATTATTAGGCTAAACTATGCTATCCCTAAGTCAAAAAATGAAGTCCCAAATCCCAGTAATTTAAAATGTAACTATATTTTGAAAAAGTCTTTAAAGGGCATGAAGTTAAAATAAAACCTACAGAGTAGGTCCTAATCCAATCTGGCTGAAATCTTTATAAAAGAGAAACTAAGGACATGGAAATATAGAAAGGGAGGGATGGAGGGAAAAGAAAGGGAAGAAGGGAAAGAGGAAGCATAGAAACAAAGAGAACAAAACCATCCATAAGCCAAGAAACGTGGCCTCAGATGAAACCGACCACCACTTTGACACCTGACTTAGGGTTTCAACCCTTCAGGAGAGTAAGAAACAGGAGAGTGATGACTTTAGATTTGGAAGAACTCAGTCTGTGTTATTTTTTGCAAGTCCTAATAAGCTATTAATTCATAAACTAGATTTAATGATGTCTGGATTCAGAATGAACTGTAGCTCAAACTTCCCATAAACAAACTCAGCTTGATAGAGCTCTAATATTTAGAGTAACTTAGGTAATTCTCATTATGCCATCTGTTAGTTGAGGTCTTGCAAGAAGGAAGTCACAATGCAACATAAGTTGTGCAAGCATTTAATCAAGGGAAGTAGATGTCAGAGAGAATTGTAGGTAAGCCTGGAGGAGTTAAACTATGATGAAATTCTGACCCCAAGTGAAAGATGGAGAAAGAAATTGGTGGATATGGTCTCAACCACTAGACCATAAAATGGCAGTCCTCTTAGGAGCTTAGGAACCAAGCTGGCTTTGAGATGAGTCTCATTGTCTACACAGGTAAGTCCACCCTTTGTCCTCCACAGACTTGGTCATTCTCCAGAAGAATTTGTAGGAGACATGGCCACAATACAAAAATATGCATGAATACACCAGCTACGAATTGCTCAGCTACAAGTTTGTACAGGGATATGGGCCAGTGAGTACTCCCAGGCATCTTGTCTTCTAATTACATGACAATACGAAGTATTCTGGATTTCCAGAGATGAATTATGTTGACCACAACATAAGGAGTTAGTATATACAGTCATAAAATGCTTGCAGAGTATGTGAGCATGTTGAGGGCTTGAGAACCGTTAAGGAGCAAAGGAATATGAAAGCAAGTAACAGTAGAGGAATAACCATACCCCTTTCGTCAGCAAATTTGCAAAACAGTCAGAGTTGTGTATGCAGAAAGTCAAGTATACAGTTGACAATAATCTCTGAAAGGTTGTTTAATATTATATATATATTATTAATGTATATATCTTTAGTTTTTATGCTTTAACATTATGTACACATATGTTTATGTGTGTGCATGTGAATATACATGTGTAAGCCAGAAGTCATCATTCACCAAGAGTCCTTACTCTGACACTCTCCATCTAATTTTTTAAACACGTTCACTCATTGAATTGAAGCTCACCAACTCACCAGGGATCCGGCTGTCTTTGACTCCCACCCTCACTTCATTCCCAGCCCTTGGGGTTACATGCGTGCACTACCTCACCCAGCTTTTTAGGTAGATGCTGGGTAATCGGAAATAAGGTCCACAATCTTGTTCTGCAAACACTTTACTGACTGAAGGATCTCATCAAGCCTGAATTTAAGTTATTTTGAATGTACTGAAATAACCGATAAGATTATTTATCAAAGATTATATATCAAAACTGTGATCTAATGGAAAGTATTTCTCAGGAGGGTAATGATTTTATTTGGAGTTACAATTTTAAGAAACTAGACCATAGCAGAGCAAATGCAATATAATATTCTAAGACTGTTTCAGGTTTAGAAAACACCAAAATGATGAATGGTGTGATCCTGATCTAACTGTCCCATGATTTTAATAAATGACATAATCAATGCCAAAACTAAAAAAAAAAATTATTCAATTATTGAATTGAAATGGACATTTGACCTCTACAAGACACCATTTTGGCTACCCTGTCAAGACAGCATTTTCCTTATTAATTTAAGTAAACTTTAATATTCCTTCCAAACTTAATATTTTATATTTTAAAGGTGTTAGATTCTAATGAGCTCATTTTTTTGTTAATTTTTGAAAGCCTATGGCATGTCAGATGTCTTATTCCAATACTGCAGGAATATTTAGACTCGCCTTTGTTTAGGGGACAGTCAAGTCAGATGACTATGATACTGCACATGGAGGAGGCAGGGTTTGGATGAAGAGCTAGAAGCACTGAACATAAGTTTTCTCCAGTTACAAAGGGATGGGGAGGGAGTCCTGAAGAGCCAGTGAGGTGTCAGAATATGTGGATGATTGTGTGGAGCAAATGCAAGCGTTATGAGTGACAAGCTCCTGGAGACCAATGGGTGAAGCAAAAAGTGGCATGCAATTTTTATCTGGGAAAATATATTAAACATAAATTGGATCACTTTAGCCATTTAAGCATAGTTCAGTGACATTAAGTACAAGTACAGTGACAATATTGAGCAGCCATCATTAAAATAACTTAAACTAAAGCTCATATCCACTACTTATTCCCATTGATAGCTACAATTCTCTCTGCCTAGGTGAGTTTTATTCTAAATATCTCAGATATTTAAAAAAACAAATTTAATATATTTGGCTTTAGTTTCTAACCTAATTCAATTAGTACAATGTTTTAAGCATTCATCCATATTATAATAATTTTGAGAATGCCATCCATTTTTAAGATTGATAATAGTCTAGTGTGTTTATATTATACTGCTTATCTTTCTTTCAGAAAACCATTTTGAGGCCAATTTGGGCTCAATTCATGATAAACTAGCTAGGAGAAAATTCATCCAGTGTTTTTTCAATTATACCATAGAAGCAAAGTGCTGAAATTAGATTCTCAATGTAATAAGCAAAAGCGTTAATACATCCAAAGAGACATCTGTTGAATCTAGCGATAGACTGAAACAGGGGCTTTCTCAACAGCACTTTGGAAAGAACATTTTAATGTGACTACTGATTATTCTTTAAGGCCCTCATTAGGCTGAGTTTTGTAGGCTTGGAGACAAAATGAAAACGAACTTCACATTGTAAATGTGTTTTTATACCTAACCAAGAAATACAAGCATTCAGCAGAGATATGTGTGCCTATAGATTTGGTGACTGAGAACGTTTTCTATAAATCTGAATTATAAATGATCATTTATAATTCAGAAGCAGGTGCAATGCAAGTGTGCCAAGCTGTTGTGATGAGAAGTGTTATTTTCCCAAAATTGGCCCAAAATAATGCCGTTTATGAGAATATGGAAAAGTACTGATAGAAACACTCATGTGCTCTGAGTATCCTAAGCATTTAAAGACTTTCAAAACAATGGCAACTTGAGAACAGGATAGTTACAATTAAGACAGATCAGAACTTTCAGGAATAAGAATTGAGTGAAGTCTTGAGGGATCCCAAGGAGAGGAAACACACCTCTTGTAATGTAACCAGGACATAGATGTGGTAGAAGCAGCCTTTCTAGAGTTAATGAGGAAGAACAGCAATGCTAGGTTAGTGCTCCACAAGACAGCAAAGGAGCCAATTATTTTCATTTATTGAAGTGGCTGCATTTTATTCCTGTTCCCTTAGCTATCCCTAATTATAATCAGTTATTATTCATCTTTTTGCCCAATTATCCTTTACTGTGCATTTATTGTTGCTACACATTTCATCTGGAAATAGTTTTAAAATTAAATTAGATAAATATTAACCTAAGGTTATATGAAAAGATGATCCATCCAAAAGTCATTTTAAAACTAATTTCATGAATCTTGAGCTGATGAAAGTAATACCAATCTAAAATTCGTATTATTTTTAAATAAAAATCCATGTGTCTATTAAGATTGACTCAATATTTATCTTCTAGTTTATTAACTTTGTATAATTTAGTTTAATTTTTTTTTAGCCACGGTGTTTTTCAAAGACTATAGACTATCACAAGGCAAAAGCATAAAATATAAGTTAAAGAAAAGGAAACACATGAGTATGCTGATGTAAGGGGGCATTAGATTATACTCGACAATCTCCAAGAGAAAGAAAGAAGAAGAGGGAGAGGAAGTATTCATGCACACAAGTGTTTATAGATGACAAGAAAGTCATAATCTGAATTCTAAGAAAAATAAAAATGAATGTGTTAAAAGATGCATAAAGTGAATTTCACTTACATGAAGAAAGTAAAAAACTGTAAATGTAAAAATCTAAAATAAAATAAAATCTGTCATGTACAGAGACTTAGATTATGAAACAAAAATCATTAAAATTTTTAACATAAATGCCATGTTTCACATTTGTCATTCCAGTGTGCACACAGTGTGCTGTGTGATGAAATCAGTTTGGAGATATGTCCATCTTGTGTACATTGGAATTGATCTCAGGATGTGTTGTTCTGCAAGTCTAGTAATAAAGGCGACCTCATTAGTCTGTGATCTTCCCCAGTTTTGCACCCGAAGCAGAATTCTCTTGTATGATCACTTAACTTGCTTGCAAAACTTTTTTTCAAATGCAATTTTTGCTATTTCCCAAAACCAAATCTATCATGTAAAGGTTATGGATTTTCCTGCCACTGAACATTCAAAAGAACACACCATGAATCTGGTGGGCACTTGCCATCGGGAATTTCACAGGATGCTATGCACTTCAGTAGGATCATTAGATTAAGTGTGCAGCTCCTCCAGGGACTGATGCAAAATGCACTCTTTTTCACTTACCAGTGTAATTTCTCTCGCAGTTAAAAAAAAAATTAAATCAGGTGCATCAATTTATAGACACACCTGTATGCTTCCCATAAAGACCAGGGCAGTGTAGACATGTTCCTGTAATAGCAAATCACAGGACATTCCCATTGTTTTCTCTTTGTTGTAGTAATAGTGATTTCTGTGTCCCTTATGGCTTCTAATTTCTTCAAGACCTGTATTCTTCATAAGTGACACAGATATGTATAAGAAGCAGTAGGGAAGAGACTATAATTGTCCTTCTGGGTCAAAGCTTACAGTTAGGTTATGCCTGTTACTTCCTAGGAAGCTGGGCATGATCCAGAAAATCATGTCTGTCTTTGAACATCAAAGCTCATTATTTTGTTTGAAAAGCAGTCCTTAGTATTTCCTTAACATGAGAACGCACTGAGGCAAAGCAGTTTTCAAAGAGGCCAGAGTTAGAATACACTGTAGGTTTCTGAAAATATGTGGCCCAGTGACTTTGTCTGCAGCTTTACTAACTATTCATAAAGATGTACTTCCATACTAGGGAGGGAAACAGAAATAGTGATACATTTTGTAGATGGTACTGATGTACAATAAATTAGAGAAGGTATGCAGGAGAGAAGCTGATAGACTTCAGTGAACTGTAATACAGATAAATGCAAATCTGCAAAAGAGAATGGATATGATTGTGATTCCCTACATGTACAGAAAAGAAGTGGATGATCGATGTTTAACACAAAAAAGTAGAGAAATTTGCCAAGAACAAATAAAATCCATGAAAATTCTACCAGATAGCAGTTTTCATGCATAGTCAAGGCTCAGAATAGAATTTGGTGAAATTAACCCTCAAGATGATATAACATTATCTCAGAACTTTAGTCACTCATTATCATTATTATACTTATTATCTAACATGCACCAATAACTGAGCCAAATATTGAGTATACATTGTGGATAATATACATTTGAAGATAATATGTATATTGAAAATATGTCTAGGATCATGATATGTGTAAAAGTAACTGCTTGTGTGTTCTACAACATCTCATATGTTTGATTGGATTTGAGATTTTCATCTGTGAAAACCAGATCAATGAATGAATTCTCTTACCTTCCTTGGTTTATTATGAACGAGGCTATGTCTCCTCCTTCATCACTTCTGAAAGGAGCTGCTGTGTGTCTGTTTCCATGTTCGTGTGTGCGTGTGTGTGTGTGTGTGTGTGTGTGTGTGTGTGTGTGTGTGTGTGTGTGTGTTTGCAATACAGTAGATATTTTGCAAAATGTACAAGGCAGTCAAGAAATCTTGAGATGCTGATTTGGAGCAAAAGATGAAAGGAAAATGGGTGTCTGAGTCCAAAGTGCTACAGAAATACTAAATCATTTAATGTTCTTGCATGAAGTATTCAGTGAGTATCACCTTGTAGTTTTCAAAAAGGAAAATTCCCATAACTAAAAGATCTATTTATATTTATTTTAACCCATAGTACTGTTAATTTTGTAAATAAATTTTAATTTTAAAGAAGACATTTTATATCACAGAACAACTCTTTGGCAATCAAAAAAAAACTCTGGTTGCAACCAAAATCTTTAAAGATACAATGACCTCCCCAAATCATTTTTCAACTTCCCACATGAAAAAAAAAAAAAATCATAGGTGGTGTAAGGAAAGGATGTTTGGGGTAGCAATCCTAGAAAATAGAAGGTTTCTAAGGTGAATTCTTTAACAAAACATACCTCAGATAACTGGGTATGATTTTTCTTTGAAGCTAGAATGGGAAGGGCTAGGTCCAGCCCCAACTTGGTATGCCCGCGTGTTGACTACCCAAGGTAGGCCTTACCCTCTATGAGGAGATAATGGGGGTGGGATGGGGGTAGGCAGCGGGGGAGCAGGAGAAGGGGAGGGAGACAGAACAGGGGTTGGTATGTAAAAGGAAAGAAAAAACAACAAAAAAATAACCCACTTCTCTCTTCCAATCCTGCCTCCAATCCTCACTTCTGATCAGTATTGCTTGATGGAAAGATTTTGGCAGACGGGGGGGGGGGGGGGGGGGGGGGGGCATTTTATTGCAGACTAGAAGCAGACTATGAAGTGGAAGACTCATCAGAAACAAAACCAGATAAGCTCCAATTAAACTAACTGCTTGCTGGCAAACCCCAGATGCCTTGGAGGACAGCTTTGCTTAACTAAGGTTTACAAAACAAACAGGCTGGTTTCAGGGGTCCATTTGGAATAGCCCATCAAAGAATGACTCACAGTTAGTTGTTTTGGTTAGATCACTTCTCATTTATTGTCCCCTGGCCAGAGGGTGAGGTTGGAGGGGACTGTAGAGAATCAGGACCGCCCTGTGGCACCACTGTTTTCTTCTGACATAATTACTGAGGAATTCAGGGGATCACTAAGTTCAGGTCTCTTAGTTATATTTTAGAACCTGGCTGCATAGCGATATATTTCTTTCACTAGCCTCGCTTTCACAATGACTTTCTGTAAACCCTAGGACATGATTACTGTTACTCCTAAGATCAGTCCTTCCCAGTCCTTTGTTCTTTCATGGATTTTTTTTTTCTTATGAGGTATATCTAGTTTTTGAGATAACTCACTCTCGCTTTTCTGTCTTCTACAAAGAGTAAAAACACTGCCCATTGGTTCCAGCCAGGGATCTTTGGAAGCCACCATTGTCAAACTCTCGTTGTTAGGACTTATTAGTCATTTAAGAATGATCTTAAAAGGCAGAATTTTTATTCTTGCTACTTATATTAATTATAAATCCACTACTCATTCTAATACACACTTACACTTTGGTATGAAAGCCATACCTTTTACAGTAGAATACACACCTTATGCATCAGGAAGCCTTTGCTGGGACTACCAGGAAAATCACATGGCATATTTACAGGGACATTAGCCTTCAAATAGAAAGGAGACTTTGCTCTGGGAGCTTTCCAAGCTAAATTTACATCCAGGTGTTATGTTTCATTGAGAGTGTGCACCATATTCAAAATATAGATCATTAAAGGCTGCATGTAAATTTCAGAAAAATTAGTGTCAGGAGAAATACATAGTCTGCTGAAGAAGCTGCTGAGATTAAATAAAAGGGAACCCAAGGCACCTATCAGAGGACCTGTTCTTCCTTCACACATCAGGTCATGAAAAAAAAAATACAGATGCCAGATTCCTCAAATTTGAACATTTCATTTTGAAATGAAATGTTATCAAACCATATTTGTTGAGAAATTTGTCATCAAATTCATCCAAACCTTTAGCATAACTTGAGAGGTTATTTTATCTGATCCTTTATGTAAGTTATATATTGAAAAATGATATAGATAGATAACTAAAGATATGATGTACTCATGAGCTTCATTAAGTAAGTATTAATACATTATCAACTACTTGTCAATTAAGTAGGCAGAATTAAAATAATTCAAGCTTGCTGTGACCAGGCATATCAGTCTTTATTCAAAAAGCACTTCAGTAAGTGGGAAATGTGGATGATCCAAAGGAACTCATTAGCTTTACCTGAACCATGCATATATCATCAATGATCATATTCTGGATATTTGAGCAAGATATAATTTACCGACCAAATGACTGGGAACTTTTAGCTTTCAGTGGTCATGAACTGAACCATTCCATGTGACCAGACTGTTATCAGGAGAACATAATCAAATAATTCTAGACATCTGACCTGCAGTTAACAGAATCCCAGGACCACTGGTGTTTTACAAGGAACATCCCACTTTAGTGTATGATTAATTTCCACAATAGGCCTATACTTAACATGGAAGGACCTATACATTAGTTATTCAGATGTACTAATAAGCTATTGGTAAGCCAGAGGCAAGTAACACCTTGATGCTCCCTCTGTTTCCAGAATTGTTTCAGCTCTCTCTCTGTTTCTTCCCTGATTCCTTTCCAATGTGTTCACATTCATGCTTTAGCCATTCCCTTTTACATAGTCTACCATCACCACTTAAAATTTTAAAATCTCAATGAAACAGAAAAACATCCATTTTAAATTCAACATCCAGTGTCTCATGCAGTTGAGCTTTTATCTCACTGCTCTTTTGGAGCAACAACATTCATGTTGTAAGCCTGAAGTTGACTTTTAATTTAATGGGAATCTGCCTTACTTCCAGTTTTCAGTAAGTATGGAAAGTTTTCTCTTCTTTTTCAGTTTCTTGACACAGCCTTTTCCTCTCTTCTTAACTTCTCAGTTCTTTCTCATTTTTACTAACAATTATCTTTTTGGTAACTGTCCAGTACTCTGCTCTTGGTCAGCTATACTCCTGCCTTGGGTCATCCTGCACACACACTCTCGTGGTTTGAACACAGTGCCATGGTAAACTATCTAGATATCCCAACCGTTATGATAAAGTAAACATGATGCTAGCTTCACTAATTCTACATGGCCAAATTCATTCTTTCTTCCTCTATCTCATCCATCAATTAACCAGGCAATAAATTTGGAGTCATCTTTATACTCTTTATTATTTAATCAAGCAATAAGCCACAGTTATTGTATACCTCTAAAGTATCTCTTGAATTTTCCCCTCCTTAATTCATTGCTAGTTCAGTTGACTGCACAGGCTTTTCCTTCTGATGCCCCGAATGTTACAGTTCTAAATAATGTCATGTCTTTAGTCTGTGATGATGTACCTCTCTTCTTTCCCACACTTTTTAAGATCACCCTATAGCCAAGAGGAATGAAGATACAAATCTTATCATATCACTGTCTTCCATGATTCTTGAATAACTTTTGATGAGTTTCAAATGTCATAGAGTGGCACAGCAGGCTGATGTGATTGGGCTCAAGGCATATCACACCAGCCCCATTTGTAACTGTTCACCACTTTGATCTAATTCATTTCCAATGCTATGGAGTTTCTAGCAGTTCCCCAAAACATATCATATCATATAGCTCTAAAATTCCATATCTTTCATTAGGCATCATCTCTGCTGAGAATTATGGCCTTAACCTTATCAAATGAAATAATTCTTGCTAATCATTTAAGACTCTGCAATACCATATGACCCTAGATGATGCATGTGTATACCCCTAGATGTGGCTGCTTGTGAAAAGAAGCTGCCATGTCTATTTAGTAAGACAACAGCAACATCACCCACTTAGATGGAAAATAACCTATCTTAGGTTCACAATTTGACCACTAATTTGGGAAAACTATATGTCCCTGGAAAAATCACTCCACTACTGTGGTTTTAAACTTCTGTTTGCCTTCAATAAGCAATTAAAGTAAATATTCTCCAAATTCTCTTTTGCTTCTGTTTTCTGTGTCCTTTCTCCAGGAACAACACATTTCAGAATTGTCAATAAATCAGCAGTGTAGTACAACTACAAGCCTTGTTGTTTATTGATCATTCCCAGGTAAAGTGGCTTTTATATGAAATCAATACATGTGTTAAATGTATTCAAAGTAATTGCTTTATATATTTAAAGCAAACAGTGCCCCTAGAAATGAGAACTTCCTAGCCCCACCTTGTGGACCACAGGGTTATTTTCTGTTTTCTCCTCCTTGATGAAACCTACCAGCTCTGGAAAGAGAAAGCAGAAAGGAAGGAAGGGGCATGCACTTTATACTCTGTCCCAGACTCACATCTTATCACTGTCATTAACTTCCTTTGTGAGATTAGCAAAGTTATATAACTATGTTCCTTCACTATTAAGGTGGGCTCAATTGCTACTATGGGACATCAGTAGATCAAACATATGTCAAACTCAAGACAGTGTGTATGAACAGTGGTGACATTCAGCTGCTATTATACTAATTAGGAGAGAGAAGAATAGGCAAGAACAGTTGCTGAGTCTTTCCCAGTAAGGGGACATTTATACAACTGTTAGTAATGGGGAAT
This sequence comes from Peromyscus californicus insignis, assembly GCF_007827085.1. Lineage (NCBI taxonomy): Eukaryota > Metazoa > Chordata > Mammalia > Rodentia > Cricetidae > Peromyscus > Peromyscus californicus. The sequence goes on along the minus strand of NW_026294424.1, from coordinate 43,659,181 downwards.
CAATGTTATGGTCTTGTATTGGCTTGAAAAAAAAAAACTGATATGAGTTGGATTTACAGATTTATTTTACAGACAGCAAAGATAAAGGTCAGAGAAGTCAAATGACTTATCCCAAAACAAGTCCCCACCACCTGATACTCCAGAGACTTGAACCTATGCTTCTGGGACTAAATGTAGTCCCTTTCGTTGGAACTGCTTTAATGTTGGTTTATATCATAATCACCCATAACACTGCTGAAGCACTGATTGCTATGCTGACCCTTGAGAGTTTGATTCAGTGGTTCTGGAATGGCCATGGACTCACACTGTGAAAATATGCCATGTGTTGCTAATGTTGTAATTTGAATTGTGCTGCTGCAGATAAATGCATTCTGAACTGGTTAGGAAATGTTCTTAGCTTTCTTAGACATGTCACCTGTAGAGACAGAAAGGGTGTGAATGCCAAAACTGCATGTCTTATCTAATTCCTATTGCATTTTGTATGGGGAAGGACTGAAAACGTCATCATGTGCAGTCCTTTCCCCTAGCTGGCTTTCACCAGCATATGCTTAGATAGGAACACAAATTTCTGAAAAACCATAGTCCCAGATTTATTTGATAAAAATTGCAGTTTGCCTTGGCTGATGTGTGTGCAGTCATACTTAGAGCTTATAGAATGCTGTTGTGTCTGAGATGAGAAATTGGCTTATGGGAATCATCATTTACTTTGTGCAGGGGAAAACCTTGCTGCCTTTGTACTTCCAAGGAGAAAGAAAATATAGCCCAGTGCCTTCTGCAAAGATGAAGCACAAAATGAGTGGAAGGAATCAACAATGCCATCTATTTATCTCCTCCGAGAAGAGGGAAACATGGCCTATTCCTAATTTTGTTTGTTAAGTGTGCAGTGAGGACTCCCCGCTCAGGTTTCCAACTCTTACATCTGCACAACCTGCTAGAAAGGGCTTTAAGGAACTTAAAGTGAAATTACCATTGGTAAAATTGTTTCTGAGGAGAATAGCCTTTCACTCGGTGCCCGGAGGAAAGGGGTGAGAAAACAAATAGACAAGCAAGGCAAGGAGGAGTCACTGTCCCAGACTTCAGATTCAATTAGATCCCAGCTCTAACAAGTGTCTCTGCAAAAGGAGAAGCCATTTTTAAACCGCTCAGTTTCCTTATTACTGTTAAGTACAGATAATATACAGCTCACAGTGCAATCCTGACGGATAATGAGGTACATATAGGAGATTTGCCACCACCTTATCTTGAACAAAGAAGGCACTCCATAAATTCTTGTCACCATTTCCTAAGGACTATACAACCCGTAGCTCTTCTTTCATTACCTCATTCCCTTTCTCCCACAGCCCCTGCTCTGCAGGAGGCAACAAGCAGCTGAAAAGGTGACACTTAAAAACCCTACTTTTCTCATCCTTCAATTAGGAAAAAAAAAATCTGCTCCACCCAGCTCCAATATGAAATCTCCAGGGTACCTCTCTGCACTTAAAAACATCAGATGCTCTCCACTTCAGCACCCACCTTTTAGGCAGGGCAGGTTGATCATGTTAGCATTCCAAAACCTTAAGTTACTTTGAGTATGTTTTAGTTTCTCCATTAGCAATATCTCATAAAATTCAATTGTGTATTTTTTCCTAGAGAAAATTGGGAATCATTTTATTTATTTACACTTCAATACTGAATATACAAGAGTGATGTATTACCCCTATTTGTGTTCATTAAAGGTGGAATGAGTATAATTATGAAAGTGAATATTTATTAGTTTGCATAGATATTTTACCAACTGTCATCGCATCATAAAAACAAAAAAAGGAAGGAAAAAAACAACAAGAAAATAAAAACACTGACTGCATGTCAAGTTTGCCCTTGATGCTGGGGACCATGAATGAAGCTGACAACAATTCTGCCTAATGGCATTTAGAGTCAAGTGAGAAAAGCCCACAAGTGAAGGCAATGCATCGTCTATATCACTGTGTTAAGGGATAAGGAATATGAAGGAGATTTAAAGAGCTGGGTTAGAATTAGAAATACAAGACTGTAATTTTGACTAAAGTACCTTCCAAGCTTACCAAATTCAAGGTCAACAGATCTCTGAGTACAAAGGCCCTGAAATGGAAGTGTGCCTACTCTAATCAAGGCACTGTAAGGAAATCTGTGTGGTCAGGGTGAGGAAAAGTCAGAATAATAAGAGATGAAACCAGACAGTTGTCATCTCATACTCCATTGTAAGTGACATCTTATTTTTGTTGTTGCTGTTTCCTTTTTTTATTAATTGTTTTTATACAATGTATTTTGATCATGTTTCTCCCTTTTTCCACCTCTTCCAGGTCCCCTTCCCTTCCTCATCCAACCTGTTGTATATACTCTCTCTCTGCTTCTCACTCTCTTTCAAAAAGGAAACCAAAAAACCCAAAGAAACATAAATAAAAACAAATCAATACAATAATACTCCACAAAAAAAACCAAGAATGGAAATAAAAATCAGACAAACTATCAATAAGACAAAAAGAAAAAAAACCCAAACAAATCTTTTGTTTGTTTGTTTTAGAGTAAGACCTATTGGAGAATTTACACAGACACACCTCATGATGATTTGACTATATTTAAAAAGGATTTGCCCTGACCTTTCTCTCCACAGAATAGATTATGGGGAAGCAAGCACATATGATGATCATTTTGGATGCCTCAGCCAGGAAGAACAGGATGGGGGTTTTGATCTGAGAGGTCACAGTGAGGTATTGGGAACTGACCAAACACGTTTACTCATGGTTTATATGGGAACCGCAGGTTCTCCTATACAGCAAGTCTGGAGTCGCTGCTGTTTGCCTACCCAGGGAAGTCATCATCCTGAGAAAGCTGGAGGAGGTGGAAATAGTCTACCCAGCAAAAGCCAAATGGTCAGCAACAAATTATCATATGATTTCATGTAACTTACTGAATTCTCCTTTGCACCGCTTCTTGAAGACTCCTTGCTTACTAACACATGCTTTGGCTCCCTTGTTGATACAGAACTACACACATCACTTTATCATCTGGTTTTCCAGTCATTACTTTACAAATAACCTCTTTCAACTGGAGATGGAAGGAAAACATCATCATGTAGTCCTTGCTCTTCTATCTCTCGCAGTTAATTGCTTATAGAGCCTATTGGTTCAGTTGCTTCTGTATCTCTGTGTTCAGCCTACTCTCCTCATGTAGTCGATGGCATTCCAATTCACTTCTTACCTGGCTTCCTGGAAGCTCCTTTTCCTTAGTCTCTTTGCCTTTAGTTCACTAATCCTCATACCTTAACCCCAACCAATTTTGAATATACAGCAGCCATAATGACTTGTCCAACGTACGATTTGATGATCTGTTTACAACTATTCAATGGTCCCCCAGCCTTCTTAATGTTAAGAAAGAAAACCTAATGCTCTTAATGGCCTTCAAATAGCCTTTCTGGGCTGGACCTGCCTATGGAACCGCCACATACCTTGAGGTAGAATATTTTCCTGAGACAACTCTTCTTCTTTGTTGTCTTTCCCAAAGCAATCTTATATGGGACAATGAGCTGTTGCCATGTTTTAGAAAGTGTGTTTTCTCCCATGGTCATAAGCTCCTTTGCCCACTTTCTCCTTACATGGAACATATTTTCTCATCTTTTACTACCCATGTTTTTCCTTCATATGGCAGCTGCATTGAGGTTTCGTTCTAGGTAATCTGAGTAGTTTCAGTTGTGACTGATGTTTTCAATGAGTTCCAACTGAACAACTTTTCCTCTCAGTGTAACATCTCACAACTGCTTTCCCAGTTCTGCATTCCCTAGTGGTCTACTGATGCCCAGAGAACAAGAGCTACCTCAATTATATATTTCCATACACCACTAGCACTTTTTGAATTGCCTTGAGTAGAATGCAAAATCATAAGCAGTGTATAATTGATCCCATGAATTATGTAACTAAACACACTGGTTAAAATATTCAGCATCCTCTCTTGAGTATCTGTTTGTAAAATCTTCCTAATCTTATTTATATCTAAGGCCATGACCTCATACTCTGTCACTGAAAATGCACTGGTATATTGGAAAAAAAAAGAAATGTAGAAGAAAAGTCTAGGCTTCTGCTAATTAAAACTTGATGACTACTACAATAGACCCAATTAAGGTAAACTTCCTCTTATCTTTTCCTTTAAACATACAAATACAAGCAATAATGATATGAGACAATAAACCTAATAAGGTATCTATATTATGGCTGTAAGCATTTATTGTGTTACATTTGAACATGCCTTTAAACATTATGTTTTCTCTTACCTGCTTGTCCTTTAATCACATGCACATATAGAGAGACCTATAAGGAGCCCTCAAGCATTAACTTGTCTACAACAAATTGGCCCTAGGTTACAACATAAGTTGAAAGATGGTAATATTTCTATGTTTGATACAATGGGCCATTACCTCTTTGTCTTGATTCTCATGAAAGAGCATTTGCTAAACTTTCTGTGGGCCTCTCTCATGACTTCTGCCTGTGCCCATTTATCTACTTTTTCTCCTAGAAGGACATTTATTTGGTTTCCCTCCTGTGTACACCTTTGCTATGAATTCTGCATTCACCCATGTCACTTCAGTTATTACCATTATATGAGGGGCTTAATCTCTAACTCTGACTCTTTTCTCAAGGCATGGATCCACATTTTAAATCATCAGCTAATCTCTCCTTGGATTATCTGATTGTTTCCCAAATATAATTTTATTCACCTTCACAGAAGGGGTCGAGTGGCTATCTGGATAGTCACGCCTAGAGGTGGTGATCATAGGAGTGTGTTCCCAGTGCTCTCATTTACTAGGTGACCTATCAACACATAGAGATTGAGCTAAGGGTTTGTCTGACTCCGAATACAACAAACAGGATCATCCTGTTTGATGCTTGAAAGTTGGAGGTGAATACATGCACTGATAGAAATAAGCACTGTAAGGTTAGCTGAGATAGATGGCAGACTGCCACTCAACTAATTGAGTTCCTCTGTTCTGCTGCTTTCTAAGTCTTGATGCATCCATCCTTCTTCAAGGTCATGAGTTAGCTCAACTTATTTTCAACATATCCAACCACGTTATACATTTCACTAATTAGTACCAGTGAAACTCTGGCAAGCAATTGCCCTTTGTTTTACAACCAGCTAAGATGCTGCGTGATGCCTGCTGACTTCAGCCTGAGTTTCACAATCTTTTGTTAGCTTCATTTTTCCATCTGTGTGACTGATGGTCTCTACATCAGATTGGGAACAGCCTATCTACAGGGCTTCTGTCCTCTTGCTTCTTTTCTCTGTTCTCAGGTTGTTGTGGTTGACTTTAATTTTTACTATAACTATATGAAGCAAAAAGGGCACAACTACGTGTGCCTTATTCACCTGGACTGCTCATTGCATCTTTATTAAACTTTCTTATAGATATATGAGGCTTATCATCTTGGCTCCGTCATATGTTAAATCCCTTGGGTTTCATAATAAGTGCAAGTCTAGAAGGGGAGGTAAAGGAGGTACACATACTGCTGGTTCCAAAAAGATGATGAATGTGCATGAGAAAGTAGGTTTAATGTGCAATGGCATTTCAGAGGTAGCAGCAAAGAGAGAGGTTAGAAATCAGCAGGAGGGTTGGTGGAAAGAGAATTGCTAATCTCAACTTTGGACCGTTGCTGATAGAATCCATGTGGTATACATGTGAAGCCCTATATGAGAAAAGGAATTCGTCTTCTGCCATGTAAACATTCAACAACTCGTTATGGTAACTCTATCACCAGCAAGCTCTTCTCTAGGTGCTAGAGGCAGCATGATGTCACCAGTTACTAAGAGGGCAGCATACAGGTAGCATCTATACAAACAGAAGAGATAGAAAAATGAATATGCTAAAATATTTTTAAAACTGGATGAATTCAGAAAGAGTGGGGAATGCTGCGCAAACAGAAGTACTGGTATTTGATGGAGTGTAACTGGGCAATAGTGACACATAGTAATTTGCATGGAGTTGATCCTGTAAGCATGTGATGAGAAAAATTAGAAAGGGCACAAATTTGACAGAGGGGTCACTGTGTACAGAGAGACTCTGAATCACAAAGGCCAAAATAGCAATCATCTTGATTGACTCCAAAACCTGAAGGAGATATATATATCTCTATCTCTATCTATATATAGATATAGAGATAGAGATAGAGATATATATATCGAGAGAGAAAGAGAGAGAGAGAGAGAGAGAGAGAGAGAGAGAGAGAGAGAGATGAACAGAGAGTCAGAGACAGAGACAGAGAGTGTAGTCTGTAGTAAAACTGGACTGAAATGTTACTAAGAAGGACCCAGAACATAGTGGGTGTGGTGAGAAATCCACATGCAATTAAGAGCTACCAGAGGGCTATCAGCATGGAATTTACACAAAGAACATTCATTTCAACTTGGCTGCTGTGAAAACTGTACAGGTGTGAATGTGACTGTAGCCAGCCAGGTGTTTGTTACATGGCAGCTTGCCACATGTAGCTCTGGAACATAGCAAGGGTCATGTTAGCATATTCGTAAGAGTGATCAGGTACAACTTAGGTTTTTGAGGTGGAGCCACCAGGGTGTGTTGACTGCATAATAATAGGATGGCCTGGGTGTTCCACCATATAGTGAACACTGAATGAATGATGGTTAAGTCATTAAGAGGAAGGGTTGAGTTGCCATTCTTGGTCCAAGGCAGACTCCATGTACTTTCTGATAGATGTCCATCTCTCTTCTTTCCTGCTCATTTGCTGCCTCTGGAATCTCTCTGCACTTTAAACAGATCTTCTCATGCACACTAACCTTGGTGTCAGCAATATATCTCTCTCTTTAACTCTCCTTCTAGCCTCTAAGCTCTATGGTATTATTTTTATCTCTCACAGCTCTTGCATGTCTTACACATGGAACAAAATAAGTATGAGTTGTTCTGAGGAATGACTGAAAGCAGAAACGAAGTGAAGCAGAAAGTCAGTGAAGGAAGATACCTTAGAGAAGTGGGTTACTCCTCAGGCTAGCCTCCCGGAACCCAAAGAGCTCTCCAGAGACTGAGCAACAACACAGCTGTAGTTGCTAAGCTCTGCCTCGATAGGAGGCTAAGGATGGAGTGTCCAAGGCAGGTTGGAGGCTGACGACCCACTGTGACTCTGGCTTGGCTAGAAGAACAGGCTCTCCTAGCAGAAGCAGGTTCCTAGCTTGCTCTGCCGCTTCCCAACTTTGTAATGTGTGTTTTAACCATTCTAAGTCACAGCTTCCTCATGTGTAAACGTGGATATAAAAGAAAGAGCTCCGATCTGGGTACTGGAAATCATTCTCATTGTTCTGACCAGTAGAGGACTTAACGTGCCCTCTGCCCTGCCCAAATGCTTTGACAGCACCAAATCCATCGGTTGCCCTGACAAAGCTGTGAGTCAGGCACTGTACCAGTCCCCTGTTATGAATCACTACCATAAAGCACCACAGCAACCAGCAAGAGAAAAAGCTCCCCAGACACACAAGAGAAGAAAAAAGAAAACGAAACGTTGACAGGGAGCCAGAATTACCTGCTTGTTAAACCCAGTTTTTCTGCTGTTGTTGACCTGAATAAAACAAACCTTCATAGCTGCAATGTTTTCATTTTTAAAATAGACCGCTATAAGATACAATGAGACAAACCTGTAAAAGTACAAATAGAGGCAAAACTACTCTAATAGCATTGGTACATGCAGATGTTGGCAGAGTTAAACTGAATTTTTAACTGAACTGTGTAAGAAATCAACACATTTAAAGGTGGTATTCTTAGGACAAAACATGCTGTCTCTAAAGAGAGTTCTCTGACCACTGGAAAAAGTCATGATGTCATGGCTTAGTACTGTCTCACACTCAGATGAATGTGGTATGTATGTGCATGACAGCATGTGTGTGTGTGTGTGTGTGTGTGTGTGTGTGTGTGTGTGTGTGTGTGTCTGTCCGTGTGTGTGCAGGGTTATATGCGTGCCCATGATGTGCATCCATTATGATAGCAGAGTAAGACACAAGTCACCTTCTGTGACTCTATTCCTATAAAATGGGGTTTCTCACTGAACTAGAAGCTCATAGCTTAAGCTATGTTGACTGGCCCACTAAGTTACTGATATTTATTCCTGTGCCTGAAAATCTTTATGTAGTTGTTGAGTTTCAAACATGGGTCCTAATGTCTGCCAAGCAAGTACTCTTACCAACTGAACATCTGTACTGCTCTCTACACTGCACATTTTAGCTGGAACTGAAAACATCTGTAGCTGAAGCGCTTAATTCAGTTCTAGTTTTATCTACCCTAGGATGTCTGAGACGGTTCATTGGGGTCTTGTGTGAGAGTTCTTTCTCCAGCTAAGAAATAACTGTGCCTCCATCATCACCTGTGATCCTCCTGGACACTGCATAAGAAGGAGTCTTTTCATTTTCATATATATATATATATATATATATATATATATATATATATATATATATATATATATATATATATATATCTCAGGGGATATTCCTGAAACTCACTTTGCTCCTAGACTTTTCTCCAGGTATGTCTGACCACTAGCATGAGAGAACAATGTTCTTCTGTCTATGCATTGCCTTGTACACTCTTTAAATAGTTGAGTGTTCCTTTCCTAATATCTCAAAGTGTAAATATGAAAGTTCAGAGATAGGATGGCTAATTAAAGTTGCCCATTCCTTCTGGGAGACAATTATCTTTCTATGTACTACACGAGTGCATGTGAGAGTGCACTCCTGCACACACACACATACATACACACTTTCATGAACCATTATCCCAGTGAGCTTTCTTTTTCCTAATGCAGTAGAGTCACTGTGTGTAGATTGTACTTTAGACTATCTTCTTCCTTAAAGAAATGTTTCTTGTCAAAATAATTTTGGGATTACCAATCTTTGTATGGTTGGCAGAATAATAGTCCTCTAAAAATAACTACATCTGAATTTCTAAAACTTGGGGATGTTTTAGGTCATATAGTAAAGGGTACTTAGGTTTGGTGAAATTAAAATTGTCAGTCAGGTGATCATAAAGGAAGTACTATATTCTTTATTATTCTGTAGACCTGATATATAAACAAACATGGTGGCCAGGAATGCAGAACAGTTCATGTCTAAGTGATGATGCAAGGTGGAAAAGACTCACAGGATGATCACCCAGGAGGCCACCAAAAGCTAAGACAGTCTGGAACCTCTGGAAACTAGAGAAAGAAAGACAGTAGATGCTTGCTTTAAGCTTGTTCAAGTAATGCAGGCCACCGTTACCGTAATTTTAGCCAGTGATAGCTAGTTCAGACTCTGGCTTCAGAATTTCAGATAATGAATCTGTGTTGTTTTAAGCAACAAAACATGGAGTAATTTGTCATAGCAGCAATAGAAAATGGATACAGCATTATCCATTTACAGCATTACACTCACAGAAAATAAGCAACCTGAGAGAGAACAGCTGGGATGCTAAGTTTGAGGAGACAGGTCATGAAGATAATTCAAGAAGAAAGAGACCCTTTCCACTTCCCGAGCTTCTGCATTTGAAGCAGAAGGAAGGGCTGAACACATTTTTTTTTCTTTGCTGGTTTATTTTAAAATTAGGACTTGAGTGATTATGGAAGAGTGATGAGTTAAGAACACTGACTGCTCTTCCAGAGAACACAGGTTCAATTCCCATGCACTTGACAGTTAACAAACATCTGTAACTCCAATTTCAGAATATCTAACATCCTCTGCTGGTCTCTGCAGGAACTGAATGCATGTGATGTACAGACATACATGAATGCAAAACCCTTGATACACACAAAAGAAAAACAAGTAAATATTTTTAAAAGTAAAACTCGGTCCATTTCCTCGTTCGTAGGCAGCTCCAGCATCACTGGCTGCTACTTCACAATGGATCCTGGAAGCTATGCCTTCATTGATGCTCCTGAGTTACGACAGTCAACATTTAGAAGCAATAACACAGAAACAAGTAATATTAGTCTATCCTTCATGACAACCTCACATGCCTTCATTTTGAGGTCAATTTCTCTGATATTCTCTCTAGAATTTCATTCTTCTGTAGTGTGCATTTCTTTCCTGCTTGTGAAATAGCTGGTGTATATGTATTTTAACTCCTGTTGACATAGGAGGAAGAGGGCCAAAGTCCTGGCTGTGCCACCTTGCTATCAGGCCTCAGCCAATAACCCCAGAGAACTCACATTAAGAGAATCAATGTCAGCCATGACCATGACCCACTTCCTGCATCGCAGTGGACCTTCTCTAATTGTCCATTCTCTCAGTCCTCTGTTCAACGTGAATGGAGAAGGTGGGCAGCTCTCAGCTCTGAGAGCGAGGACATGACTCATGGGTTTCATTTACTCTGACACAACAGAACAGAAACATGATCTCAATGATAACTATGTCTTTCTTCACACATGCTTGTATGTTCACTACCAATGGAGATGGCATAGGAAAAGTAGGGAGAGAAAGCAACTGGGAAAGAAGACATGGAAAACAAGAGGATTTGGAAACATTTTGAAAAAATAATTTTGAGGACTTTGCAAAATATCATGTGAAGTCCTTACAAGTCTATAAAACAAAGTATAATCCAGAACATTGCTCATTATCTCTGCAGATTTAGAATGCATTTAAGGCTAAGCTTTCTGGGTTCAGTTTCCCAAAGCCCTGCTCTGGTGCAAGGAATGAGGTAATGCAGTGTGAAGAACACTCTCCAGGCTCTGAGCATCATGCATGCAAGAACTGAGAAAATAAAGCTGATAGCCTGGGTGTGATGAATCCAGACAGTCAGGACTCTGTGAGTGAGGATGTGCCTCCACTTAAAATCAGACCTTGTAGATAGGACTAAACACAGCGTGGCTGGTGCAGTATCCATGTAGATGCCATCCACTCTGTTTTTTAAAAGCCTCTGCTCCTTTCCAAAGGCCATGTTGAAGCAGTTGCTAAGAAAGCCAAACTGAACAGGTTTTCCGTGTGTGTTGCTGCAAGGACTCTAGCCACCGCTGGAGCAAGAAAGTAAAACTAATTCAAGAGAAATAATTATCTGCCTGTTGCCTTTTCTGTAGTCCTTGTTTATTCCTGCTTTAGACCACAGTTGGGTGATCAGTGGATTGCTTAAATCTAATACAAGCCCCGTTCTTTTTAAGGTTCTTGAATGTCTCACAGCAGCCAAAGATTTGGTTCTTTCTTCTCTTACATGGCTCCCTTCCCCTTCTGATTCTCTCTCCACTCCCTTCAGTTTCTCTCCTTCCTCCTTCTATTTGGAGCCCCTTCCTGAAATCGTTTCTTTCTTATTTTTCATTTAACCCTGCTAAAGGAAGGAATAAACATTTAGACTTCAGGATGGCATTAGGGACATCTTATGTTTTTGAAGACCAGTGACATATTAAAACATGTTAATCATTGTGCAATGGATTGTGATTTATTTTAAGAAGAAATTTTTAAAAAGATAATGTTCACACACAACACACACATTCCTTTACATATATGATTCCTGCATTTTAAGTGAGGAATCCTGAGACCAGGCCCCAGTTCTTCCGTATCTGGCATGGAATTCTGGAACAGTTACTTAAGCTTTTGTATCTCAGCATCTTCCAAATATAAGTGTTAATATTACTATATTAACTATCTCTACAGGATAGTATGGTAGTTCATAGAGACAGTCTGTATAATGCACACAGTACATCATATGCCAATTAGTAGGGGCTCAGAGTTATTCATATATTGGTTATAATATAGTAAATCAAAAGATAATCATTATTGTCATGGAGAATCTCTGTCCTAAGTGAAACCAGCAAGGTGGTATGTAACAGTTTTTAGAGAGAGGCCACATGTAAAAGGATGTGAAAAGAGATAAGAAATTGCATGCTTGGAAGAGAATAACAAACCAGGAACTCATGCAGTTTAAGTCAGAAAGGAGACAAGAAGGGGAGGGAAGAACAGGGAACTAAGGGAGGGAAATAAATTGAAGGGGGAAGTAAAAGAAAAGAAGGGGAAAGAGGAGAAGGAAAGTTGCATGCCACCAAAAGTTGATCTTCAAATGAAAGTTTATCAAACATCTTAATAACCAGATAATTTCTTTTTATGATGATTATATAATGTACATGCTGTGATCACAAGACACCTAGAAACTATTAAAATACATTGTGTAATGTGGCTGCAAGTTTCTTAAGATGCAAGGGAGTTCCCCCTCGATTCACTGTCTTAAAATGTGATCAGCCTTATGGATTCAAGAGAGCACTTGAATCGGAAGGTTGTGTTGCTTAATTGTTTAATGGACATCTATATATGTTTTTTTTTTTTTTGAAAAATCCATTTAAGACACATTTAGCAACCTTTCAGACTGATCCCTGAGCTAAGTGAAAGCATGAGTCTTGTTGGCCAGATAATTCCCATGGAGACCATACAAGGAGTTCCTCAGTGTAACCTAGGAATTGCAGGATGAAAAGGTATTCAATATCTTAGGGCCGAGAAGTAGTTTTGAATAGAATAGAGACACCTGAGGGTGAACAGTTTCCATTATTGTGGTGGAAAAAAATCTTTTGATGAGAAGAGACCCAAGAAGTTACACGTCAACATTGTCTCTCCCGTTGCTTTCTCTGTCAGATTCTGATGTTAAGAGGCCTCTTCTAACTACTGCCCAGTTAATCAACAGTTTGTGGATACCCTTTGTCCTACATGGAAGGCTTTTATACTCTCAAACTCATTTATAAAGACTTGTGTATTAGGCCTCTTTCTTTATTGGAACCTCCCCCGAAATGTCAGACGTACTAATGGCTTACTTTTCTTACCTTCAATTAACTGAGGGAATACATTTTTCCTCATATCTGTTTAATTTCTTAATGTGTCATCCTAGTATTACTAAATCTGACAGGATTAGGTAAGCTTAGAGATTTAAAGTAATTTTGTTTTTTTTTATCTGAGCCCTTAGATCTCCAAGAAGTAGATTTTACCTCTTTTTTATGCATCTTCATTTGTTAAAGGTTTACTTGTTTTATGGGTATAACTGTTTGTGTGTGTGTGTGTGTGTGTGTGTGTGTGTGTAGGAGATGATAGCTGGTGCCCAAAGAGGCCAGAAGAAGGTGTGGGATCCCCTGAAACTGGAGGTACACTGTTTTGCAATGTCATGTGATTTCTGGGAACTGAATCCAGATCATCAGCAGAAACAGTAAGTGCTCTTAACCTCTTAGCCACCCCACCAACTCCAGCATCTGTATTTTTAATAGGAATTATTTCAAAAGGGTGTGTGTGTGTGTGTGTGTGTGTGTGTGTGTGTGTGTGTGTGTGTAGGTAAAGACATCTTTTCTCCATCTCCCTTATGTTTATTAGCTGGACCTGCAAATTAGAGTAACAAAACAAATTAATAGGGTAAAACCAAAGAGTTTATTAGCACATGTAATGTGTATAAATTTGGGATACTCAGACATTCAGACAAAGTTTTCTGTTTATTTGTTTTTTGGTCTTTGGATTTTTTTTGAGACAGGGTTTCTCTGTGCAGCCCTGGCTCTCCTGGAACTCGTTCTGTAGACCAGGCAGCCTTGAACTTAAAGATCTGCCTGCCTCTGCCTCTGAAGTTCAAGTGCTGGGATTAAAGGCATGCACTACCACCGCACTGCAAACTCAGACAGAATTTTAAGAGTTAGACCTTGCAGATTATATGCCATCTCAACAAAGAGTGATACATTGTGAAGAAATGTCAAAAAGAAGTGGATTTGTTCTTCTAGGGGTGATAAATTACAGAAAGTAAAATATATTGTGGAAACTAATGAAAATTAAGAGCTGTATAGGCTCAGCTCAGTACTGCACAGTAGAGGGAGAGTGCCTGCCAAGGAGGAATTTATGTATTTATCCCTTGTCACATTAGACAGAAAGTGAAAGTCACATATCTCTTTTCATATATCTTCCATATCTTAGTTACCTTCAGCTCAAAATAATCCTTATAACAAATTGACATATACTGAAATGGCCATTCTTTACACTATCAACTATTATTTAAGTTTAATGAGGTCATATGTACAGTATAATCTTGTTTGTATTTCTGAAGAAATAGTAGAATAGGCAAGATTGACAGCTAATATGTCTTTAAAGGCATTTTTTCTACTGTGCTCCATTTAGTTGTGTATTTATATGGAGTCAAGAGTATGGTGGTTGCATTGTTGCACACCTCTGACCGGTTTAGTACAAATGAAGGCAGGGTAACATTTTAAGAAGTTACAAAGACATGAAACTGATCAGGTATTATCACTGATAACATCTCAGACTGAAGCTGCCGCTAAAGAGAAGGAAATAATTTAATGTTTCAGTAAGTCATCTCCTTTGAGAGATTGAAGGATCACAATGGATCAGTATCATAAAAGTAGAAATCTACACTTCTCTTTCTCTAGTTGGTCCACAGATATGGCCTCACCCCCATACTGTTCACTTCTCTAAAAGCTTTTGCCAGTATTTTTACCTCACGGTTCCTTACCAGAGCCCACAGATAAAGTACTGGCCACTACTTTGTGGCAGAGTGAATGGAGTGGGGAAGGGCAAATGTATAAGACCTAACACCTATGATATCTATGTTTAATGCCAATTTTTCCAAGTGCTATTACTGAGCACAGACACATTGCTTAACTATTTAAATCTTGAATTTCTTCTTTGTTGATCAGAGTAATAATATGGATAGTAAGATTTATGAAGGGGCAAGGTTTATACAGAAAATTACTGGCACAATACAAATATTGATGGCTACTATATGTTGAATGAATTGCTTTCAAGATTTTAAGTCCTGACTTTACCCTGTATTGATATAACCTTGCAAAAATAACTTCATTTCAGTGCCATTTTGTTTTTACTTTTTTTAAAAGCAAAATATGTGGTTGAATGGTGGTTAGGGAGACAGTTCTTTTGAACATTTAATCCAAAATGAATACACTCTCATAAGGGACAGCAATCGTGGCTCAAGTTTATTCTTGGTGCCCAGGAAGAAAAATAGCTCTGTAACTATGGTAATCAACAAGCAAGTCTTTCTGGGGCAAGAACTAGAACCCATCTAGGGCAGGAGCAGCACACCCAGGAAAGGGCACAGCTACTTCATCCAATGAGACCCTGCAGAGCCTCATAAGCGTTAACATTCCAGTTATCTCCCAAGTCCTAAGGTGGAGCGAGGGTACCACGGACTGTGCTCAGATATCCACATTACAGGTTAATTTTCATAGCTGCTAGGTCAGAAGGTTGTAGCATTTCTGTCTTAACCTGGCAGCACTGAGGGTCATAAGGAGTTGTTTCCTCAAGCAAAGCAGACCCAGGATCTAGTTCAAGTCTATATAACCCAAGTGTGTCTGACATCCTATTTCTAGTAAGAATGAGAACTATTGTCGTTCACAATGTTTACCTCTGTTTTAAAACTCTTGGCACCACCCCTCAGACTTGACTTACCCTCCTGTGCTCCTATTGTGTCTTGTAGAGATATGTATTCCATAGGCCACTGCACTCATTGGTCACCTTCTGTCCAGTGCCTCATCTCCTACTAAAATTTTCCCAAAACATAGGATGGGAATTGTTGATTATTTTAGCAATAGGGTACCATTCAAAGCTGATAGTGGCAGCTGGATAAACACCAGGGAATAACTGGATAGATACCTATTGCTTCTCAGGCTTGATGCCCACAACTTGGCAAGCATGTTAACTTTGGTTTCTTAGCCTGTAAAATGAAGATGATCATAATACCTATCTCACTGAGCTATGGGGAGTAAGTTAATTCTTGTTACTTTGCCATACATTTGTGCCCATAGTAAGTGCTTAGTAAATGTTAACTGCTATTAGAGGCAGTTTGTTTCCCACAATTTCCTTTAAATTGAGAGCTTTAACTGAAGTATCATGATACTAAATTAAGAATGTGAAATGTTTTCAAACAAGTTGAGTGTCTTGCAGAAGCTCACAGAACATAGGAGCACAAAGTGAGTTCCTTAGGGGTCTAAGATATGGCCAGGAAGCACTCATGGATCCCAATGAGCTATAGGTGTCCACAGTGTCTGTCCTGATTCTCCTTGCAATTCCACAAGTATTGATGGCCCAGAATTAGGCAGATCGGAGAAAAGCAACTGAGTGAGTAAGCCAGTGTGGTCATGGCATGGACCAGAGTCCTGGACATTCCTTCAAAGCTGCCTCTTGCCGCCTCTTGCCTTGGAGTGGCTTTGAGATTGGAGAGTGATAGGATCTTTGGGGCTAAGGGCAGACCAAGATTTCCTGTTGATCAGGATTGCTGGAGTCAAAGTACACACTGATGTATTCTGAAGCAGACTCTTTTTTTTTTTTTTTTTTTTTTTTTTTTTGGTTTTTGGAGGTAGGGTTTCTCTGTGTACCTTTGCGCCTTTCCTGGAACTCACTTGGTAGCCCAGGCTGACCTCGAACTCACAGAGATCCGCCTCCTCTGCCTCCCGAGTGTTGGGATTAAAGGTGTGCGCCACCACCGCCCGGCAGAAGCAGACTCTTAACAAGAGGACCTTGTTTTTTCTTTTAAGCAAGCACCGTGATTTTTATCATCAATTAAGTTTGTGAAACTTTGCCTAGCAGAAACTGAGGCTAGACTTCAGAGTGGTGCTCATCCTCTGACCCTTAAGTGCTCTTTTCTGCACTGTCCTCGATCTCTGTTGTGTAAACCCGAGGACTCAGTGGGCCTTGCTATAGTGTGCTCAGGGACCAGAACAGCTGGAGTGGCAGAGTTGATCGTGGAAATGTTTCAGTATTATACTTTTCTCCACACAAAAATGAAAGCAGTCACAGGGACTTTGGCACCAACCACTCACTAGAACTGCCCCTCCACCCTCCCCATCTAGAGAGCAGGCTGAGCTTTCTCCCAGAGGAAGCTCTGGGAAGCAAAAGCAGCGGCTGTAGCAGAAAAGGGACACTGGTGCTTCCCAGGCAGCAAACTAGCTCGCACAGCCTTGCCCAGCCTGGCATCATCAATGCTTGGAGCACTAGCTCTCCGGGGCAAGTTCCTTGGGAGTGTCTTTTCTCCACGGACCCTGAAAAGTCTAGGTTCTCCAACAGATGTTTCTCCCTCAGCTCTGAACTCAGAACACCCACCTGCCTGCTGCAGCGCAGGGTCCGGAGCCTGGATGCGCTGTAGCTGAACTGAGCCCCTCCAAGCAAATGCAAGCATCAGCATGAGAGGCTGGACTTTAGCCCAGGTCTGTCCTCACCCCGGGGGGCCGCCTGCTTGGCACTGTGCATCTGTGAGAAGCCGCTGCTCACTTTCCCCCCTTGCAAGTCTTTGTTCCAAGCCAGACATTGCTCGGATTCTCTAATTAACTCCCTCCACTCCAAAGGGGTCCGGAGGCTGTGATGCTCTGAGAGCTTAGAGGATGCTGACTCTAGAGTGGGAGTCGGAAGGACTGCAAACAGTGGGTATTGTTGTGATTATATGTGCATCTCTGAAGCTGCTCCATTTGCTGGGACTGATTGATTTTTCAGAAGGTAAAGTGGTCGCTCCCAGTCTGTGCGCTTGGTCAGGTCTGGTTCTGAACTGGATACAGATGCTGCAGAAGTTGCAAAGGCTTAATGCCCAAAGCAAAAGTTTTAGAATATGCATGCTTGACATAGAGAGCAGCCTAGCACCTGGACAGTTCATTTCTGTTTACCTGATACTGGGAGGGAAGTGTTTTGTAGCCTTCTCTTTCTACTCGAAGCCATTTATTTGGGTTTAGGGTGATTTGTGGGTTAAATGTGTCATCCTGAGTGCTTGCTCTTGGTTGTCAAATTCATTTTGGCTACCACACCTTGAGGTCATTGGTGATTCCTTCCTCTGGAAGAGTCTTGAATTGTGAGGGAAATGTCGTGTGTGTGTGTGTGTGTGTGTGTGTGTGTGTGTGTGTGTGATTAGTTAGGAGTTGCTGGGGTAGAGCTGGGCTGCTGATTATAATATGAAATGATATAAACTGGAGTTAATGGGTGTTCAGCAAAAATTTGCTTTGAACACTTAATTTGCAAGTGTTTCATTTACAATTGCCAATGAGCCACTTTAATCGTTTGTCTCCTGACCAGGGAACCTGTGCACACAAGGACAGAACGATGCCTCCGAGACGTTATCTCTCTAATAAAAAATCTCACCTTTACTATCCCAAAGTCAATCTTAGTATTAAAATAATGGCTATCTAAAGAAAAAAGTTGATTAACTTGGCTTTTAACTATTTGAATATACATCTCCTTGGAACTTTTTAACTTTAGTCGCCTGAAGTCAATTCTGTATACAAGCTCTCATTTTTTCTTCTTAAGTGAAAGAATTCATACTCTGGGGTCCTTGTTCATGTTACTTCCAGTTACATGTATGCTGAGCTATGGACAATCATCTCTCACATGGTATATGATGAGGGATATGGAAATATTTAACTCTCCATACTTATAATAATCATTCTAATTTTGAGAATTATAGCTATGAAGACATCATCACCAGTTACATCTGGTACATGTGTTGTTTCTCATAATATGTTAATATTTATCAGTATGTTATAACTTCAGTGTCCTTTCCCCTCTACAGAATAGGTTCAATAATGTATAACATTGTTAAGTCAAAATCCATGCAAAGTTCTCAGGCAATTTTGACATTTTTAAAGTACTCACAATATATGGTAAGTTCTGCTTACGTATAATGAAAAAAGGTATTGTAATGAGATGAAATAAGACCAAAGAGTTGATTTCTTCCTTATTTTACACAGTAATTCCATTTAACTCCTAATTGAAAAACAATACATAAGTAAACTTCTAAGTATGTTAAACAACGGTCTTTAATTCTCTTGGGATTCTGCCTCAATGGGTTTACATGGTATTTATGTAAATCCAAATAGAAAAATTTCAATTTCTACAATCACAATAATATGTATTGATATCAAGTTAGTCGCCTATTAGTATTTGTTCTCTGGATGTGGTGTTCTCACAGATAGTGTATTGTGATCAAGGAGGCTTGCTTTAGAGCTGGGTACCAAAGTCGAGAACCACCATGGAGATATTTGAGGGATATCAACTTTGCCAGTACTGTAAGACATTAACTAGTTTTTCTGTCATTGGTGATTGCATTATAGAAAGTTTACAATTAAAAGCTTCAAACTAAAGACCTGAGGCAATGACACTGATTTTCAGTTTTAAATCAGTTAAATTAAGTGTTGGGATTGACACTTCAAGTTGGAGCTTCAAATGTGTGGTAATAGAATTGTAAACCCAACTCTCCTTAATAGATTCAATGAATTTTGAGTTGATTTGAATGACAGCCTTGGGGTGGATATCCAAGTTATTGTTATAGATATACTTGAGTCTCTCTATGTACCCATAAATACAGATATACCTACATATTTATAAATAGAGTGTGATGTACAATAATCTGAGATAAATCTGTGTTCAATGAACAAGTCTTAATTATGTACAGTGCCACCATATAGAGCATAAGACCCATATTCATTTGGTCTGAAGAGAGATTGGTTTTGCCCTATAATACATTTTAAATAATGCTGGTCTAACCCAGCTCTCTTAGTTTATATAGATAATAAACAAAGGTAAGTGAGTTATCAAAAACCAAGCCATCTGGGAAATGAAAGAAGACCCAAGTCAAATACCACTGAGTGCTACGGATTGCTTTTCTTACCACAACCTTCTGTTCTTTCACTGGCTTCTTCTAACATATGTAAAGAGAATAAATAAAAACATACACAGAGAGATTTTTCTTGTCTAGAATTAGCTCCAAAGACCAAATAAGCCATCAGGGAGAAATACACTCACAGAAAATAAGATCATGCAAGAGCCAACTGATTTATGCGATGCTTGGACCCCAATCTAAGTATGAGATCTAAGCATACTAAGACTCCTGACCCTCATTACAGATTAGAACAAAAAACAAGTAGTCTCCTAAGCATCCTTCTAAATTCTGCATTGAATTTTAATCATCATTGACTTATATCCAATGATACTGAATGGTAAGTCCATGTAGAGTCAAGTGATGATGAGATTCAGGAAGGATATGATAGCTGCAACTGAGCCTTTCTATATACACTTCTTCACAATATGACAATCTCTAAGCATAGATAAAACCAACCAGAGTCTATAATTACCAGCCATGTTGGGAATCAAGAAAAATGGTAGCTAAAATTCAAGCCATGAGATATCACATTAATTCTTTTTCCTGGCAATCACTAAAAAGCAGACCAGAGCCAGGTATGGAGGCTAATGCTATTAACCTCAGCACTTCAGAGCACAGATACAGGAAGATTTCTGTGAGTTCAAGGCCAGCCTGTTCTACATAGCAATTTCAAGGACAGCAGGGCTTCATAGAAAGACCCTGTCTCAAAAACCAAACCAACAAACCAACTAAACAAACAAACAAACAAACAAAAAAACACCAGACACTGGCTATACCAATGTAGATTGCAAACCATTTCACTGAGGTTATGACACCAATCAATAAAATGGCTCACAATATGCCTAACTTAGAAGAATCTGGCATAGAAACAAATGGTGAGAGAAACTATTTCCCATATTAAAATAGTTTTCCAAGTTTGACAAATTTAAATTAAAAATCTTCAATTTAAATGCAATTTTAGGAATCAAAGTTTTTTTGTAAAAATAAAAACTAAGATGAGTAATGGAGGTTGGAGAGATGTCTCTGTGGTTAGGAGCACCAGCAGCTCTTTCAGGGGACCAAATTTGATTCCCAGCACTCACTTAGTAGCTCATAACTATATGAAACTCTAATACCTTCTTCTAACCTCCCAGGGCATCAGGCATGCAAGTAGTACACAGATATACTTGCATGCAAAGCATATATACAGATAAAATGGTAATACAAAATGAATAATGGAGTATTAATATAATAATTAAGGTTTTACACATAGTCACTAAGAACAGAAGTAGGGAAAACGTAAGATTGATATCATTTCATACTTCTGGAATTTCACCAATATCATATTGCATTCTGAATATGAATGTTGAATGTTGGGTTTTGATTGATATGATGACATGCTGAAAATAAATATTCATGGAAGATTCCCTCAGAGACCTCACATCATAGTAACAGAAATCATTCTCAAAGACAATAAAAGAAATAAAATTCTGAGCATAAACCTAGGCAAAGTTTCTTGGAGGCAGCATTAATGTGGGAAATCTTTAAAAAGAGGTCTATGGGAGGCTTTCTTAGAAAAATAGAACTACTGCACAGCACCTAGAAGTGAAAAAAAAAAATTTCTCAAATTGGAGAATGACGGAAGGGAATTCCAGTTTGAAGAAAGAGCTAAAGCTGGATTCTTATGCCCCTGGACTGGGTGGAATATATGGATACAGGAAGGGAATGTTTATACCATATAGAGCTGTGACTGATAAGGTCAAAGAGTATTGGTTCCAGTTACACTCATTCCCTAACTCCTCAGAGTCATTGACTCTAATGCTTCAACTTTGACGAAATAATTAAGGGTAAGAAATATTTCACATAGATTACCCAGAGGGTAAGTAAAAGTCTGTTCAGAACAGAAAAACTAGCTAAACAATTTATAATTCACATGAGAAAGATGAAAGACCATAGAATTTTCTCCACAACAAAATACAGTTTCAGCAGAAATTTCCCAATTAATACAATATCTGTGGCCTGCAGCTGTTCTAAAACAACACTTCTTTCATTTCAAGGAAATGTGATTTTAAATATCTTGCTTATGAGATAAGAAATGTGGAAGACACAGTTCATAGTTCTTCATATAGGAGCTCCATTGTGGAGAGACTGAAAAATTCTGATAGATGAAAGGATCTATTTTTCTTTCAGTATTTTCAATTGTTCTGTGTATTTTAGAAAAATTTCTATAACCAAATATAGAAAAACACAATGTAATCCACCATATATGCCTCAAGCAGTTTCAATAATGATTCATATCTGGACATATGTGTCTTAGCAATAGTATCATTCATTTTTTTTTATTTTCTGCACTATGTATTCTTTTTAACCACAGAATAAGAAGATGAATAGAAGACGAGTATTCACCTTAAAGAACTCTTAGTTTAAAATGGAGACTGGGCAGACAAATCAATAATATATATTATATATGTCATATAACATGATATATATAATAAACACACACACATATATAATAAGCAATCTATTCCATGAAGATTGTAACTAAATCCAAACAGAAAATTCAGAAACATTCAGAGATGGACAAGATAGAGGATCCTTTAAGCTGTCTTGTTATTGATAAATAGAAACATATCGAATTCATATGCAAGAAAGGTGCTTATGCAAGTACTATATATAAGGCAATGGGTGACATAACACTGCTGTAGAAGCACAAGGACCTGGTGCACCATATGGGGTTCCTGGAACAACAACAAGAATGTGTGAAAAGTAGACACAGTTTTATTTCTCCTTGGTTTTGATCTTCTATGATGTTTAGCACTGTTACACACACACACACACACACACACACACACACACACACACACACACACACACCAATAGCACAAATATAATTTACTTCATGCACTAAGAGTAGAATCCAAGACCTGCAAGGACACTTTCAAGTGTCCCTGGTAGCCTTAAAATTGTTTATTACCTGATTACAATTTTGAAGATTTATTTTTCTGATTTCATAGGAAAATTCCTCTCCTACTGAATTCTGTGATACATGAGGACCTATGACCCTAGGAATTAATTTAAGCTGAAATATTTAGTGGTGAGCAGCAGGTACCTGACTCGGATGGACTTTGGTTTGGATGGGAAAACAACACCTCCAGTTTTGAAACTAGGAAAGTATTTTAGATTTATAGCTACAGTTTATCATATATGCATGAAGCACCTACTGTGTGGAGGGGAATTGAAGACAGCAGGATATTATTTTCATGTCCTTAAGAAGCTTACAAATTGCTTAGAGACCAAATGGCTCATGAATAACTTTTGCAAGATGGGAAAGTATCTTGCTATACAAAAAAGCAAAGCTTCTAGAAAATTGCAAGACTCCTCCTATCCTCTCCTGGTTGCTAGATTTCAGGGATGGGAGGTCAGGGTTTCATGAATGAAGGTGGTAATATTTGAAACCTCAGGAGTTAAAAAATCAAAGACTTTGACCATTGGTAGAGACTAATGCTAAAGTTAGAGATAGCAATTATAAATTTTTATAAAATGCAGCTTCCTAAGCTGTCTTTTGAGAGTCACATTGGCACAAACAGTAAATAGGTCTATGGATCTAGTTAAACACCAGGTGTCTTCTCTGGACTTGGCAAACTGCTTCAGACTGATGTTCCTTGGGACTATGATTCCATTTTACCCATTTTCAGAACTCATTCCCTATGCAATTATATGGAGAAGAGCTGCAACCTTTACTGGGTGGTGAAAGTAAATGTATGGAACAAGGGTTTCTATCTCTCAGTCCCTTGCAGCCATAGACATCATCAGAAAAGCATATCTGTAATCGAAGAGGTTGATGTGATTTCCCACTGAAGGGAGATATACTGCACTACACAGGAAATGTAGAGCATATCAAAAAGAGGGTTTTGGCAAATATCAATGATTTTGGAGTCTATGGTGAGTACATTTGAAGAGGATTTAAGGAAGCAGGGCATTGATCTCTAGTGTATGTTGCTAGGAAGATAGTGACTATCTCATGGGTCATCTTAATCTCATCCACAAGTAACAAAAAGTGGACAAAAGTGAAGGCTATAATTAGTACAGAAGAGATAGTTATTTATGCAGTAAAAGAATAGTCATTCTTCTGATTGAAAGATTCTGTTTTTATCTCTACTCAGATGTGATTTCAGAATGGCCTTGTTTTAGTCTGGATCAGTCATGGAGATAGAACAATGGACTCTGACGTTCATATCCTGTGCATTCTCTATATGAGAGAACATGAGAACACTAACATGAACTAGTAAGCCAGGCAAGCCCCTGCTAGATCCCAGTGCTGCTTGTCCATCTCAAAGAGGATAATGAGAAGAAAGTGAGGGCAGACAGGTCAGGAGGTTTGATTTTTCAAACCCAATTCAGTAACTCCATGCAAATTACTAATTTCTTGGTTGAATTCTAGTTCCTTTCTCTCTAAAATGCTGCTGTTGATGCCTTGTCTCTAAGATGTTGCAGGGAATGAAAAAACTGTAAAGAAAATACTGAGTTCTGTGTCTCACCCATGAACAGGAGCCCCTGATCACCTACCTTCTAACTATATTGGATAACAAGAGCTGTTTAAATTCCTGGGGCTAGACCAGTGGCTCTTAAGTTTCAGATGTCTCAGTACTAACTTGATAGGCCAGGAAATCACAGATTCTGGTGTTTCACCCTGAGTTTCTGATTCAGTGAGGTCATGATGGGATCTGAGCCCTTACATTGCTGATGGTTTCTTCAGTTGGTACTGCTTGTCAAAGGACCACAGTTTAACAACCACTGAGTTAGTCAACGGATCTGAGAGACTAGACCCTCTGAACCTCTAACAAGACCTCCAGTTTAGTGAAGTCCTTCATCTATTGGACCTTATTACAAAGTGTTTAATGGCCATATTTTTCTATATTAAGTTTATTAGTTTTGTGGGCCATAAAGCCTGACACAACTCTTTAGGAAAGAAGTGTGAACAAAGCTACAGCAAAGCTTTATTAATGCTTAAATTAGAACTCCACAATATGCTCATGTACCATGAAATACTTTTTTGTTTAAGTTGGAAATGGTTAGTATGTTTGTCACATGTTAAAATATTTTTTATTCATTTTACATACCAACCACAGAATCCCCTTTCATCCCTCCTCCTGTTCCCCCAACCCCTGCCTCCCCCTGACACCTATCCCTCATCCCCCTCCTCAACAGGATAAGTTCTCCCATGGGGGCACAGCTAAGTCTGATATATTCAATTGAGGTACAACCAAGCCCCTCCCCACTAAATCAAAGGTGAGCGAGGTGACTGACCATAAGTAATGGGATCCATAAAGCTGGCTAATGCACCAGGGATAGACTCTGATCATACTGCCAGGCGCCCCTAAAACAGATCCAGCTACACAACTGTCTCCCATATGCAGAGGGTCTAGTCTGGTCCTATGCAGGTTCCACAGCTGTCAGTCTAAAGTTTGTGAGTTCCTTTGACCTTGGTTCAGTTATTTTTGTAGATTTCCCCATCATGATCTTGACCCCACCCCCTTACTCATATAATCCCTCTTCTCTCTCTTTGCCTGGACTCCCGAGCTTGGCCTGGGGCTTGGTTGTGGATCTCTGCATCTGCTTCCATCAGTTACCATGAAATACTTGTTAAAGTTGTTTTTTAGTTACTTCTATATAAAGCAATCCTTATCTGGCATGTGGTACAAAACATAAGAAATAGAATAGATTTGGCATACACTAGCAGGGCTATCCTTTGTTTATCCTGTAAACCTAATAATTCTGTAGTTCTTATAACTTTTTATGTAACTTTGAATGCAATATTAGAACATCAATATGTCTATATTAGATTACTAAGCCTTCATAAATATTTAATATTTGTTATATTTTATAATACTTTAGCTTTATAGTTTTCTCAGTATTTGAAAGTTATATAATAAAATCTTTGCATATGATGTTGCTTATATATGTTGTATTATGTTTTTAGGTTAGAATCTTGCAAGAATAATTTTTGGCGGGACAAGAAAATAAATTGCTTTAACTGTCTTGACATTTATATAAGGTGTGTTTGTTTTATAAAATGATCACACAAATTCACTTGTTTCACTGACATGTGGAGAGGTTGTTTTTAGGTGATTTGAACTTACCAGATTATCAAAACAGCACTACAGGACACTTAGTCCCCTATTTTGAAGGCAGGCTCTAAAGGTGATGTTGGGAATTTTTTGACAACTGGTGATTTCAAAATACTGTTTTACTGGACTGCTAACATCATTTATAATATATTTGGAAATTTAACTCTGTTCAGGCAACATTTTCATTGTAGCCTGAAGATGCTCCACCGTCTTTCTTCTCTTTTTAATTAGAATGTGCTTGTCTTGTGAAAAGGGCTCAGCTATTTGTTTAATATGAAATCTAACCCATCAATCCTGGCAATGAGAAAGAATTAGATTATTCAATTTTTAAAAGATGGAAACTTTTGTACAAATTAATTTAGATTTTGTAGCTCTCTAGATTTGTATATCTCTAGAAAAATTGATGTGAAATTATTGCTTTCCATATTCACATAAATGTTTTCTAAGCCTTAAAGAACATGGGTGAGATAATGTCTCTTTTTAGTTTATATCTATGTTGTTGTTTGAGTATGAAATGTTACCCAAAGAATGTCATCCTCTGAAGGCTATGTCCCTAGCTGGTTGATTTGGTCATTATGAGGTGATTGTGTCAGTAGGGCTGTGACCTAATCACTCCTAAATCCACTTATGTGTTTATAACTTGATGGTATTCCTGAGAGTTGATGGAAATTTGGTGGCTGAGTCTACTTTCAGGAAAGAGGGCGTCAGAGGCATTCCTTGTCCTTGTCCCATTCTTCTAATACTCTCTACTCTCTGGCTTCCAAGAGGTGACTAGCCTCCTCTATCACATTTTTCTACCTTAACATAGGCCCTTAAAAATAGAGGCAGTAGACTATTAACTGAAACCTCTTAAGCCACAACCCAAAGCAAACCTTTCCTCATTGAAGTTGCTTTCCTAGGATATGTATCACTAAGAAGAAATCTTCACTAATACACCCATGCTCTTTTCAAGTAAGGGAATGGGGCATCTTGCTAACTGTGACAGGTCTGAAATCAAAAATCATAGGTATTTGAAGACAGAGGTTACACTATGCTCATGAAGCATGCTTAATATGGGTCCAAGAAAAATCTCTAAAGCATTCTGAACCCTTCTTCATGTTCATAAACTACATATCCTAACACCATAACATTATTTTTAGAGAGTTCTGAGTCCTGGCAATGATTTTGATATCAAACACACACCCTCGATTTATTATATAGCAAGTCCTCATTAATGCTTCATGTTGTAGATCAAATGTTCTCCAGTGTTTAAGTGTCCCGTCTTTTTACACAGTTATTGGTGGCAAAATACTGAGCATCATGAAAAAAGCTTTCAAAAACATAACGTGATTTTGTGAATTTGTGTTGTTACTTGTCCTATAATCAGTTCTATAGTATCTTAAAGGTATTTTATTTATCCATTATGATACACTATGCATTATTATATGCAATGTGATCAAAGATACTAATAACTAGTCTAGTTTATTTGCTGCTCAATGCCAGAATTGGTGTCAAACTGGAATCTTTAGGAGCTGAAGTATTTTGTTGTAGTGTTTCTTATTGCCCTATTCTAACATTTCTCGCATTGCAGAGACTTTTCTTTTAAATCAATGATAAGTGAAGCTATGAATGAAGATTCCTCAGGGTCACAAAATCAGGATAATGTATTTGAAGTTGAGTCCCAGACTCTACTTCATATGCTACACAGTTATAGACACATGACTTTATAGTTCAGCCAATTTGTAGTTATGAAGGACCTGTCTGCACACATCCTTTAATGAATAAACAAGAGAATATCAACAATTTAGCAGCAGTGATGTAAACTGATGATGTGATTCTCGATTTAAACAAGTTGCAAGGGAAAATGGATAATGATAAAACAATGAGAAAACAGACACACCTGAATGAATAATCAAATGATACATCTGTCCTTACTGTTTCCAGCCTCTTGAACACCACTAGCTCATTGAAGACGAAATTAGTGCAGGCTTCTAAACATCATTTGACTGAAAAGTGAAGATTAACTCCTTCTCACAACTGTGACTGCATAAAGAGACCCGAAGGGAATCAGTCAGTTCATTGCTTCACAATCAGAGTAATTACATAGCTAGCACTCCCTTTGAAAATGTACCTCATTAAAATACTGCAAGAACAGGATTCCAGACTAAAAGTTTAATGCTTACAGAGGAATCTAGCCTCAGTGTTGTATATCCCTCCTACAGTGAGTCAACAATAAAACTAATATACAGCTTAATATTTTATAGAATTTACTCAAGAAAAATGTGCAAAATCAACAAAGAAATTCTGATGATGCAAAAAATCTTTATAAGCCATGGGGCTGACTTGTCTAGCTAATATATTTTAAATACACAAATTTATCAGTAACAGGGACTGTTCCTGTCAATGACTTTCTAACACTGTTAGGGAAAATTTTCCATGATGTGGGTGTCCTCAACCTACTGCACCACAGAGGCACCAGATTATGCCAGATCTGTAGGGGAGAATTTGAAGTCTGTGATGTTTCTTACCAAAGATATGCCACCCTCTTAGAAGAAATTTAAGCTTATCCCAACAGTGGAGGGAAGTGTGTCCAATGGATAAGAATGGCCTGGGATCTCGAATGATAGCAGCCCTCTAATCAGCTCCGAATTCTGAGAACTACTCATTTTTTTGCAAATGATATTGGTTGTGGCATTTCCTTATGGCACCAGATTCTTCACTGTGAAACTTACACTTTGTGTTGCAGAATGAGTCAGAGAAAGACTGCTGGTAGAAGCAGCATAGTATGTATTCTGAAACGCCATGCTGTGCTTAGAAACACTGTTGGAGTGTCCAACACAATATGAATTCTGAGATGCCAACAGTGGTCTGAAGAAATTCCCATGAATCAACAGGCTTTAGAGAAGAGACTGAGAAACCCTGACTCTCCTTCCCTTCCTTTACTTCTTAAGCCTTCTAAATTTAGGTAAGGTCTGTCTCCATAATTAACTATGGCAAAAAGCAAATGAAGACAGATCTCATAGGGAGGGTTAATTTAAACTCACATTCTTAATGTCTTCTGTCTATTTCTCTTTGATAAGAACAAATCTTTAAATTTTGTCTTAAAGGAAGTAAACAAATGAGAGATTTCTAAACTTTCTTTTACTATAGATTACAATTGACCCTCTTCTCTGTCATCACGAATTACTCCACAGAAGATTGGGTTTTCTTTCAAAGAACAAGAAAATTGGTGTCCAAACTAATCAAAAATGCTTACTTCCATGGGAGCAACTAAGAGCTTTAAGGATAGGAGCAGTCACATCTCTGTGGCCTGGGGAAAATAAAGACTGTGAGCCTCAATCCTGCATAGCAAATGGTTCATCATAACTTTAGGCTTAACACTGAGTTAAGCTGAGGAAAACCATCAGGAAATGAGATGAAGACCAGAGGATTCAGTTAATTATAACATAAAGATTGTGCTTAACCACAGCAACAGTACATTTTTTTTTTAATGTCAAAGCAATAGCCTTTTGCTGTAATAGTGTGGAAATTATAGATATTTCTAAAAACAATATCTGAATGACTGTTTGAGCCATGTATTTTAACTATGGCTAACATATGCATTTCTGTCCTCAGATCAAATCAAAATTTTCCTTTCACTAACATCAGAGTCACTAGTTGAATGCAGTGGGTTTGATTTGGGGTGTATATGCCCACATACATGCCACTTAGTTCCTATGGAAGTCAGAGGACAACTGGTGAGGATTGGTTCCCTCTTTTTACCAGGTGGATTCTGAGGAATAAACCTAGTTCCTCAGGCATAAGAGCAATTGCCTTTACACACTGAGCCGTATTCCCAGCCCCAGGTTTGAATCCTTGCTCTATTATTCATGAGCTGTTTAGTCTTGGACAACTTATATCATTGTTCTAAAACTCAGTCTTCTCTTACACAAAACAGCAACAGATCTTTATTGTGTTATTGTAATTATTAAAGGCTCAGGAATTTTTATAATTTATAGACTAAACATATATAAAATGTTCAAGCGTCCAGTACCATTGATAACTTCCAGTAAATCTAAGTTCTTTAGTGGTTAAAATACATTAAGATAATTTATGCAAAAAGTGTAAATTGTTGAATAATCCACAGTCATGTCAAGCAGAGACTACATTGTTAACAAAGGACAAAATGAAGAAGTTGACATGGACCTTTGATTACCAAGAAGATGTAAAACAAGTGTCTGATTATCTGAGTTAAAAGAATGAAATTACTAAATTATAATTAAAAATAAAATTAAAATCCATTATGCTGTTTAATTTTATTGTTTATGTGTCACTATGTGTGAGTGAAGAAAGAACAGCCAAGTGATACCACAGTGATTTAGGAAGATGTGTTGCCATGGGAACCAAAGGAATGGTAGTAGAGGAGAGGGATCTGTTTTCTTCCCACTGACCTCTTGATCCTTTGCAACAGAAAGTCCTGGTTTCATAGGTTAACATAACGTGGATTATTAGTTATAAAGTCACTTCTAATCAAAATGTGAGTAAATATGCATTGGTTAATCTTCCCATAAAAGGGTATTTCAGTTTGTTTTCATTCATGCAAGGTCTGCAGCTAGGATCTTCTGGGATTTTGATTCTCGCATGGAATCTCTATATCTTTCACATACATGTCTTTTTGTGAGCCAGGTATCATTTATTTTTGCACAGTACAACAAACATAAGATCATTTATGAGGCATGGATGGAAGCTTGAGTTATCTATATTAATTTTCTTTTTTACTTCAGTTTTCTTCCAGAAAAAAAGAGAAGGCAAGCAGGGTAGTATGTTATTTGTGACTATTTGTTGACATCCTGCAGTCATTTGAAGTAAGATTGGGTTGCTTTCCTAGGTCTTCACTTCTCAAAATTGTAAGTTCCCTTCAAAATCTCAGAAATCAGGCCTTTATTCAAAGACAATCTTCTATGATGAGTGCTTTAATAATAGAGAATAATAGATAACATTTTAGAGCAGATTTATCTTATTTGATGCACAAAAGATCTTTAAGAACATTCCCTTTGTAACTGGGCATGCTGTTTGCAAACCTGTAATTTAGAGGCAAGAGACTTAGGAGTTCAAAGACATCCTCAACTACATAATGAGTTCTAGGCCATCTTCAGCTACAGGGCATCCTATCTCAATGAAGCAATTTTTTTTCAATATTAAATAATTCCATGTTTAAAATTGTTATTTTTGGGGGTGTCTGTGTGATTTTCCTTGAATATTACCATTGAAAAGACAATAAATACTAACTTAAATTGCTAAATTCTTCTATTCTGCTTTGTTGAGTCATTTTATTAAGATTTTTCTTTGAAAATTTCATACATATGCATAACATATTTTGATAAACCTTCCAACTTTTTCTTACCTCCCGCCCATGCCTATCTTCTTCCTTCCCCCTCTCAAGTCTCTTTCCCAGTTACATAGTTTTGTGTGCTTTTTCTTTCTGTTTTGTAACTCACTAAATTTAATGAGGACTATCTAGTTGACTGTTGATTTAGAGATATTCATTGGAGTTTGGTGGGTTCATCAGAGAATAGGCAACCAAAGGAAATGACTCCCCCTCTCCCAGAATCTGCATTGGTTACCAATAGCTCAACAATGTGAGACAGAACCTTTAAGCAGCTCTCCCATGTATGTCAACTATTGGAGGGCCCATTTTCATGGAGATCATGTATAAGCAACAACAGCAGGTGTGAGTTTCTTATTGAAATTGCTGTGTCTTGTCCAAAGGTAGCTTTTCTCAGGCTTTGTCTCTGTCTTCCAACTCTTCCATTCTTTCTTGGCCCTCTTACATCTTTTCAGAGCCTTTGAGTGATGCTGTAAATGTCTTCCTTACCCCTGAGCAGTCAGTCCTGAGCACCTTCAGCAGCCATGGTCTTTGAGTCTATCATTGTTCAAAGGAGAAAGGAGCTTCTCTGATTAAGGCTAAGGAAGCATTGTCTATGAGTATAAACATAAACATTTAGAAGGCAGTTTGATACTTAAGAGGCAGAGGCATGTGGATCTCTGAGTTTGAGGCCAACATCTATAGAGTGAGTTCCAGGACAGCCAGGGCTACACAGAGAAACCCTGTGGAAAAAAAGAAAAAGACAAAGAATTCCCCCACTAGGGCTTATTAGTTACTGTGCTAAGGGTTTTTGACTGAGCTTGCTATACCAGTATGGATTCCCAATTAAGAAGCAAGCCTCAAATCAAATCAAGTCAAATCAAAGAGCTGTTGCTTACTGCAATAACACTTGTACCACTATTCCACAAATGTGCACATCTTACATATCAGGTTGATTTTGCAGTTTTTTCTTGATATTGCATTTTTAATGTGAAGAATTTTACATAATTGCTGGTAGAAAAGGAGTATCTCATAATATCCAAAATTATAGAAATATATTTTGCAAAATTGGTCCATGGAATAAGTTACTCCAAATATCAAAATATACTTATGAAGTATAAAACTCTTCAATATATATGATTCCTATGAATGATCAAATGTGTCCAAAGTCGCAGGAAGAACTTACTAATTCTCTTATATAAAACTGCATGTCTATTCCTTTTTATCAGAACCCTCTTGCTCCTTAATCTTCCATTGTTTGTAGTACTAAGGCATTGCTTTCTAACAGATTTTGTTTTATCCAAAATCTATTTTTTTTTTTGCTTTGGGGAAGCTCATTGTTGGATTCCTAGCACATCACACACATTGGGTTCTGAATATCAGTTGATTTAAAGAACACTTTTGGGTCAAAGTTTCAGTGGTTGTAGACACCCATTCCTTCAGAATGACAAATCCCTTCCATATGGCTGAGAGCAGCAATTCTTTGCTATGGCAAAGGCTATTCTAGGGCATTGACTGCAGCCTGAGTACACATAAGAGGCAGAACAGAGACCAAACCCAAGCATCCAGAACCAGAACAACAAATAAACTGGGAAAATTCTCTATTGCTTTCCTGGCTGTGACCAATTCTGTCAAAGTGCTTCTGAAAAAGTCACTTAACACTAACAAGGCCAACCAGGCCTGCCTCTTCCTCCCAGATACTGGTTTAATACTCCATATGGCATAAATATTATTATTACCATGCTTGCACTTGACTCTTTATAAAATGCTTTAGGAATGTAAGTAAAGATATGTTCAAGAAACTTAAATTTGGGGTAAGGGGTATTCAAAATCAGTCCAGAAACCATACTTCTATTAATTATTTTCTTTATTTCAACCTAACTGTGAAGTACTAGCAAAGAAACATGCCACAACAACAACAACAAAACCACTTTAGAAAGTGTTCATTCCTTAGGGATGCACTTATCCTTTATAGTCAGTCAATCACTTCATGCTGGTCCATTCATCTATGCCTGGCATAAAGTCAGATAACATTGATATTAGAGACATCACTGGCAAACACTTCACTGAGCCTGGTGTTTTCAAAGCATTTATTATCTTATTTAATCCTTGATGTGATTCAGTGATGTGAGTAATCCCACTTCCCTCATTTTTCAACTGATGTGCTTTGTTCCTCATATCACAAGTCTGGAGATCCAGAATGTAGGCACAGGCACAGGTAGACTTCTTGCAGAATTCAGCTTTAACAATCATTATCAGCTCCAGTAATGACACTGTTTCTCAATAAATGGTTCAAAATGGGACCAGAGATGTACAAACAAAAATGCCATAAAATGTGATGGAGGTGACCAGGGGCACAGAAACTGACTCCATTTATGGAATTTAGGGGAAGTCTCAGAAAAAGAGATCTTGAGTGATTTTTAGACTGATTAGCAACTTTTTAGGTAGAGAAACTTGACAAGAAAAACAGGAGAGAAAATTTTATAATTTGTGTCTCCAAAATGTACTTTTCTTAGTTTCTAGTAAGTCATAGCAATATTTTCCTTATGGGTAATAATTTAAAAATAATTTCCATATTTTGGAACCATTTTTTAAATTATTTATCAAAGTCCACACTGGTAACTCTCTGAAATTACGACAAGTAAATGTTGTCTAAGTGCATATTATTATAGGCTAGGCACTGTAAGAACTGGAAGGAGATGCTGTTAAAGTCAATTTCAAAAGCTGGTCATTTATGCTCGTGACTTCTGCCTATGGGCCAAAAGGGGAACTGCATCATCTACTTGGCACTACGACTATCTTCTTTTAAACTGCTCTTGGATAATGGACTTAGCTCACATGAAAATCACTTATTTCCAGCCCTCACTGTTTCCAACTAAACTCTCTACAGCAGGCATTAATGGAGACCTTTCCAACCAGTCCAGGTAATCATTTAGAGATTTATATGCACTTACAGGCTTTAACAGATACCATGATGGTTGGATTTCAATTTTGCTTGACATCTCCCAGCTGTGAAGAATTAATCCCCAGTGTTGCAGCCAGCCATGTCAATTTTTTTCACAAGCTGTACATGTCCCTCTGTCATTCCCCCAGCAGTAGGATTTCAGCAACTGTGGCTCTTCCTGCTGGTGAAAATCAGCATACCTCTTCCAGAACTGCTGGATGTCAGAGACCCCAAACAAGGATGACTATTTTGATTCCTCCTGTCAACTACAGACAGTTCATAATTGAACTTGAATTCTTTTTTACGAAGGGATGTGTGTCTCTCAAAAGGGATCAGCCATCTTGAAAACATTCCATAATAAACTTCTGAAAGAGATGTTCTTGCTGATCTCTGAAGAATTAGGGGCATTTAGAAAACTGAGTCTTCATTTCATTCTCACTTTAGTTGAGGGTTATTCTAAGTGTATGTCGCGTGTCCTGGATTCTGCTTACAGGAATGTGTTGTGTTCCCCTTCATCAGCTTTTACTGTACAGTAAAGGCAAGCCATCTGTGCTGTTCTGTCCTCCAGGGGAAGCTTTGGCTTTCCTGACTTACTCAGTGGCACAAAGCTGTAAGACAGTGTGCTAGGAACTCCGCTTACCCTTTAATTTCACCAGTCCTCTTCCTTTTCAACATGCACTTCCACAGCAATTACCCTCCCCTCTAGTGAAGAACCAAACACTGCAATAGGTTTTGTAGAATTTGTTTCCTCACAGATAGAAGTTCCATGGCCATTAATATTTCTGCTTACCACATCCTATGGATCATAAAACTGAATCTCCCCAATCCAGTGAATTTTCCTGCCAGTCTTCCCTGCTACATTTCCCTTACAATAATTTCTATTAAGTCTTTATTCAAGAGGTTTATTGAACAAACCAGAGGACCGAAGAGTAGCAATTTGTGTAAGAGAAAATGTAGTGTACAAATGAAATCTTGACCTGGCTCAAAGACTTGAATCATCAATTTCTAAGATGCTGGAATCGAGACCTAGGTTTCTTGTATTTCCTTAAGGAGTTTACCAGACAGGCTCCTGAGTCAAATCCTTGTCCCCAAGCAGGCTGCCCTTGTAAAGGAATCAGAGATCAGAAATTCAATGAGCCAACAATATCTCCTAAAACATATGCAAATTGAAGCATTATTTTTAGATAATTCTATATTTTCTCAGACTGGGGATTAAATCATAATTACTAATGTTCTTAAAGTAGTGCATAATTGTTGTACTTACAATATCCACAATAGTCCCCAGAAGGTATGCACATGCATCAGCTTAGTTAATTGCCTTCCTAACCCTGTGTTATGAGAAAAACCCATATCTGAAGGTCATGGACTCTAAAGTGAATATACATGAACAAGAAGTTTCAAGAGATGTGGTGGGTGTGTAAGGTTCCTTCTCACCAAACACAGCATAAAGCTTTAAACTCAGGCAGACCTATACACAGTCCCTCTCCCCTCTGCTGTGTGTTAGATGTGAGAACGTGAGTTTCACTTTTCTGTCAGCCACTCACAAGCAGTGTCTCAGACCCCCTTCCTAACCTTTCTCTGAACTTGAGTTTTCCCACCTGAGAAATGAGTTAACACATTATGTATTTGTTATTATGACAAGTAGTGATGAACAGAGTGTGCCCAACACTGCATTTGTCCTCCTAGTAACCATGAGCAGTTGTGTCCCATTATTACAAATCAGTAGCAACATCAGTAACAAGAACTGAAATGCCTACTTTCAAAGTCACTGGTGTATACGAAAATTTTTGGAATTTGGAGGAATAAAAACTGAAGTACGGCCGGGCGGTGGTGGCGCACGCCTTTAATCCCAGCACTCGGGAGACAGAGCCAGGCCAATCTCTGTGAGTTCGAGGCCAGCCTGGGCTACCAAGTGAGTTCCAGGAAAAGGCACAAAGCTACACAGAGAAACCCTGTCTCGAAAAACCAAAAAAAAAAAAAAAAAAAAATCTGAAGTACATCCTGGGTCTTTTATTTCCTAGTTACATTATTATCAATAGAATTTAGGCTCAATGTCTCTATTTTTCTCTGCTCATCTCTTTTCCTCAGTTCTTGTTTTTCTCTCATATTTCCTTCCTGTGGTTCCCCTTCCACTTCCCCTTCTTTCCAACCTCTCAGCTTTCCTTTTTCCCTCCTTTCCTTCTTCCCCTTCAATCTCACCTTACTTCCTTTCTTCCTTCCTGGCTTCCTTCCTCTCCTTGTTACCATTCTTCTTTTATAAAACAAGATACTGTTAATAAAAGATATTAATACACACTAGAATTGTCATAAGGCTCAGCTAAGCATCAGTATATAATGTGTCTGTATATTACAGATGTGTAAATGATAGCAGTCGTTTATCTCCTCATTTCTGATAGGTGCTTATTTCACTATATCATTTTGCTCAGTACAATCAAAAGCTTTTCTCTACAGTGCCTCAGACATTTATACCAGTGACCACTCATTTTTAAGAAAGAGATTCTGCTTTATTTATTTCCTTTACTATGAAGAAGGTCAAAGCGAAATTGAAATATTTGTATTCCCTAATCATGAAAAATATATTCCCTTAGCTTGCTTTTATCTCTATTCTTTCTACTTACCTTTCATTTTCAATCTATTATTGCATTTTTATACCATAAGCTACTTTGAAAACATCATTCTATTCATTTCGTAAATATAAATTCTAATTCTTTAGAATTTCATGCATGAGTACTGTATTTAGATCATTTCCACTCTTCCTTCTATCCCCTCTAATCCTCCCATTTCCAAATCATCACTCTCTACAATTCTTTACCTATTTTTTAGATTATTACTATTATACACACACACACACACACACATACACACACACACACACACACACACCATTGAGTCCATTTAATGTTGCTTGTATGTGTCTAACAGGGATTCTGTGGGATTAAATAATGTAATGAGGGGCTTGTCCTAACCCTGTAGAGAACTGATTCTCACAATCTCAACTCTTGACCTAGGGATGAGGCTTTGTGAGATTTCCAATCCCTGTTAGAGTGTGTAGTGATTTGAATGAGAATGGCCCTCATTGGCTCATGTATTTGAATACTTAGTCCACAATTGGTAGAACTGTTTGGGAAGGATTAAGAGGTATGGAATTTTTGGAGGAAGTAAGCTACTGGGGATGAGTTTTGAGGTTTCAAAAGCCCAACACCATTCCCAGTCCTCCCCCATTCTCTCTCTCATAGAGAAGTCAGACAGGGGGCAGCAGGCCCTTGGACAAATTGTTCTTAAAACAAAACCGACCAAACAAACAAACAAAAAACATCAGAGGATGTGCTGCCCCTCCACCCCTAGACCCACACAATTAGGAGCTGCACAAAAACAAGTTCCAGACATTTCCTGCCATAACCTAAAGGATATAATATAGCATAATTGTCATAATAAACAAAACACCAGATATGTCCTGTGGGATGTTTTCTGCTGTTATAGATTGTATACCATAGCTGCCAGGGGGAATGAGTTGCCTGCAGATAAAAAGGGGATGTCTAACTATCAGAGGAAATGATCTACTGATAATATAGATACAATAACATAAATTGCTAGAGGATATGGCAATTTCCTTGCAGCTACAACTCTCCAATCAGTTCAAACCAAGTGTCTCTAACCTGAAGTAAGCACCAATCCTGAGCTTGTAACTATATAGAGTTGGAATTCCCCTAAATCCCTAGTCAACTCGCAACAATAAAAAAACTCTTTGCTTTTACATGGGATTTGGTCTCCTGGTAGTCTTTGGTGGACTCTGGGATATAACAGTCTTAAGATATAAACTTCAATTTTCCACTCCAGCACCATGTTTGTTTGTCTTCTGCCATGCTCCTTGATATGATATTAATGGACTCACCCTCTAAAATGGTAATCCCCAATGAACTATTTCTTCTACAAGTTGCCTAGTCATAGCATCTTAGCAAATGAATAGGGAAATAACTAAGACAGTGGGTCAACTGGTATTACTCTAATGCAGACCTTTCTTAGGCAATTTTATTGTTGAGATTGCATGTATGCAGCTTCTCCATCATATTAAAGGGACACTATCTCACAACAGACTTCCTGGTCCTCTGGCTCTTACAATCTTCCCAGCCCCTCTTCCAGGATATTTCTTGAGCCTTTATTAGGTATAAGGGTTAAAATTTACATCTATCATTTGGATTTAGGCACCCTGATGCCAATTATCAGTTGTTCTGTGGGTTTTTACCACTTCTGTTTTAACCCCCATCTGTTGCAAAAAGAAGCTGTTTTGATGAAGGATGATAGCTACACGTATCTATGGTCATAAAGAGAAGTATTTAGAATGCAATTAGGAATTATTCTGATTAAGGATAGTGGCTATCAATTGTTCTAGGATCCATGAGCTCTCCAGCTACTGGTAAAATTATAAAACATGATAGCTATATAATAATGATTATATTATAATTTTATGATAAATAATAAACAGCATCATGTTTTTTGTGAATGTGACTTCTTTTGGAAGTGAAAGCTCATTATTCTTAAGTGCAATTTAATTTATTGTAAGTAAACACTGAATGTCCACATAGTCTCACTCCACTAAAATGGTAAGGTAAATTCCTATCAACAGGTTTAGAACTAAATTTAGAAAAATAATATGCAAATTTGAAATAGGAAATTTTGGAACTTCAGTAAGTGTTAAGAGTATATAAGAAGGGATGGTAGACGGGCTAGTAACAAACTCACTGAGCACTGCCAAAAAGCAAAACTATAAAGCACGTCTCACTACTTCCATTTCATTCAAATAATAATCATTTCAATTATACCACAGTAACCTCTTTTGCTCTCCCATAAAATGGGAATATAAAAGTAGAAAATTAGTCATATTGAGTGTCATCTCTTAAATTAACTTGGGCACATCATTTCTCCAGGAGTTATGAACATAGAAACACAAAATTGAGAAAGATGTTTCTACCTGGTCCTGTTTTCCAAATTTAAGTGAAAAAGAAATCCAGAACACTAGAAGGCAATCTGTATGAGGTGGTAGTTAATGTCCTCTATAAATGATGACTTTTGAGAAGGAGGTTGAAAGATCTGAGACAATCTAGGCCATTTGCTAGAAATCTAAGAGGATGGTGGATAATAGTATTAGGGAACTCAAGCCATATCATAGGAGTAATAATGTAAGTCAGGGATGACAAATAGATTTCATCTTGCCAGCCAACTGTAGCTAATTGGCTGTCAAGAACATAAAATTGAGAAAGATTAGAGGATGCACCTCGGCTCTGCAGGATAGGGCTCTGTGACTGATTAGTGATGTCTGCCAAAGTACAGGCATGCTAGCATCCAGCAACTAATATCTCTATTCCATAGGCAGTAGCTGTCTTACCTGTTTGTTTGATGATCATTCCACAGTATCTTGGGATCCTTATTGTTGTTAGTGATCTTTGGTTATATCTTGATTAATCTCTTTGCTCTCATAGTGATTATTCTTTGTTGACTAAGGCAAACTATAATTGAGATTTTAATTATCTCTATACCAAGCATAGTATTTTATCTACTTTAAATATGATTCTGGTGTTTAATTTTAGCATCTCAAGCATTTTATTAACAAACATGTGGTTTGTGTCCACTTTGGACAAAGTAACGCCTGTGTTATACCCTTGGGATTATTAATAAGACGCAGGTTTAATATGGAATCTCTTCAATCCTTCCATATACAAAGGACAAAATCATTCTATATTGGCAACTTAGTGTACCTGACATGGATCATGATTTATTAGGGAGATGATTTATTATTTTTGAGCCCATCTAGTTTTCTACATTCCTGTAATCATTTCTATCTCTAGCTCACATTTCATTTGAGCTAATACTTGCTCTTGAAGATAAATTTAATTAAATGTTATACAGATATATATGATGCATAATAGATATATTTTATAGCTTTATAACATAAGGATGTTGACTTATGATTTGTTCATAATATTGCCCTTAAGCTATACACAGAAAACATTCACATTATTGTTTTTGTTTTTGAGAAGAGTAGGTAACTATTTTCTGTGTCTCTTCTTGTATACTTGCAAAACACATTCTCATTTCCAGAAGAAGTGGCATCTAACCTGGCTGTTTTAGAGAAATATTAGTAAGATGAGAGAGAGAGAGAGAGAGAGAGAGAGAGAGAGAGAGAGAGAGAGAGAGAGAGAAGAGGTATGACATGTATCTCATTGATTCTGCCCATTAATAAAGTGCCACTCTTTGCTGGGTATTTAGGATACACAGTGCTGGATCCCAGAGATTTGGTACAATTCTCATGACACTCTAATCATCATGTGGAACAAACAGACAGACACGAATGAGAGGTGGAAGTTCAGGCCATGAACTACAGACAAGTCTTAATGGTTTCCTGTGGGAGAGACACTGATCTGCTTAGAATGGATAGTACAGGGGAAAGGGAGCTGAACACATCACTGGCTAAATGAAGAATGGGGAGTAGAAATGCATATTTTTGTATCATCAAATATCAGTCTTATAATCTTGGGAAGAACATTGGTCTGAACATTCAATTCGCTCCCATTTGTCTATATCATCTTTGGTTGGTAGCATTAAGCACTGAAACTTTTGAAAGCTCTGGGGAATCCCTATGTAAATAAGTGGGACTTGTTCACGTAAAAAAAGATTTCTGAGAAATAAACTCATTATTACTGAAAATCTAGGCGTTACAAACACATTTTAAGAAGTGAAAGGAAGCACATAAAATCTGATTTTTGTTATTTATCTATGATCAAACAATCAGAAGGGAGAGAAGTATAGTGATAATATAAGATTATTGTCATGATAAAGAAGAGTCAAGTTTGGTCTTCAACAAATCTATTTTTTTTCTTTTTTTTTTTTTGGTTTTTCGAGACAGGGTTTCTCTGTGTAGCTTTGTGCCTTTCCTGGGACTCACTCTGTAGCCCAGGCTGGCCTGGAATTCAGAGATCCGCCTGGCTCTGCCTCCTGAGTGCTGGGATTAAAGGTGTGCACCGCCACTGCTTGGCTTTCAACAAATCTAATCTTCAACTTACAGAAGAATAAATCAATTTCAAACAGATTTTAACAACTGTTAAATCTTTGGCTACTTAAATGAACCCAGATTTTTATTCCCCCCCGCATCTTGTCCTCCCCCACAGGAAAGTAAATTCATAAATTCACAGAAACAGAGCAATTCAAGGCCAATGTTCAAATTACTAGAATAGAGTTCCAGTCTGGTCTCATCTATAGCAAAACTTAATACCTTTAAGAAGGAGTTTTCTATAAAAGAAATTAATTTAATAGGCGATTCAAAGATCTAAGAATGTCATCTGCAACCCATTTTCAACTAAAAATATAGATTATATATTGTTTTTTAAAAAAAGAAGTTTTCTTGAGACTATCTCTTTTAGTAACATTGGAAGGTCTACCTATAAAGTCTCACCAACATGACTGCCTAAACATGAGTTGAACAAGGACAAAAGTAGACATACCAAAGTAGACATGGGAAACCCACAAGGCTTCAACCCTACACAAACACAACAAGCAACTAAAGAATGCTGAGAGAAGGAAAAACAGTCTTCTCCAGAGAAGAGCACACTAGTTGAATATTCAATACCAAATGGTTAGCCCTGAAAATTATGCATAGAAATAACATTATACAGACTGAGTATATTGTATTTATGAATAAATACAATATATATGCATGTCACCACAATTTATGACAAAGGAGGCCATGAATCTGAAAGAGAGCAAGATGTGTATATGGGTGAGTTTGGACAGAAGAAAGGGAAAAGTGATGTAATTGTATTATAACCTCAAAAATAAAAGAAAACAGTGGGTACTATTGTAATTTTCATAAAGAAGCATATAATGCCTATTCAAATAGGTATTTCAGTGTGGGGTGCAGGAAGAGAAAACATGTAACACCAGTGAGATTTTTGTTATGAAGGAAGCCATCTGACAACGATTAAATATATCTAATCACTTCCAGGTTACATTATTTTCTACACAATATTAACTTACTAGTAATTGCAGTACTTTTTAACCAGAACTTTAAAATAATACATCTAAAACTTCTACCAAAATATTTGAAATATATAGAATTTCCCAGGACTCATAATACATTAGTATATCTTGGTCTCTATAAAATGATGTATATTAAGTCGTGAACAGCATGTCTTGATAGCAAGTTTACTTTTTTCTAGCTCTAGAGTCTAGAAATTAAAGGTCAAGTTGTCAGTTTGGTAAGTTCTTAAGAGAGATATCTTCTTAGCTTTGAGAATATCCATCCACCTTTTTTCTGTGTCCTCACATGGCTCCACCTTTATGCAGATGGAAGGATGAAGAGATGGTAGATTGATAGATAGATAGATAGATAGATAGATAGATAGATAGATAGATAGATAGATAGATAGGTGGATGATAAATATGGACATGAAAGTGTTAAATTCTCTAGTATGTTTTTTTATAAGGTCACCAAACCTCCTGGATCAGCCTCTTTTAATCTGAAGTGCTTTACTAAATGGCCAATCTTCAAATACAACCTATATAAATTTCAGGGGGCTAAAAACATTCATCCCACTTTAGATTCAAACATGCATTTTGAAATTAAAGTTAAAAAATGAGTCAAAAATAACAGAAAAAAATGCAGCCACAATGTTGTGTAGCCTACATTCAATGTTACTTTCTTGAAAAATTCAGCTTTAGATTGGTTTGGGAGAAGTCAAGTTGGTTTTGTAAGAGTCTTGGAGCAAAGCACCATGATTGCATTAATAACTGCAAAATCTGATTCCTGAGCTATAATCTCATTGACTTCCACATCATATGTCTCTCCACTGCTTACAAAGGCTAAGCCTGTGGACCTACAAAACACAGAATGCCTTTAATGGCATCACATTCGCCTGTTCGGAGTATTGATTGCATCAACGTGGAGCTAAATTGCCACCAAGAAATCTAGTTTAGATCATTATTGGGTGGCTTGGGGATTTTGATTGCAGAATGGCTGAGTGGATGTTTCCCAATATCAGAGACAAGCAACAGGGATTAAAAGAAACTCAGGCTTATTCATCGTGGCCAGCTTAAGGAAATGGAAGGAAAAAGTGTCCATAACAAAGAAATCGACTGAGCTCTGGGCTGTTTTTTCATTTTCTACTTACCATCATGACTCATAGTCAAAAGGAAACGGAACGAGTTAAAAAGACTCAGGAGCCAATATAACAAAGAGTCAGGCAGCTAAAGGCTGTATGCTACAGGTCAGGAAGGCATTTAGTTTCCTTCCTTTACAAGTGAAAAAAACTGTATTTTGTTCAGTGGCAGATACAATCTTTGCTTCATCCAATTAGTAAACCATATGAGAAGAAAGTTCAAAGCAACAATCCCATAGTCAGCTCTCCCACCAAGGGTCTGCAATCTGTGGCTATAGAAACCAGTGCTACACAAATTGTCATATGAGATTCAACTTGATACAAAAAACACAACGTCTGTGTTCTAACATTCAAAAATTATTTTTACTTCAGGACCCAGATTTCAACCCCTCTCTTCCCTTTCCTTCCTTGGAATATAATATGTAAAAACCTCCAGATTATTTTTGAATAACTGCAAGCCAATTGGTCATTATTTGCTAGTTAGTAATACTTTATATTTTACCCGTACTTGAGAACATCGCCATTAGTATTATTTTATGAAATCTCAACTGAAAACAAAGGAAGTAATTTTCTTTCCTTTTTTTATTTAGAGAATATTTTATTAGTTTTTGTAATCAAACCCACATAGATAAGACCTTACATATTTAATACAGTGTGTTACCCCTGTACAAATGGAAAAAAAAATAAGTTCAACATTTCTAGACCAATTAATATTGGTCTAGAAATGTTAATTTCTGTACAATGCCAACTCAACACGGTAAACTGGGATACTTTTTCCAAAGTTGACAGCACAGCTAGTTTCCAAAAATTCAAATTATATATATATATATAATATATATATATATATTATATATATATTTATATAAAAAGACGAATAATAGCAGTATATTATACATCAATAGCAGCAATGGCTTTTCCAGGTTCTGCAGTCACTTGAACAAAATTGTAGAGACATCCAGCACACTCCATTAAAAACAAAAAAAAGAAGTCATTTTCAACATAATCAATGCTGGTATTTTGAGAAGGCAAACGTGTTTTACTGGTGCCCCTTAAATAATCCATGCCCACTTCCAGGTGACTACCTGAGTCTGTCTTTCATAGGAATCAACCCAAAACCAAGTGCTTTAGCAAGGTTAAATTGGGCAAAAGGTCATTTCCCACAAAATTTGTGGTGGTGGTTTGGCAGCTGCCTCCATGCAGCAGTGTATAGCAAGTAAGTAATCCATCTAGTCAGAGTGGACAGTGGCTTCCCTCACCAGGATCATTCAAAGCTGGGGTGGGAGAGCAGAGCAGAAGCAGTGGTTAGGGTCTCAACCTTGCCAAGTCTGGTCTGCTATACATGTAGGGGTAAGACTGGCCTAATGAATTGAAAAATTAAAGTTATCATCAAATCTCAATGGAAATGAAAGGCCTTGGTCAATATCTATTGATTTTATGTTCCTGAGTCTTGGAGTCTTCCAATAGGACACATACTTTACTTAGGCCTTTGGGTTCAGATTTAACTCCTAGCTCGTCAGCATTGCCAATAAATGCAGTGCCATTTTAAAGCAGGAAAATGAGCTGTGCTTTGCCTTTAGGGTTGCAGAGTTTTGTAGCTAGAGTTTTCCTGCCTGGCCCAGGGTCAGGGCAAATCTCTCTCACCTGCCAGTCCCACAGCCGCTCAGACCCGACCAAGTAAACACAAACTGTATGGTCATGGCAGGCTTCTTGCTAACTGTTCTTACAGCTTAAATTAATCCATTTCCATTAATCTATACCTTGCCACGTGGCTCGTGGCTTACCGGCATCTTCACATGTTATTTTTCATCGTGGCGGCTGGCAGTGTCTCTCTGACTCAACCTTCCACTTCCCAGGTTTAT
The DNA here is from genome assembly GCF_007827085.1 of Peromyscus californicus insignis. NCBI lineage: Eukaryota > Metazoa > Chordata > Mammalia > Rodentia > Cricetidae > Peromyscus > Peromyscus californicus. The sequence continues at coordinate 43,614,202 of NW_026294424.1, read as the reverse complement.
TCTCCTCCTTGTCCCGCCTACACTTCCTGCCTAGCCAATGGCCAATCAGTGTTTTATTTATTGACTAATCAGCAACACATTTGCCATACAGAACATCCCACAGCACTTCCCCCCCCCCCCCGCTTTTTTTTCAAAAAGGAAGGTTTTAACTTTAACAAAGTAAAATTACATATAATTTGGGAATTTGGGCATAGCTTCTCTTACTACTTCCTGCTGGAGGGGGCACTGTATCTTATGGGAACACAAAGAAAATTTTAGGATGATGGAGTAGTCCGTGAGGCTGTATCGTCTGAGCCAGTTGCCTTGAAACCATTCTGGATGTTGGATCATCTGGGCCATGGTGTCATCGGAGACCTTTCAGGGGGTCTTGGCTGGTCAAACCTGATGTATCTTAATCTGGAACAAATCCATAGCCTCTGGCTTTCTGTGGAAACAAAAGAGACTCTTTTCCAAAGCAACATATCCTTATATCCAAATTTTGAAGTCAAGGTATCTTTAAAGTATACATATTGGTTTAACTCAGCTTCCTTTACAATCAAATATCTCTCTGCAGTTAAGAATCCCAAAGACAACACAATCCAGATTCTCTGTGTAATATTCATCTTTACATGGCTTTTTTTTTTATTAATTTTACTGTCTCTTTAAAGACTTTATTTTTAAAACTATGTATTTGTTTCTATAACTGTATATATCACCTTTTTGTCTCTTTCAAGCCTACATATATTTTACACACATTTAAACTATTACATCTGAATCTGTCTTATTGTGAATCTATTGCTTTAAGCTGCAGCAGCTGTGACTGCTGGCTCCGCCCACCTCAGCTTCCCAACATGGCTACATTTACCACCAGCTCTGGGAGGTATCGTGGGTCTATGCTTTTAGCCAAGCAGCATGTAGCCCAGAAACCTCTTTTTTTTTTGTTTTGTACTAGCAAAGGCTAAATCCACCACGCAGCTTAATGTGCCACTTGCAGAGGCCTCATTCCCGCCATACTGCAGGTCGAGTGCGCACACTAGGAACCCACCAGTAGCTCAAACCAGCAGCTGCTGCTCATTTGAGAGAGATAATTAGGAAGCTGTTTTTAGCTCCATTTTAGAATCTTTTGTTAGGTTTTAGGTGGAAACTCTTGCCACCACGTTGGATGCCATTTGTAGCTAGAGTTTTCCTGCCTAGCCCAGGGTCAGGGCAAATCTCTCTCACCTGCCAGTCCCACAGCCACTCAGACCCGACCAAGTAAACACAGAGACTTATATTGGTTGCAAACTGTATGGTCGTGGCAGGCTTCTTGCTAACTGTTCTTACAGCTTAAATTAATCCATTTCTATTAATCTATACCTTGTCACATGGCTCGTGGCTTACAGGCATCTTCATATGCTGTTTGTCATCGTGGCGGCTGGCAGTGTCTCTCTGACTCAGCCTTCCACTTCCCAGCTTTATTCTCCTCCTTGTCCTGCCTACACTTCCTGCCTAGCCAATGGCCAATCAGTGTTTTATTTATTGACTAATCAGCAACACATTTGCCATACAGAACATCCCACAGCAGAGTTTCCTCAGAAAAGGATGATTTTGTTGTTGTTGTTGTTGTTGTTCTGCTCCTCTTTACTCAGTCTGTTCATGACTGTTTCACTGGATACCAACAACAACCCTGGAAAAACAGAATATTCAAGAGTTTATCACTTTTTTTCCCCAGATTGTACAAACTCATTCTCAGGATATTGAAGAGGATTGCTCTACTAGTGAGCTATCCATGTGGAGCTGGGATCTGAGATTACAGAGCCTGTTCCCCACCAGTGGCACCATATGAAGAGATCAGATGAGAAGCTACCTAGATGATACCATGATGCAACCTTCACATGATACCTATTCAGTACATATTAACCATTACGAATGTCAGTGATTGATTGTCATTGCTCTTGTATGTCTGTCTCCCCTTCTTAGAGAGAACAATAAGGAAGTCAAAAGATGCTTGTGACATCCAATTTTTTTTGTGCATTGTGATTGTTTTTATCAGGAGGAATGACCATTTACATATAGAACAATTGACTTGCATATATAGTAATGTAATGGAGACTAGGTTACTGGGCATATGAGGTGACTGATATTCAGCTCAAATGCACAAGGGCTTGCCAAAAGCTGGAGAGGAGTGGTGGTCAATGGCTTAACATCTGGAAACCTGAACATGAGATAGCACCAATGGCAAAGTGGTATGAGTTACAGAAGAGGAGATAGACTTGAACTTTGTCTCTAAAGACTATGGGCAGCAGAGAGAAGAGATATCAAGAACCCCAGAGAAAAAGAATCCAAGAGTCCCTTTCTAGCCCTCAGCATCACTTAAAGCAACATGTTAAAAAAAAAAATACCATAGGCAAACTGTCTTCCAGGATTCTTGTTCAAGACATCCTAGTGGAATCTGACCAGTTTCACATGGATGAATTTTGTAGAACAAACCACAGTTTGTAAACCACTGCTGTTGACAGTGGGGGGCCACTGATTGCTTGTGATTAGGCACCTGCTCCTAATTCACACTGATGAATTTATCTCCATGAATTAGTTTGAACACCAAGACACAGTGATTGCCTTATAGTATTTACCGAACATCAGAAGGGAGGAAGAACAAGATGAGGGTGGAATGAGAGAAGGCACTGCACTCCTGAGGTCAGCCTATGAAACTGTGTGGTGCAGACTCTGAACTGCAGGCATTCTACTTTCTACGTGTACACACTTCATGGATTAGACCAATTGTCATTTACTTCTGCTCTCTGAAGAGCATCTACCTCTTTATCATACCCACAGGCCTTGTTTGCTCCAGCCTGGGCCAGTCTTGCCTAACTTACTTTAACCCTGTCTATTATCCTATACTCCATATCGTATTCTCATTTTGAATTATCCACTTTGCCCAGGAGATCTGGCCCTAGTATGTACTTGTTTTCTCCTCCTTTAAGCTTCAAAAGAATTTTCACCTTAGAGGAAGCACCCTGACAATCAGTTTTACTACTATAAGTTGCTTGGTCATTTGTTTGTGTTCCCACATATTCCCTTCTTCACCAAAACCACTGCGGTTCAAGACATTCTAATTCAGCATCCTTGTGGCCTTGTTTCTTTACCTACACCTGCATCCAAACCACCTGGACAATGTCTTTTCTGGAACAATTTCTCAATAAATATCCCTTTAATAATTATACCAATATACTGTTGAAAGGACCCCTGCCACTTTTGCCCCATTTCTCTTCTCTAAATCTTTTTATTTTCCTACCTCATTTCCTTTTCTCACTAAACGACACTTGATTTGAATGGCTGTCAGGGGAAATACAATGCCTGCCACTGGAACCTGTCATCATCCACCTGAGCCCATTCCCCCCACACCTGTCACCATCTGGAAGAAAACCCAGTGATTTCAGACTGTGTGGACTTTATGAAAATGGAAACATGTTGGAGAGTCCCGGAGGGCTAAACCATTTTAAGAGCCCTTGTGAGATTTAGAAGAGAAGGTATTCTTTTTTTGGCAAGGAGTCTGAGAATTAGGTTACATTCTAAATTAAGTAGGGCAAAATTTATCATATATGGCCCAGTTCTGCAATTAGAAACTTGTCCCCTACACACACACGGGTAGGGGGAGACACATATAGGTATGCATGCATGCACGCACACATACTAATTCTAATTCAAGTTGATATAACATAACAACAAAGAGATTTAGCGTTTATAGTAGGAAAGTTCTTTCATGGATAGCTTATTTTATAGAAATGAGGAAACAGCATAGTTGTGACCGTATCTATTTTACTGATACAAAATCAAAAGATTTCAAGATGGTGGCAGAAACTATACAGCTAAATTCAAGTCCTGTAACCTATGGGCTCTGCCTGGGGTTATTCTGGAATCTCAAGTAAGAGTCAGTTTCTCTTATTGGAGAATGAGGTTCTTGGGTGATCTCCAAGAAGATGATTCTCCTACTTCCCTTATTGATGGATAACTGATTGTCAGTCTGAATCCGCTGGTCTGGTTAGGGCATATAGTTTATATTTCTAGCTATTATAAATAGCTATTAAATGATACTTATGATGCTGGACCATGGTCAGTATTCTGCAGAGGCAGACATTGGAGCTGAATGATCTTTTTATGTGATAATTCCCCTGAGTTTTGTAGGCACGAGCAGAAGTTGAGGAATATCTACTCTTCTGCATGCAGTTCTACTCCCATTTATGTGGGCTTTATGAGAGTCACTAAGAATTATTGAACTGATTTGCAAGGATCTTCCTGTACCTGCAAGAAGCTATAAATAACTTGAGTTTAGCAGAGATGAGAGTATTTGGCAAGCGAGGGATTTCAAATGGAAATTTGAATCTGTAGAACCAAATAGGGTTATTTTTTACAACTGTGCAAGTGACTATGTCTGAGTAGATACCACTATTCCTATTCCTAAAACTTAGATTTATTTTAGGATGAAGGTGAGCCAAAACCGATACCAGATGTATAGCCTGAGGCTCTGGGAAATACCTGGGTTTCCTGGAGCAGAGGGAAAGTAACCAGCAAGCCTTTCTTTCTTTCTTTCTTTCTTTCTTTCTTTCTTTCTTTCTTTCTTTCTTTCTTTCTTTCTTTCTTTCTTTCTTCCTTTTTTTCTTTTTTTTTTCTCAAGACAGAGTTTCTCTGTGTAGCATTGCTGTCATGGAACTCACTCTGTAGACCAGACTGGCCTTGAACTAATAGAGATTCGCCTGCCTCTGCCTCCTGAGTGCTACCTTCCTACTTTCTTTGTCTTGGCAGTTTACCAGTTGAGGGTCTTCTGTGGGTTTGTATTCCAGAAGAAGCTGTTTGGACTGACACCAAAATAAGTCACTGTATTTCAGGATTTTAAGATTGTTTTATCATCTAGTCAAGCAAAGGTGAATTCTCCATTATGCCTTGACAGGAGGGAAAATCTGGGCTACTGAAGAGTGTGCTGTCAAGTAGTGACAGTGAGTAAAATAAACAGGTTGAGTGAATAGTCGTTGTTCGATTAATGGGAATGTAGCTAGAGTCAGAGTTAAGGTTCTGCTTCAGTCCTTCATAAGACCACAGCATGGATCAAAGCCCTGATTTGCTTAGGTATGGAACTGTTCTGAGAGATCCTATAGATAGATGCCTTGTAGAGCCACTGCATTTGAGAATAATAGGGAGTGTAAGATGTAGGGTTGAATTAGTGTACATAGCAACGGTGAGTGTGATAGCGATAGAGCTGTATTGTGCTTGATTCTACATGCTTGACCACAATCCCCCAAAGACTTAGACATGAATGCTTTCATCTGCAGTAGATGAAAGAAACTGGATTTTAGAAAAAAGCACCTGGTCACGGCATCCTAGGATTATCGATGCATTATGCTATTTCTTATTTCAGACTTCCATAATCAATGTTTTCACCCCTTTTCCTGGCTTCTATCTTTCCTAAGTCTTCCAAGACTATGCCCTTGAACATTTCTTTGACTGATCTATACTTCCAAATTTCTAATAAATTAACAAAACTGAAGACATGGTGTTTTATTGGGCTTGCATAGGTTCTCTATGCACACTCCTTATTACAAAGCTGATTTGATCTCTTACACATATCACTGCCTGCCCCTCTGTGTGCAGATAGTGCTACATGATGGGATGAATATAGGTTCTCAAATCAGAGACAGCTGGTATTCAAATGCCAGCTCACCAGTTTATTAATTGTATGGACACAAACATCTATACTGAGCTCAGCTTCCTCCCCCATAAATTGAGATTAACAATTCATCCTGAGCCTATCAATATAATTAAATGTGAGTTGAATGGAATTTTCTGTGCCATCTAATTAGCATTGGCAACACAGGATTTCACAGGATAAGGGGATGCAGTAGTCAAAAAGCAAGTTGTAAATTGCAGAGCAGGCTTGTGAACTTAGGTATTGGTTGTTAAACATTAGTTCTAACTCAAATGGGCCCTTCTGCTCTTAATAGTCAGGAGAAGATACACCATTGCCGGATGTATACTATTTGGCATCCTCACTTCTTTCTAAGAGCATGTCTAGCTGAGTTCCACAAACCAATGTATCTTGGCAACCCCTCATCCTTTGAAGAACAAAAAGCACTATAACACACTTGAGTTTCTCATCAGAAAGCCCTAGCTGTTATATTGTTAAGAAATACATTATATTGTTAATAAAGACTGACATAAAATGCCTGAAAAATTCTAGCTTGACTCTAAGAAACAAACTAAATGCACACATTTAAAGATGCTATATATATGTACTTTGGGATTTTGTTATTTTCATAAGTGTGGTTCTTAATCACAATGATCCTTGTTTACACTTGAAATGAATAACCTCAAGGCAAAGTATCCAGACTGCTTAGAGTTACCTATGAGGGATTAGTCTCTATGATGGACAGTGCATCTTTTTGGACAATCTATGTAATGTTCCTTGGACCTTTGTTCACCTATCTAAGCATTGTGGATAACAGTGGCCTTTCCACACGGTGGAAACAAAAGGGGATGACACAAATCAGGGGCCAAGAGCTTAGATGATCTCTAGAAAGAGTAAGCTTGGCATCTCCTTTTGTGGTTGCAATGTCCTTGGGGTTCCTCAGGATGTAAAGCTGTATAGTCTTTGGGTCAGAGGAATTAGGTTGACAGATTTCATGCTGAGAGACACAGGCTGAGTTCATTTCCCTTCTTGAATCTAGTTGGTTTCTCTGGAAGAAGGAAACAGTTCACCATGGATTATCCATCATTTGAGATGCAGAAATTAACAGTACATGTCATTTCCCTTCCTATACTTTCCCACTCATGGCATCCACGGCAGAAACCCGCTTAGAGAAGGCAAGACTAGAGCCATACCAAATGTCAGTCTCACCTCTTCCACCACACTCTTGACTGAGATAACCCACATTTGGTCTTCTCTTCAGTTGCCTTCCAAAGATATCACCTCTTAAAGAAGCAACAATGGGCCACCTCTTCCTGCTTTAGTGGGTGGTAAAAAAATTATGATCTTCAAACTCCTTTCCTTCTGCACATCTCCTGTTGCTATCAAGCTTCTCTTAAACTTACAGTGTCCGCATTGGTGAGTCTTTGACCCATGACCTCTGTTTGTTTTTCACTCTCGTCCTTGCTGTTCCAAGAAAGTATGTACACTCTCTATATATACATTCTGGCTATGATGGTGGTGTTTTCCAATCTATCTGGGGTCAAGTCTATATTTCAAAATAAATCTGGACTTTCAACATTATACAAATGATGAACTGTGAGTGTTTTCAATGAAAGACCAAAGGTTGCACACTACTTTCTCATCATTTTTTATATTCTTGGTAAATAACATCTTATCTCTGTCTGTAACATGTGTCATTCCTGTTTTGTTAGAGAGCTCTACTTCAAAACTAATAACAATGACATTTTAAATATAAGACTACACAACATTCTTTAAAAGAGTTAACCTTTCGCTGTGACATTTCATTGGGCGTCTAATTAGCAGTAACATTTTGTTGTTTGCCTTCTGAAACTTAAGAGGTCTGTAAGCCTCAGAACCCTAAGCATGCTTAAACAATCGGTCATCATAATGAGGATTTGCGTCTTTAGAAGCTCCTCTTCTTTTGCCCTTCTTCCCCATTCCTTCGACCCCATCATGAACTTTTGTAACTCCCTGTCTGTGCTGGTTTTTCTAGAAGGAGTAGAATATTTCTCCTTTATAATTTTCCCTTTGAGGTGACTTTTTTTTTCCTTTTTGCCAATTATGAAAAGTTCATGCAAGCTCCACTTTTGTATAGTCAAGGGACATCCTCAGCAATTTGTCTAGTAAAGCACAGCAGAAGTTCATTATCAAAGCAGAAAAAAAAACCCTGTTATTTCATACTTCCTTTTATTTTGCATTATGGACTATTTCACTTCTTAAAAGCTTTATTCACACACACATTTATGTTATAGATGTTGATATGAAGTAATATCATGCAAGTCATTAAATATTCAAACATTTATTATTTAGATTTTCCTATCCATTACTTTCATATCAACTTTCAATGGGGAAAAGAGAAATTAGATTATTATCATGTCAAGTATTTTAAAAGCACTAATTCATGTAATTTCACAATAATCCTGTAAGGTAGGATTGTTATTTTCATTTCATTAAGACATAACAGCATATTCAGAGTCTTAAGAACTAATTATTTTACATGTGAAATGAGATTCTTATTTCTCTGTCTTCCTGGATAATTGCCTAGTTGTTAATTTAAGAAATAACATTTCTAGAAGTAAAGAGGTAAGTTATACACCATGTCAATATTCTAGACATCGATGAGAGCTCTAGTCAGAGCAGTGAATATTGGGAAAGGACTATGGAGCTGAGAGCCAGAGACAATAACAGACAGTATTATATATATTTCACAACAGTGCTAGAGGTTTTGATGGGACATTGAAAATGAGGTTAGAGACGATGATCAATGAGACCAGATAAACAGGGTGGGTAGCTAGTGAAAGGGTGCAGCTCTTCGTTCAGATGAGAAGTAAATGTGTTGGTACTGTTCTTTTGGGTTCTGATGAGAAACATGGCTTGCAGGGGATGGGGGTTGCCTGCTCTTAACTAGAGTAACAGAAGCTAGTTGTTTGATTCCTCGGTAGACTAAAGATGAGTTACCAACACTGAACTTCAGGAAGGATTGCTAAAAGCTGATTAGTGGACCCTATAAAGTGCTAACAAACAGCTGAGAACACTGGCTGGGATTGTCTGGGTTCTGACTATCCTCTAAGTCATTCAGCACCAAAGCAGATGCACAAACTTTTATTGCTTTCTCTCTGTTCTTCTCTTGATTTCACCCCAGTCCTTAAGGGAGCAGTAAACTTACACCGAACAATGCACATACAGGCACACAAAAAAATCTTTTGTATGAGAAAAACCTTGGGACTTTTCAACATATCCAAAACTGCATTTAGTATTCATGGTGACATTTGCATGAGCTTTTTATCTCTTGAAAGTAAAAATGTGTATTTATAAGAAAACCTATTCATGCTTGGCTGGCTGTTTCTTTTGTTGTTACTTAAAATTGAAAGCCCCCAAACTCGCAGTTGCTTGATTTAGCTTCGGTAACCTCGAAGGGAAAAAGATAGAAATATTTCTCTTTTTAAAAACTATCATTAAAATATGAATGGAGGAAAGATTAAACCTGTTTAAAGCTTGACTTTAGTAAGATGCAGAATAATTATGGCCTAATGAGTTATCTCAGAGGCAAGATGGTCAGATTGCAGGTAGGTTGTGACCAAGGAGTCAGCCACTGAGAGTCCAGTGACACCATCCAGAATAAACACTCACTTTAACCTAATTAGATCTGTGAGGAAACGTATTGAAGCCAAAAGAAAGATTATATCCTTTCCCCTTGTGTGATTAAAAATTGATTCTAAATAATGAAAAACAACCCCAAATATTAAAATAAAGTGAAGAGAGTTGGACAGTGTTCAGATTTTCTTCATCATACAAATGGTCATTATTTTCCCCCTTTCACTGTAGTGAATTCTTTTGACTCCTTAAGGTCACCTTTGGCTGGAGGCATGTCCTTCTGAACTGATCCAAAAACTGTGCCTTTACACTTGATGCAGGTGTTCCAGTCTCAGCCAGCCCATGTCCCCAAGGGGACTTCCTCACTCCTCTTCTCTGTGCAGGGAGTAGGAAAGACACTGAAAATGACATCTTTTTCATTCAGCAAAGGCTCAGTGTGCTGGTCTGCCTGCCTGAAATCATGGGGTAGACATCATTGAGGTCCCAAAGTAGCCACAGGGCAGACTTACAAGACTGACTATTATTCCTTTGTGATCTGCACTCTGCCTTTAATAACTGAGGTTTTATTACTAGCCATTTTTCAGGTAGCAGCCTTGAGCTACATTTAATTTTGTTTTCTTTAGAGCTGGATGGGAAGGGGTGAGGAGCAAAAACTGAATAAGAGAAAATCTCTGCCTACTAACTACTTGTAGGCCACCTAAGGGTACAGATATATGCAAACAATACTGAAGAAATGAATGTATGTCCTTAAATGCTACAATATATACTTTTGATGCTTCTGACAGGGTGGTGCGTTAGTCAGATTTTCTGTCTCCAAGACAAAATACCTAACTTAAATAGTTTAAGGGGAGATTCATGTCACGTTTTTAGTTCCCAGTTGTGGGCTCCATAATTATCTATCATAAGGCAGAGCATCATGGCAGCAAGAGGCTACTCATTTCAGAGCGACAGAAATAGGAACAAAGAGAATGAGGACCAGTTTTAGGTTTCAAAGATATATCTTCATTAACCTAGTCCTTCTAGCTAAGACTCATCTCTAAAATTTCCACTGTGTCCCATCGTGCCATCAAGAACTGTGAACCATGTTTTTCAACCCATAAGACCATGAGGGACATTTCATATTCAAATCATGGGAATGAAGGTGGTAGCTATGGGAGCTCCAGCTGGACGGAAGGGAGCAGTTACTTAAGCATTGTAGTGGGTAGCTGTTCCAGCTTTGACCTGGAAGTACTACCCCCAATGGGATTCGGTAACTGTCACGCCTACAAGGCAGAGCCCAGACAGGAGCCTTTAAGACCCAAGATCCAGATGTGCCAGCTCTCTTGGTTCCTGGATCCTGGACGCTGGAGGTAGATTGAGCAGCGTTTTCCAGAGAACACCTCTGGACTGCACTACACCTTTCCCTGGTCCTGTAACCTATCCCTTTACTTGTAAGTTACCCCACAAAATAAACCTCCCTTTTAACTACATGGAGTTGTCATAATACTACAACCAATATCTGGTGCCCAACGTGGGGCTGGAACCCACGACCCTGAGATAAAGAGTCTCATACTCTACTGACTGAGCTAGGTGTAGCACAGTCCAGTGGTGTTCTCTGGAAAACTCTGCTCAATCTACCTTCAGTATCCAGGATCCAAGAACCAAAAGAGTCGGCACATCCGGATCTTGGGTCTTAAGGGCTCCTGTCTCAGCCCTGCCTTGTAGGCATGACAGTTACCGAAGCCTCAATGGGGGTAGTACTTCCAGGTCAAAGCTGGAACAGCTACCCACTACAAAGCATGGCTGGTTTGTAGAATGTCTGGATAGCCATGCTGAGAGAAGGGTCTCCATGTTCCAGTGGGAGACTCCTAAGCAATTTTTTTTTAGAATATAGAGTTAATTTTCCACAAATACTATAGAGTTATTAAAGGACATTGTGCAAACAGATGATTTGATAAGATTATTTTTCTGAAGAATTCATATTAATGGTAGTACAGTGTTAGCATGGAAAATATGGACAGAAATTACAGCTGAAGCCAAAGCAGTAGAATCAAGTATTATGGTAACTTTTTAGGTTTGTAGGCAGTAGAATTAGGACTTTAAAGGTCTAGAGTTTGTTCAAATGTAGAGACAAGTGGTAGCCAAAGGTACAAAGTGATCCCTAAGTATCTAGCTAAATAATAGGGTTAGTTCAATCATGTCACCTCTCAGGAAGTATGTTCTAGAAAGCATCCTTGAGTGTTATCTGTTATTGAACTTCATAGGATAATGTGAATAGTTAAAATTAAGAATGAAAGAAGTAAGAGTTTCTTAAGAACAGATTGGGAAAGAGTAACCAAGGACTTGGGAGAGGCAAATCAGATGGAAAGAATTCAAGGAGGACCCAGAGGGTAGGAGAGAGGGCTCAGTGGGTAAGAACAATAGCCACAGAAGCACAAAGTCTTGGTTCATATTCCAGCACCAATGTAAAAATGCTGGGTGTGGTCACATGTACCTATAACATCAGCATATTATGGAGAAGAGACAAGAGGCTTCTGGGTATTTCTGAGCACCAGAGTAGTTTCTAGTACAGGGTGAGGTCCTGACTCAAAGGAATAAAGTGGAGAATGATAAAGCAGAATACTCAGTTTCCTTTTCTGGTCTGCACATACACTCTCGTTCATGCACTCTCATGCATGCAGAAACTACACACACACACACACACACACACACACACACACACACACACACACACACACGAAGATATTTGATTTAATAGTATATGGTGTATAATGATCTAGTAAACTGAGAAGGAACAAGGACAGTCTCAAAACACAGAGAGATATCATGTTTTATAATCTTTCATTTTATTAATGCTCTATATCACATCAATTGATTTGTATGTGACTAATCAGCCTGACATGCTACCTACATTCTATATTTTTTATTAGCACGTGGGAGCTTTCGATTCCTTCCAAACTTGTAAAATTATATTTACCCATTTATTCTGGGTCATTCGGTTTATTGACATATAATTTCACATGATAGTTCCTTCTGATCCTTTAATTTTGAGGGACCAATTTGTTGCTGTGTGTCAGGACATGTGGGTTCACATAGATCCATGGAAAGAAGACTCGGAGGCATCTTAAGAATGAATCTAGACTTTCTTGGCTGCAGGAGAGCCCAGCCTCAAAGGACTGAAGCACTTTCCCTTTGCCTCAGGCCAATTTTATTTCTCTCCAATACAATTTATCCAGTTAATTTCCATATGCTAAAAACAACCTGAAAGGTGCTCCCAGCAATACAATGCCAAGTGCAAATTCCTTGATTTGTCAGGTACCGTGGTTTTCCAGGTTCCCTGAATCAAGTTTTGGGTAGGTCTTTGTATTCTTGGGAAACTCTGAGAGAAGATTCACATAGAGGGCAACAAGGGAAACAAAAGGTGTCTGCTAAACAAAAGATGGATTAGGGCTAGGAGCTACTCTCTGGAGCCAGGCCGGTGCAGCTCACGGGAATGCCACCACACCTACTGTACTTTCCAATTTTGTTTCTAATTTCATATTGCATTTTTCCTTCTCCTCCCCCTCTATCTTTCTCCTTGCCCCTGTAGAGCTAGGGATTTGATTTTTACTCTTTTCAAAGAAGAACTAGTTCTCAGATATATTGACTTTTTTCCTTTGGCTTTTATGATTTGTATTTGATATATTTTTGTTCCAATTTGCTAAATTTGGATTCAGTTAGGTATAATGTTAGACCATTTTGAATTTTAAAAATGTTACATTTACTACTTAAAGTTTCCTCCTATAAGTACTTTTCTGTATCCGATGGGTTTTAATATATTTTCATAGTCCCTCATCTCAAAATAGAAAATGTCCTTTTGACTTCTTATCTATTGGTTGTTCAAGAAAATATTCTATACTTTCTTAGTGTTTGTGAATTCTCCAAGATAATTTCCATTACATTTTTTCATTTCTCACTATTGTAGTATCACTTTTGGTAAGAAGAATAAAATATGAAGACATCATAAGCACTCACACAAATACTTGGCCTTTATGCCAATGTTTCTTTCTGCTATTCCTCTTAAAAGGGAGTAAACGGTTCCTGTGGAATCAAATCGTGTTTTTAATTATTAACAAGTCCAAATAATAGTTACTTAAAAATAACAGTGCCTAGACAAATGATAGTTTAAAAATATATGCTGTTTTGTTATTTTCCATTTTAAAATATAGTTTAAAATCTAAATAAATCTAGCACTTTTGTTCTGTTGCAATTATCAGCTATATATAACTGCAAGGGTGTTAGAAAGTTGTAAATAAATCCCACACACACTTTAATTTAAACTCTTATAAATACTGAAAACAAGTAGCTGGAATTCAGTCTCAACCCTCCCTCCAGAAGTTACAATGCTAGCATGAAATGTGTCTGGCATTCACTTTTCTTTTCCATTTTTGATAAAGTTGATCCACAATGAAAGCAATGTTCTGTTAACAAAATGTCTTTTTCCTTTAAGACAATTTTTATTATTATTATTGTTATTGTTATAATTTCAGAGATCTCTAAAGGTGAAACATTAACTCAAATTACTTAAGGTATATATATTTATATGCTTGAGTTATAAATATTATAGTTTTCCCATTTGCATGTGATATTATTACTCTAGGAAACAGTAATTTAAGATTTTATTCCCATTCACTTCTTAACCTTTTTTGCTCACAAAATTAATCACCCACATTCTTGCCTCTCCTCTCTTCTCTCCATCCCCCCTTCCCCTCCCCTCTTTCCATCTCCCTCCCTTCCTCTCTCTCCCCATATAATGTGTTACGGCTTAGAACTGGATATGTAAGTGAAGATACATTGCATTTCTGATCCTCTTGCCTCCTGGAGTGCTTCGGTTACAGGTGTATCTGAGAATACCAAGTCTTAGGCTTGTGTCTGCTAAGCAAGCATTCTGATAACTGAGCTACATCATCTACTTACTTATTTTCTTGGGAACAGGCTATATAGTCACATTTCTGAAATAAAGCCAGCAGTATAATAATAATAATAATAATAATAATAATAATAATAACAATAATAATAATACAGGAAGGCTGCATTCTGATATTTTGCCTTTAATTTCTTGCTTTGCATAAAGAGGAATGGAGACTGCTTTTGGTTAGATAATTATACCCAGCAGCCAAAGCCATGTTTTATTCAGCAGATGAAAGTAAGTGAAGGTTTAAGTACCAGAGGGCTACATGAACTCCAAGACATCTCATAAGTTCAGTAGTGTTGAGTCAGTTTAGTATGTTGGGGTGATTCATGCAGGAAAATGTGTAAAACATTCAAATGTCCACAAGTATGAGTGAATTTATTATTTCACAACACCGGATTCTGAACTGACAAGATGATTGCTCCAAGAGTACTCTAGAGGTTACCTTTAAGTTGCAAGCCCACCTCATGTAGAACATGGTTATATAGTTAGCACACTTATTTTCATGATTATAGCTAAAGATCTCTTTACTATAAGAGGAAAATGCAATAAATAAAAAGGCAGCTAGTTAGTAATGTTATCGATGAGTGCGACATACTTTTCACCCCTGGTACACAGAACAGAGGAGTGGGGATAGAATCTGAATGCGTTACTGATTTTTTCTGTGTACCCATGTCCTCGCCACTCAACTCTTGTTTCTCTTTTTTGCTTCTTTTTTCTTTTTTAAATATATATTTCATTTTAAATATCAACCACAGTTTCTCTTCCTTCTCCTCCTCCCGATCCCCACCACATCCCCCTCAAGCCCAAACCCCATCCACTCATCAGAGAGACAACACTGTCTGGCACATCAAGTTGAGGCAGGCCCAAAACCTTCCCTCTGCATCAAAGTTGAGCAAAGTATCCCACCACAGGGAGCAGGCTCCAAAAAGCCAGTTCATGCCCCAGGGATAAATTCAAGTCCCACTGCCAGGAGCTCTATAAGCAGACCAAGCCACACAACTTTCACCCACATTCAGAGGACCTAGTTCAGTTCCCTGCAGGTTCCCTGGCTCTCAGTCCAGAGTCGGTGATCTCTGGCTAGCTCCAGTCAGTTGACTCTGTGGGTTTCCCCATAATGATCCTGAGCTCCCCTGCCTGTACAATCTCTCCTCCCTCTCTTTGACTGGACTCCAGGTGCTGGACCCCGGGCCTGGATGCTTCCACCAGTCACTGGATGAAGGCTATATGATGACAATTGGGGTAATCACTACTCTGATTACAGGGAAAAACCTGTTCAGGCACCCTCTCCACTATTGCTGAGAGTCTTAGCTGGGTCATCCTTGTGGGTTCCTGGGAATTTCCCTAGCACCAGGTTTCTCCCTAACCCCACTAAGGCTCCTTCTATCAAGATATCTCTTTCATTACTTTCTCTCTCGGTACCTCCCCCTTCTCAACCGTCCTGTTCCCTCATGTTCTCATCCCCCATCCCCTCCCCTCTACTCTGCCCTCTCACAGTTTACCCAGGAAATCTTATCTATTTCTCCCTCCCAGGGCATTTCATGCTGTCCCTCTTAGGGTTCTCCTTGTTACCTAGTTTCTCTGGGTTTGTGGATTGTAACCTAGTTATTATCCTTTGCTTTACATCTAATATCCACTTATGAGGGAGTATCATGTTTGTCTTTCTGGGTCTGGGTAACCTCACTCAGAATGTTTTTTGTTTTTGTTTTTCTAGTTCCATCCATTTGCCGGCAAATTTCATGATGTCATTGTTTTTCACTGCTGACTAGTACTCCATTGTGTATACGTACCACATTTTCTTTATTTTTTTTCAATTGAGGGGCATCTAGGTTGTTTCCAGGTTCTGTCTATTATGAATAATGCTGCTATGAATGCAGTTGAGCAAGTGTCCTATGGTATGACTGAGCATCCTTTGATTATATGCCCTGCCTGAGAGTGGTATTGCTGAGTCTTGGGGTAGATTGATTCCCAATTTTCTGAGACATTGCCGTACTGCTTTCCAAAGTGGCTGCACAGTTTTGCACCCCCACCACCTATGTTGCTCTTTAGCAAGCAATGCAAAGGCCTCCAACACCAGGCATCTCTTTCAGTCTCAAATCCCTCAAGGTGTCATTTAGAAGGAGCTATCTCAGCAGGCCTGAGATTGGTAATGTTAGGTAGATATGTGTCCCTGTGTCACCCTTGTCTGACATCTAAGAACTAGGGTTTCAGGAAGATGCACATTATTTCCTTAGCTGACAAGAGCGGGCGACTGCATTCAAACTAGATGTACAAAACAATGCACTCCTGCAAGCCTTCTGGGAGTTTGAAATCTTAGCAGCTATGAAGCAGAGGCTGCTTACAAGACCAGATCTCAATAAAACTCCCTACACCAAGTCTCTAATGAGCTTTCCAAGAGAATAACATTGGAAACTGGAGTGACAACTTGTTGCTGAGGGAATTAGCTGAGTCCTATGTGGCTCCTTTGGGAGACAGCTCCTGGAGACTTGCACCTGATATCTTCGGAATTTTCCCAATTTTTCATTCTTCTTTGATAATGCTTTGGTGCCTTTCTGCAGCACACAATAAATCATGGCCGTGAGTTTGACTTTATCTGTATCCTGCTAGTCCTAGGAGCAACTCCCTGAGCCCAAGGATGAATTCCCAATACATGCTTGCATCGTACACAGTGGCTTATTCTTCGTCTCTAATTTGTGCTTCTAGCTGGGTACTAGCAATGCAAATTTTTGGAAGAAACTAAGAAAACAGTCTTCCAAATCATTTCAAATGTAATTGTTGGGCTGGCAATATGGTTCAGTGGGTAAAGGCGCTTGCCACTCACTGAGCCTGATGCCCTGAATTCAATCCATGGGACTAACATAGTGAAAAACAGAGTCTCCCAAGTTGTCCTCTTCCCTCAATAGTTGAACCATGGCACATGTGTGCCCACATGCATATACACACAGGAAAAGAGAAAGAAATAAGGAACTGAAATAGTATTTTTATAATTTTAAAATAATATTTTATTAATTCTATAGGAATTCCGTACATCGTGCTTTGATTATATTCATCTGCCTACTTTTCCAAACTCCTTCCAGATTCCCTCCCTCCTCCCTAAGCTCTTTAATCCCCCTTCCATTTCTTTTTGTTGTTTGTTGTTTTGTTGTTGTTTTTGTTGAAGAAGACACAGTCTCTGAGTGATTTCCTGGTCTCTGGCTTGTACTATCTTTCTGTACCCTCTCCTTGAGTCTTATATGTGGAGTTTCTATTATACACACAACTTTCAATGGAGAAAAGTAATCAATAGTTTTTTTCTCACTGTAATGCTTATGAACCACAACTACAAGATGAGCAACACAGCAATATATTCTGAAAGGTGCAATAGTGACATTTTTATCCTGGGGGTAACCAACAGCTACCAAATTAGACTTAAAACTCACTCAATAGGAAGGAATTCATGCCTAACACTAAACTTAGCCAACCACAAAATTTTACTTAAATGTTGTCTCTTGATTTACCTTCCTATCTGAGAAACATATTAACTAACAATAAGTAATGATTCAATATTGATTATATTTTTCCTTTATTTTATATTAGATATTGTCTTAGTCAATGTTCTATTGCTGTGAAGAGACATCATGCCCATGGCAACTCTTAAAAAGGAAAGCATTTAATTAGGGCTTGCTTACAGTTTAAGAGATTTAGTCTATTATCAGCATGGCGAGAAACATGGCAGCACACAGGCAGACATAGTGCTGGAGGAGCTGAGAGTTCTAAATTCAGATTCACAAGCTGTAGGAAAGAGGAAGAAACTAGGCCCCCAGTGACACACTTCCTCCAACAAAGCCACACCTACTCCAACAAGGCCACTTCTCCCAATCTCATTGAAGTAGCACCATTCCCAAAGGACCAAGCATTTAAAACTATGGGCCTATGGGGGGGGCATTCCTATTCAAACCACCACATATATCAATGCCAAGCATTTTGTATACCCAAATAGCAATGTCAAATGAATCTATATAGTGTTTACTGGGTGCTTCCGCAGCTCTAAATTTGGCATATAACATGTAACTTCCTGACTTTCCACTACGTAGCCCAGTGGGGTCAGTAGTTGGCATAGCATTCCCTTGGGACAATATTTGCACTTAGTTTCTAAAATTATTGACTTTAAAATTTACTATTATGACTATCCCAATTTCTTTATCTATAAATAAGTACTGACATTATGCTCCTACATACTTTACTGTGAATATGAAATGGCTTCACATAACCCATGGTGTCCACACAGTTAGTGCTTCCTCCAGGACCTGAAAAGTACAAAATCACAGGCGCAGATGATAACTGCCCAAGGTCGCTCCCATAAACACACAGGTGGGTCTGAGTTCCCCTGGAACACTTGGCTCTGTATTGCCCCTCAAAAAAAAAAAAAAAAAAAAAGATGCTGGGAGTAGACAGGAAAGAATATATGTTGTTAAACATGTTATAATTCTTTTCATCCCTTCCAGTTCATTTGAGGAAACTCATAGGTCATTGTTATGCTTTAACTTCTGAAATTTGATATCTTCTCTCAATTTCTATGGCAGCAAAGAATGAGAAACTTTTGGCTCCTCTACTTATTAGGCAAGTCCCATAAGAATATGCCCTATCATAATAACCCTCCCCCATCCAGTGTTCCATTTGCCCCATCTTGTGATTCTGACCCTGTTTTCCTTTGTATTCTCCATGTACAACAGCCTTGACAAGATGGGATTTGGGCACATCAAAGCATTTCAAATGAGAGCCCCTGCACCTCACAGTTAGCAGTGTTGTACGAATCTGAATCATTTCGAATCTTAGCCTGGACACACAAAAGAAATGGATTGCTTATTAGAAGGACTTTCAGACACTCTCCAGTGTTACATTTATCCTCCTAGAACTGAAGAATCCGGGGAAACAAAAAAACTGCCAATCTGAAATTTCAAGTAGTTTTCTTACTCATAACTCTTGAAAGTTGCATATAATCTTTTAGGCTTCCATATTATATATTTTAGTTCATGAAAATTGCATTCTGGAATAATTTAATTACTTAAGAATGACATAATGATACCGTGCTTTCTTTTTTTATAATTCCTTTGTTCCAAATAACCTGTGGGAGAAATAAGTAGAAAATAGTTGCTCACACTTCAAAGCAAAGAGCCAAGAATGTAGAGAATTCTTAATTTTAAACATAAAGCTAAAGGCAAAGGGGGAATTGCATTTTAAGGTCAATTATACTAATACATGAGGGTATGAAAATAAAAACAAAAAAAAGAACAATGCTTTACAAATATACTCATTGAGTCCTTTCCATGTACTAGGGACTTTCACATTTGTCTCTCCAAAGAATGTGGAGACACATACATTTATATGCTTGGCTTTTGACAAGGTAAAGAACAAAGGCCCTTCTAAGGTCTTACTGTTCAAAAGCAGTAGGGGTAAGGATCATCCCTCCATTCATGCTAGGGACCTGGTATGTAAATAATGAGAATACATGAGGCCCTCTCCACTCCAAGGCCTATTGTCTATGGAGTTAACACTAGATGGGCTTTGTTCCTTTTCATTACAACATAGTAAAGCATATCAGTTTTTTAAGCACTATAGCCAGCTATTTTTAAAATTTTCATTTCTTTATGTGTATGTATGTGCATTTGTACAAGTGTGCTGAGTTATGCATGTAGAGGTCAAAGAACAGATTTTAGGAAATGACTCTTTCCTTCCACCTTGTGGAATATGGGGATTGAACTCATATTGTCAGGATCAGTGCCAAGCACCTTTACACTCTGACCCCTCTTTCCAGCTTTAACCTATTGTTTTTAATACCTCTCATATTTTCCATGACCACCCTGATCATCACAACCTTCCAAATAATTTTTGTATACTAGATAACTGAAAATAGAAGGTAAAGAGTAAGGTCTTCTTACATTGGACTGTTACACATAAACACCATGTCTGAGGATTCCTTTTTGTATCATAACATCTCAGCAGAAGAGAAGTTTACCCTGAAAATTTTATGGTTCAGATTATAAGTCCTTTCATTTGTGGATTAATTTTGTTTCCTAACTATTTAGATTCCTCTTATAAATTTCTGGGTTAAAATATGTAGTCTTGCCTTTTGATTTCAAATGCTTTTCTGTGTTAGAGACTATGTACTACAAAGAAAGACCCATAGCACCCTAAAGTGAAAGATTCAAGTGCCTAGAAGGGGGAAGAGAAATGAGGAAGAGGGTATGGTAACCAGTACTGGCAACCCTGCAACCTCCAGTAGGAAAGACACCTGGCTGCCATGTTTTCTGCTGAATCCACACTTGGTAACCAAGCATCAAGAAACCTGTAGGAATATAACAAATATGTGTTGAAAGACTGAAGTAAGCTAAGGGATTCACTGCCAGGCTCAGAGATCATAGACTGCCCATAGAGAAAATGAGACTCTCCCCAAAAGGTATCAAAAGAGGGGAAAGACAAAGACAAGATGTCCCCAGCATCAGTCCACACTATGTACCGCTTAAGCTATGCTATCCAGTACTACTTACTTAATTTATTATTATGTAAGTAAGGAGTTGATCTATACTTAAAATACCTCTTACAAACTAGATCCAGAGTGCACAAA
Organism: Peromyscus californicus insignis; assembly: GCF_007827085.1. Taxonomy (NCBI): domain Eukaryota; kingdom Metazoa; phylum Chordata; class Mammalia; order Rodentia; family Cricetidae; genus Peromyscus; species Peromyscus californicus. The sequence goes on along the minus strand of NW_026294424.1, from coordinate 43,593,415 downwards.
AAAGAAGTTGTTGGGGATTTTTTCCTGTGCAGAGGTGGCGATGCCCTGAACACTTACTGAGGAATCTTCTGGCAGGTTAGCACCCCATCTGCTTGACAGTTTAGGTTTAGCAGAGGCAGCAGCAGCAGCAGTGGGCTTGTTTAACAGTCCTTTCGACTCAGTGGCTTAGTGATTTGGAACAATCCATCCCTACATAAATAATTCACAAAGAAGGAAATCTCTGCTGAAGAGTCTCAGCACTTCTGTTTTAACGCAGGGCTGTTTTTCGTGGGAAGGAAGGAAAATAAATTTTAAAGGTCTTGTTTACAAAATGTCAGAGTTCACCATGGGGTGAGAGGGGCCATCCTGAAGGAAGAACAAGTTAGGGTTTCAACATGGCAGTCTCTTCCACATACCTATCAGCTATTGGGTTTTATTCAGACATGTTTGCTGGTCAAACAACACAGATTTTCATAGAAGAATCTAACTTTATCCCTGTGTTCTGAAAGGGCATCATTTCTGTTAGGTGTAAAGTGTGTGTGTGTGTGTGTGTGTGTGTGTGTGTGTGTGTGTGTGTGTGTGTGTGTGTGGTGTGTGGTGTGTGTTGCAGGGGGTTGAACCCAGGACCTTGATCATGCTAGGCAAGTGCTGTACAGCTAAGCGCTCTATGTAGCTCCTTGTCTTTGCTGAGTTTTGAGGATTTTCTTTTGCATATAAGGTAGAGTTGGAGTTATTTCTTAATTTTTGCAAAGGTATCAAGTCTTTTGGAAATTTTGCCACTTCATGGAGTATGTATGCTAAGCACTCAAGGAGGAAAAACTAATCAAAAGCTTATTCTTGGGCCCTAATAGCAGCAAATAGCTTAGGAAATAAATGACATCTTTCCTGAGACAAATCTCTCCATTCAGTTAATACAATAGTCTTAATTTAACCTGCATCTCTAGAAGCTGTAGAAAAATAGCATGTGTAATTGCTGTTATGGTATCCTTTCAGTGACTTAAGATGAAGCCCTGTGTTACCCCATTCTAACAAATCTCCCACCTATGTACATTTATTGTGGTTGGTACTTAAGTGCTTGAAGGAATAACATCCTGTGTTGGATTATTATGTCTATACTGCCCAATACTCCCAAGTAACTTTCACATAATAGCACCAAAAAACTTCTCTTGCCACTGTCAATACCAGGATCAATATTTAATTAGCAACTCTTATATAATAAGTGTGCTTGAAATATTCTAGGTTGTCACAACCATCCTACACTGAGGGTTTGTGGTTGAAGAATGGGATTCAGAGGGATGAAATATGACTCAAACTTATATATATTATATATATATATTATATATATATATATATGCTGTATCAATTAGTACTGATTGGAATGAACTCATTTACCTCTATTGTTTCCAGAGTCTTCCAAATGCTTTAGTTGAGAAATAAGTAAGACCAATCTCTCTTTGTTTCTGTCTAATCCCCCACACACATCATTCTATTCCTGTGAGAGAGAAAGTGCAAATGAAAACAACAAAAGAAAGCCATGATCATAATCTTAGGTAGAAATAAGTGCCATGAGCTGGATATGATAAGATAAAAAGGGAGATTATGGAATCTACTTTTAAAAAGGAATTACTTGTTTTAGATAAGATAAGTAATGAAAATTTTTTTTGTCTAAATTTGTCAAATGTTACTGGACTGGACATTGTTAATATATATAATGGAGTTTTTATCTGAATCTGTCAAATGTTAATGGACAAGACATCGTTAATGTAATCTTGACTGTGTATATCGTATATACTTTTTGGACATAATTTTTCTTGTATGAGTTATAAACTTTTTAAAATTTTAGATAAAAAGAGAAGAAATGTGGTATTGTATTCCCCCAAATATTGTGCATGCTAATAAACTTATCTGGGGTCAGAGACAGAGCAGCCACAATATTAAACATAAAGGATAGGCAGTGGTAGCATACGCCTTTAATCCTAGCATTCCAGAGGCAGAAATCCATGTGTTCAAGGACACAGACAGGCATGGTGACTCATCACGCCTTTAATCCCAGAAAACAAGCCTTTAATCCCAGGGAGTGGTGGTAGAAAGCAGAAAGGTATATAAGGCGTGAGGACCAGAATCTAGAAGCATTTGGCTGGTTAAGCATTCAGGCTTTTGAGCAGCAATTCAGCTGAGACCCATTTTGGATGAGGATTCAAAGGCCTCCAGTCTAAGGAAGCAAGACCAGCTGAGGATCCGGCAAGGTGAGGTAGCTGTGGCTTGTTCTAGTTCTCTGATCTTCCAGTTCACCCCAATACCTGGTTCAGGTTTGATTTTATTAATAAGAACTTTTAAGACTTCCTGCTACAATGAGCCCCACACATAGACTGGCAGGATAGAGTATGATGAGGTAAAGGAAGAGCAGCAGATCTCTGAAAGCATGCCTACCTAAGGTGTACTGGATCAATGAGAGTGAATGAGAAGGCCAAGCTGCTCCCCAACCTGAGAGCATACTTTTCTAGGGAGAAATAAGAGAGGCTGCAGTGTTCTGTGCCAATCTATGCTGAGAGACTAAGGATCATACCAACATATTAGAAAGAAGGGATTTGTATAAGAGGACCTTTAACAGTAAGCAGCATTCATGTTCCTTCTCAATTGAGCAACTAAGGAGGCGCTATAGAAACAACTATATTGAAGTTAGGGAAAGGATAAAATTTGATCATCTGTTTCAGGATAACGTCACCAGCCCTGAGATGTTATCATCAATCATTTCCAAGAGTTTTTGTTTTGTTTTAGTTTGGTTTGTTTTTTGTTCTTGTTTTTGTTTTTTTCAAAAATTCCATTTTCTTTCAAGATATTTTCTCATAATTATCATTATGAATAAGCTATCTGTTCTGATTAATCTACAAGATTCCTAAGAATGGAAATAGGTGTGGTCTTGTCACTGTTGCATTTGAGGACAAAGCACAGGGTGAATGTGATGAACATTTCTCAAAACAGTGAGGAAGCATTTAAACAACGATATACACACTCCTCTGGGGAAATTGGTTAAATCTAGAATCATCTAATAATTAAAAATGATAAACTAAGGGAGTCAATGGTATAAGGACGAAACTAAGAACAAAGATAAGAAAAGGGGGATGAGAGGAAAAAGGAAAGAAAAAACTGAATATGAATACAGAAAGTGTATAAGGTATTAAGCAAACAAAATTTAGGCGAATGCAGAAGCTAATCATATCATCAGTTATTAGGAAAGGCTTTTCCATGATGAGTTTAGCCTAACTGTTGCTGCAGGACACTTCAGGTTCAGAATAAATGGCTCTGATAGCTCGGTAGTCATGTGTTCCATGGGCAGGCCTTTGCCAGGGGCTGATGGTGGTGGTAGTGGTGGAGGAAGAGAATTTTTTTGTACTTTTAAACTAGATTTCTATTTAGCAGCATCTAGACCTGCTGTGATTATAAGTAATATTATTTCTGACTGTTTTTGAGTGGATGCTAAGGGCTACCAATTAAAGCAAGTTTCTGAAATCTCTTGAACTCATCTATACATGGAACAAAGAAAAGAAAGTTCATTTCCCTTTCCTCATTGTTTCCCTCTTCTATATTGTAATTCCAGTTCTCTTTCTACTGAATAGCACAAAGGAAAAAAATACGAACGGAACAGCAATACCTTCGGGATAATGCAACCAGATTGCTTTCTGGACAGTCGGAGCAGTGTTATTCTGCTGGAGAGCTAGGACTGAATGCTGTAGCTCTATTTTGATACAGCGTTCAGTGTGGGCATACTGATTGCAGAACACTGGTGATTTCACTGATTCAAAGGCTTTGATGAGAACTATGAGTTCAAGGCCAAAAGGACAAAGGACATAATAGGATTTGAGAAAGGGACAAATACCTAAAAAAAAAAAAACCCTTAACTTTTCTCTCACCTGTTTTGCCTCATTTTCTCTTTGAAACATACTTTTTGGTGAATGTTTTTTGTCAAATTTAGCTCTGTTTTTACTTTCTTAACACTAGCATAGTAGTGAGGGAGGCAGAGGGGAAAACAGAAAAAGTCAGCTTGGCACAATGGGGTAGATCTGAAGGGCTGGATACCAGATACAAGATATATATATGGCTGTACTGCATAACTGAAAATCTCTTGAGACAGAGGCAGCATCACCATTAGACCATATTGTGTAGTATGGTAACCACAAGGAAGTCAAACACTTCTCAATTATCACTTTGATGTGATATAAATAAGAAAGCTTAGTTGGGGTCAAGAAGAGACGGCTTTGTGGAGAATAGAATAGTTAAAAGAACTTTAAGGGAGGAAGGAGGATGTCTTACAAAATAGGCAGCTCCGAGCAGGTAAGCCCAGAAGAACTCTGAAATATGAACTGCTTCACCTGTTTCTTTAAACTGATTCTCTTAGAAGGAACCCAAGTACATATATTTTGGGACAAGATAAAATGTTCTTCACTTACCAAACCATGAATCCAAACACAGTATGAGTTAAAAATTAAAATTCAGTTTGAAAATACCTAACTCCATTGTTCATAAGAATTTTTTGTCATTAAAAAAATCAATCTTATTCATTCTTTCCAGTGGCAAACTGAGATAAAATACTTTATAATTCTTACACATAAAATAAAAGGTTTAACATTGATAGTGTGTGTGAAATATTTTTTTCTGACTCAGGGATCAAAAAAATTCTGTTTCAATCTATATATTTGTTTACATATGCATATTATATTCTCACATACAAACCTAATAATGAATGTAATTTCTTCTTTAGACAACATTATTCTTCTACAGAACAAAGAAAAGATTTGCTATATTTCTGTGAGACTTAAAGATAATTTTAGTAGAATGCAATTTTCGAATAGTCTACTAGAGTATATAGGTCTTCTTTGTATTGCTCAGAAAGAAAGTTGATGTTATATTAATTGATATACCTTAATTCACTGACCATAAAGCAACACAAATAAGTTTTCTTCTTTTGAAATACCTGGAAAAATATCCCTAGTCAAATATCTTTATGGTTTTATTTATTTATTTATTTATTTATTTTTGGAATTCACCTTCCCTACAAAGTAACGAGCCACTTCTTCCTCCTGCCCTGTGCCCCTGCTGATCAACTCTGAGGGTGAACTTCAAAAAGCATTGCTGATGTCTCCCTTGCAAGAGCTGGTGCATGAGACTAGAAAGTGAAGTTATTTGAACAATATTTCTTCTTGAGGTGTATAGGAGGAATTTTCATGTAGAGAATAAACAAGATTTGGTGTCACTTTATAAAATAAAATATGCTATACTGGAAAACTATAAACTAATATGCAAGACTGTCATTTGAAGGGAAAAAACCCTCCAGGCTTTTACACAGAAGTCACTGTAGTCCTCTTTTGTTTTGTTTTGTTTGTTTGTTTTTCTAGACATCGAAATGATCCAATGGTTCTGAGGAAACTGAATTCTCAGAACTTTCTGCTAATTTCTGAACATTCTGGTAGAAAGTCAGGTTTGCTTGTAAGAGAACTTAAGGCAATATGTTTTTTAAAAGAACTACAGCAATCTTGATGTGCCCTCCAACTAAAATGGCTTCTACCAGGGATGAAGTCCTACCATAGGAACAAATTCTATACAGTTTTGTTGGATTATATTTGAACCTTGAAGAGTCATAGCGTACTTCAATTATATCTTAGGCCAGATGCTCAAAAGCAACTGAAGTCAAAGGGTGTCCAGTGAATTAAAATGATAACGTTCAACTGTGATGAACTTGGGTATTAGCTCTCATCCCTTTTGTGTATGTGATTTTTTTTTCAGAATTTTAGGGCTCAATGCTAATAGATATATCAAATGATAACAATAATTTCCTTAATTGAGGCTGCAAGAACACAATACCATAAAGTGAGTGTCTTGTAATTAATAGAATTTTATATCTCACAGTTCCATTAAAAGAGGAATCTAAGACCAAAGCATTGCTAGATTTTATGTATAGAGATGGCTCATTCCTACTGCCACTGGACCAAGTTTAAGAGACCATTATTTCCCCCATTGAATTACTTTGGAGCCTTATAATGAGAGAAAGTAGTTAATCATAAACATAAGGGCTTATTTCAAGACTCTCCATTATATTCCATTTATCTGTGTATCTACACCAAGGCAATATCTCACAGTATTGATAACTGTAGCTTGGAGTGGATTTGGAATTTGGGAAGTGTTAAGTCTGGGAACAGTTAAAGCAGAGAGAATACAGTGAATGGAGACCATTGCTACACCAATTTACTTCTAAGAAAGAAAAGGAAAAGTCTTCAGGGAAAACTCTGACTTGTCAACCAGCCTATGAAGACATTGTAAGAGAAGGCAGTGAAGCCTCCCTGTACTCAACATCCCCTCCTTTACACTGAGCCATTTGATTGGGGAATTCTGAAGCTGCGAACTGCTGCCAGAGATTTATCTGTTCTCATCTCTTTGTATGAAATGGTTTAAAATGAAGTCAGCCCATTTCAAAGCATGAGATACAGGGAAATAAAAAGTTAGCTTATTTGTACTCACAACCTATTAGTGTTCCCACATTCCTATACAATTTACAAGACAACATGCTTGGCCCATGAATAATGAACCATGGGATCTGATTATCATGAACAAAGTCAGCACTTCATGAAAACAATTTACATTTTAATTAATTGGACATTTATTTTAAAGCTTTCACAATGGGCAACTTGCTATATGACCTTGGTAAAAAAAAATTTATAAAAGCAAATGATCATTTTCATGTCAAGTAAGACAATTATTTGTTTAGCAAAAATGAATGACAGCTATGTAAGAAATTAAAAGAGAAAACATACGAAATAAGCACATTTTTGTTGCATTGTTTTTCCTAACATGATGTCTTTTATGGCTTTCCCTCTGGTTGGAAAGACAGTGTCCACTGAGGTTTGGTTTTGCTTGTCTTGTTTCTTGGGAGAGGGGGTAATGAACTGAATAAAGGTCTTCACTTTGATGTTCCCAGAATATTAGGGGTGTGGGTATATCTCATTAAATCTCCAGGAGAAAATAATTTTCATGCTAAAGAGAGGGGAAATCTTCCTTAATTAGTCCAAAGGCTGCCTCTGGCAGCTGCAGCACTCTTGGAATTTTCTGATCCAGGTGAGAGGATCAAGAAAACACTAGAACAGCAGTGCCTTCATGATAAACCAACTAGATTGCTTTCCAGCCAGAACAGCACTGTTCCACTGGAGGGATGACATTGAAGGAGGTAGTTCTGTTTGGATGCAGAGTTTAACGTGGCATAATGATCTGGGAATGATGCTGATGGTTTCACCGAGTCAGGGTTTTTGATGAAATGACAAAGGAAATAAAAGGATATGGAGAACAGACAAAAAGGCAAAAAAAATTCTCCTGAATTTCTTTTTCTCATCATGTTCTGCTTCATTTTCCTTGAAGACATACTTAGTGGTGTGTGTGTGTGTGTGTGTGTGTGTGTGTGTGTGTGTGTGTGTTGCCATATTTTTCTCTGTTTTACTTTCCTATCCATGGAGTAGTATTTAGGAAGGCAAAGGGGGACAAAAGAAAGAAAAGACAAAAGAAAAGTGGAACTTGACAGGATGGGGTAGATCTTGAGGGAAAGGATACTTGAAAGGTGAAAGGAGCTGGTTTCCCTTGTCCACATGCTAATGATAAAGGGTGGACATGAATACATAAATACTCACATGTATTCGTTAAACCAGATATTTGGTGGGCCTAATGTATGACAAGAACTAGTCTAGATGCTAGCATATGTAGATCAGAGCTCCTGCTTTCACAGAACTGCCAAAACTCAACCTAATGTCCACAACTTCACAAATGCTACTTATCTTTTACCTTTCCTTATCTACAGAATTTCAATCTCTGTAAATCTCTTGCCTTCTTCCCAGACACCCAAGCAATGACAGTTACTTAATTTATCACTTAAATTCATCTTATATACCCATGAAAAACATGAATATTCATTACGTTATTAAAAGGCCATGACTCAAGCTAGAATGAAAGAAATTAAGTGTTTTTTTATAGGCAAAGGAGCAGATAAAAAATATAAAAAACCTAGAGAGGACAGTATCTATACAGTGTAAATCAGGAAGTGAAAGATAATCCTATGTGAGTAGAATCATAGGAACAGATGAGGAAAGAATACTGAAAAATAGTTAAGTTTTGAATACTGAAGAACTCTCACTTCCATATATAAGAATGTGGTTTGTATCTGCTAGGCAATAGGAAGGTATAGTCACTTGAACTCATCTCGAAAACGACTATAGAAATCCTGACATGGATTTCACACCTAAGCATGTATTGAATGAATTAGTATTGAATGAAGTATGTAGTGAAAGATTTTAATTGAAGAATTTTTGTTGTAAATATGTTTTAGAAATATTGATCCCATCAAAGTATGAGATGTACATGAGTCTTGGTGATTGCCTGTGATATTTTGATGATGCATTCATGGAAGAAGGCAAAAGCAGCTGATTAAACAGAATTTTCTTTGGCCTTCTGATGATCAGAAGTAATCAACACCTTCCCTTTCCAACCTTAGTTTATAATATTGAAGAACATCACCCACAAAGTACCTTTCTCAGTTGTTATTCATCTACCCCACCAACAATCAGCAAACATATTGAAAGACTACTGTTAAGTATGGACTAAATACATATTTTGAAATTCATTTGGTAAAGTCTGACCTTTCGCCTCTTCAGAAAGCAACTGAACCTTCACATAAAGAAGAGGGGATTAAGCTACAATGAGGTAATTAAGGTAGGCCTAATGTGCTATGACTATTATCCTTTTAAGGGAGGGAAGAAGAAGAAGAAGCAAAGGCTAAAAGGACCACTGTGAGAAGATGACTATGTGCAAGCCAAGTGAGGATACCCCAGAAGACACTGAGTCTGATGACTCTTTGATCTTCTACTTAAAGATACCAGAACTTGCCAGGTGGTATCTTTAATCTCAGCACTCAGGAAGCAGAGGCAGTCAGATCTCTTTGTGTTCAAGGCCAGTGTAATCTACAAAGTGAGTTCCAGGACACCCAGGACTGTGACAAAGGGAAACCCTGTCTCAGAAAACAAAACAAAACAAAACAAACAAAAAATAAAAAAGATACCAGAACTTTGAGATAAGTCATTCAGTATTTTGTTAAAGTAGTGCTATCGAATTAATTGTGTGTAATGCTATTTCAACCCTGGAACATTCTTGGGTTCTGAGAAAATCATCTCATGCCTTACTTGTAAGCTAAAAATTCCCTCCTTAGAAACAGCCCTTCCTCTTTTCTCCCACCATCCTCCCCTTCCCTTCTTCCTTCTCAAGATACCTTATGCTTGCTTTCTCTTTCCTGCTAAGTCCTCCAATGACGACAGATAAACACAAGTAGAATTACATAGAGTCTTACATATTAGTTTTGACAGAAAATAAAATTCGAAGCGAGTACATGTGAAAAATCTCATAAAATTTAAATATTATTAGCTTTTAAGATTACATTATTAGTTGAGTATTTTATAATCAGAGTACGGGATGAAAACTGTTAAAACTTAATTAAATTAGCATTTTGTTGAGGACTCTGCAATCAATGGTACTAGAGAAATAGATTAGTTGTTTCAATGCTGTGCGTTAAGCATGGATCATTTGTATTAATTTTGAAAAATATATAATATAGTTTTTTTTTCTGCTACAATGAGCAACAAACTTTTAAAAAGACTGATAACATGAGGAATGAGGAGGTGGGTCAGTCGGTAAAAGTGTTTACTGTGCATGTTCTAGAAGCGTCTATAATCCCCACACAGACAAATAAGAGCAGATACAGGTATATCATATTCTAGGAGTTTGCTGGCCAGACAATCTACTTGAACCATTGGTTCCAGGTTCAGTGAGAGACTTGGTAGAAAAGAATATAGGTGGATAGCAATAGAGAAAGAATCTCACTCCTGACCTCTGACTTTCATACTGACATAGAAGGGCATATGTACTCATACACACATGTGAACAAACTTACACACCACACACACACACACACACACACACACACACACACACACACACATAAGGTAAAGAATGTGGAAATTACCATTTTATTTGTCTTTCACAAATTCTTGAAAGCCTCAAAATTATAAATGAGTAACTAACAAATAGTTCCAGATGAGAGCATTGACATCTGGAGGACTCTGCCTGGGTTTTGAATAGTGTGTAGTTGAAAAGTCCATGTAACTGAATCAATTGTACTCCATCCAATAAATTGCAGATGAAAAATTCCTCTGGGCTTTAGAATCTTAACTCTGGATGTTACTAGGTTGTCTGTGAGTACTATTCTACCAGAAAAGGAAAACTTGTCACATAAAGAAGTGTAGGAAGTTCTATACTTAAATCCCTTCTCCATTCATTTTGCCCTCTTAGGATTGAAGTAAGAAGAAACTTAGTGCAGTGGAAGAAGCTGTTCTCTAAATTGTTGCCTCTATAAATCTTTAGATGACTGAGAGGAACCCATCAAGGGAAGGCAGGCACCCCATGCTGTGGTTGATTTAAAGTGGTAATCCAATAGAGCAAGGGTATAAGGACTGGAAACCTGTCTGAAGAAGGCAGAGGCTGTGGGAATAACCAGACTGTCAAGATAATACAAGTCAAGCAGCCATTTACTAGTTAAGAGCTCTTCTTTCTTCCCATAACTAGCCTTTGCTGATTCATGAATTATAGAATAGTACCACCAGCCTGCCATATATACAGACTCTGCACGTAACCATTCTGCCTTGGGAGAGGGGAGATATCTCTGTAGCTAAGGATGCACTGCCTTTTACCCCTTTTCATTACTCCATAGTTAAGACAGCCCAGCAACTAGTTGGTTGTATAGCACTTACATTGTAGTAGGTATTTAAATGAATCAAGGGTATAAAGGGTATGAGAGAAGAGACGCACAGGTTACATATGAAAATGCAATGTCATTTGTATAAAGCATTTGAACATTTGAGGATTTGGTATCATAGGAGAGGCCAACTCTAGAATCAATGGTCCAGGAATAGTGAGAGAGTGCCATATTTACAAAGTCTGTATGACGCTCTCCTCTCCCCACAGTACCTGCCTGGTTTTTGACCAGTTAATTTGTGATGCTTCATCTACTCAACAGTTAACTGTTAAGAGCTTGGGTTCCAGTAATAGATTATAGGGTTCAAATCTTGGCTTTCCTAGTTGCTGTGTCATTTGAGCAAAACACTATCTTTCCAGGTTCATGGTCCTTTGACTAGATGGGGTGGATTGTGATACCTTTCTCATAGGGCATGTGGTGATGACTGAGTTAATACATGGAAGGTTCTCGGGAGAATGCCTGCTGTAAGGCAGTAGACATAAAGGAAATATGCTGGGAATAACTGAAAAACTAGACAAAAGACTTTAAGTCAAACAGAGGGTAACAGGAAAATAGCGTAAATGTAATATATGAGTGAAAGAAAAAACAACCAAAGAAGAAAACATAAGAATTAATATACTCTCAGAAAAAATTAGAACTAAGAAACCTCAAATAAAAGAGCATAAAGATGAAAATGTGAGTCATATAATAATTCAACATAATCCTCTGCTCTTTATTAAAAAATGGAGTATTTAAAAAATGTCCATTTATACTTCTTAAGATAATTTTAGTTCCTTTAATGATTATCCACTTGAAAATAACAGTTTCATTTTTGCAATATTTAGAAAAAGGCTGTGGTCTATAATTTATGTCGTTAGTTTTCATTATGAACAAAAAAGGTTGCTTCCTTTCCCTTCACCTAGTTGAAACAGACATGGTCCTTCAAAGTAGGGAGCCACTGAGCAAGGCTGTAATGAGCAACCCTGGCTGAACAGGAAGCCCAGCTTTAAATCCTTACTCAACCTACATTGGCTTTGCAAATATTTGTCCCATGAAAATTAATGGACATTTGAAAGTGCCAAACAAAACACTGCCCTAAAATAAAGATCTACATAAGACATGGTTCTGTCAAGCAGAAAGAAAGACACATGGAGCTGATATACACCATTAAAATTCTGGTTCACATAGGTAAGCTCATCATACGTCTTGGACAGTTTGCAATGTTTTGAAATCCTTGCTCTCTACCTGTATTTTAAGAATTTGTCAGCACTATAAAGAATAATGATTCTGCATCCAGAAGCAGCATACTGCTATTGGCCTCATATATTTTTATCCCAGTGGTTTATGAGACCTAATTTTAAATTTCATACCACACATAATGAGGCTAGAAAATGCTTTCCATATGAGAAACAATGGCACAATATTAACTTCTTACAACTTATCTCTGTTAGATATGCTTTTGTAAAGCATTTTTCATGTTTCTTCATTCACTCAAAAACTAAAAAAGATACATATTTTCATATTGCAGGTACATATACAAAAGGTAATCAAGCTGGTTAATTTACTCTGAATTCCCTTTTATTAAAATATTCTGATACATCATCAGGATGGGATTGAAATTGGGGCCTGCATGAGGACACTGTGGTTCCTTGCATATCATTCCCCACCCACAGTCCCTTATCCTGGGACTCAACACAAATCAACTGGTCTGTCTAGGGCTCCATGAGAGGGGAAATTATCTGAGATTCTCCCCGGGTGTCCCACAGGTGTCAAGAATGTTTTTTCTAATTTTTTAAACTTTAGACGGGAAATATCACATGTCCCCAAAGAGAATGATCAAGTTACATCACTACTAAACTCTATTGCCCTTTAGACTATGGACAAAGATGAGTAATCATTTTCATTGTGGTGAGATGTCCAAAAACCAAAATGTGTCAAGGATTTTTCTAGGATAATTCACTGGACATTTAAAGTGACCCTGAGCCAGTATCAGTCTCCAGAATTTCATAGATCAGAGCTGACATGGATCACTTCTCTGTAATAACTTTCAAAGTCTGGCTTGGGGAAGATCCCCAGGTGAGCTTCTTAAATATTTCATCTTTCATTTCTTTGGTCACAGAATCCCACTCTGTGCCTGAAGTTGACCTCAAATTTAGAGAAATTCTCCTGCCTCCATAATACTGGGATTACAAATCTGAACAACCAGGCAATGATGAACAAAAAAAAAAAAAAGATTCCTTTTTAGTGCTGAGCATCATGGTACATTCTGTAATCTTAAGACTTGGGAGGTGGAGACAGGACACTTGCTGGTTTGAAGCCAGCCGGGCTACAAGTGACTTTTTGTTCAAAACTGAACAAGATCAGAAAAAAATGTTTTGTTTTGTTTTTTTCTGATTCTTAGAAATAAAATACCTAGAATGAAGTTCTGTTGCATATCATACTTAAGTTAATGAGATCACTACATTCTTACCTGCTCATTCTGAAGATAACTTGCCTTTGACCATCACAATAACTGCCCCTATTTTGGGGATTTTTATGGTTCTCATTAGTTCTGTTGTGATCCCAAGGTCACACAGCAAGTAGCAAAACTATGATTCAGTCTCTTGCCTTGTTATCCTGTTATTATTGGTTAGGTTTTTGTTGTAGTTTTGGTTTTGTTTCTTGTATTTTGAGACAAGATCTTCAGCTGTTTCCTAGGCTTGCCTGGAAGTTACTACAGACCCCAGCATACTCTGAACTCTTGCTTCATCCTCAGCCTCCCCAGGGCTGGGATTCTAAACTTGTGTCATCACACACAGCTCAGAGTTTATGTCTTAATGTGTAGTAAATCTCTGTCATTGGTACCACTTTTGTTTGAATCTGGTTATATTTTGATACAATTCATTGATTGGCAGTTTATTCTTAGAATAGTGCCCTCTACTTATGCCTCTTTCACAGTGAATTAAAATCAGAATCTGAAAATAGAGGCATTCCAGATGACTATATAGCATGTTGTATATGGTACCTTCTAAAATTTATGTACTTACAATCGCATTCGGATGCTGTTAAAATGCAAATTCTGATTCAGTAATGCAAAGCAGGATCTAAAGCATCTGCAGTTTTTATAGGATACCAGCCAAAGTTGAAGGATTATCACATTTTAAATAGCAAGGGCATAAGGAAAGAGCAGCTCAATGTGAAAAGAGGTGACAGAAAGACTCAGCTGGACCACCACCAATTAATTAAGCTTTGCATTTTCTAGGTTTGTGAATATTTTCTTGGGTGAAGTACGCACTATGATAACAAGTTTGCTAATCTCATTGGACTGTGTTTTAATGGTCAAATTAGAAAGTGCCCTGTGAAGTAAAACAAAATAATAAAGGATATGCAGATCCCACCAAGATGAATCTCGTACTTCTTAAATTCAGTGTGCCAGCTCCAACACTGACTTCAGATCTTTGTATAAATGCAGCTGTCTGTCAGGCAGGTTTTTCAGTTCTCTGTGCACATGTGATCCCGAGAGCATAGTGAATTCAATGGATTTACCCACCTAGAAAATAAGATAAGATCCATAATTTCCCTTGCCCAGGAAGTCATTTCCACTAGCTTCCTATGAAATTGTACCCTGAGAGCACAATATTGCTTTCTCTCCATAAAGATATCTTATCTCAATTTCATAACTCCCATCACTTCTTATGACCGGAGAGTGTTTTAACAGCACTGCTTTCGCACACTATTGAAGTTTATTGCCAATGCTAGCTTCCTTCCTATCCTCCCCAAATCCTACCAACTGCTGTTCTAACATAAGAAACTCACCAAGAAAAGCTGGTACTGCCTGAAATTCTTAAGCCTCAGCTTTCCAGTGACCTTTTCCATCTGGTGACAGGTTTGCTAGGATCTGGCAGTTCATATGGTCCCAGTGAAATGCTAGTTGTGCTGGGAACCCTTGAAAAAAACTCATGGCTTACTGATAGATCCACTCTTCGTCCTTTTCAATTCAATGAACTTTCATCAAGTATTTAACAAACATGTATTGAACATTGAAGATCTTGCTGGGGAGAAAAAGATGGGTTAAGCATGATGGTATTCCTCAAGCCAGTTTCGTACACACACTGCCTTCAATTTTAAGCTTCTATCCTTGTGGGATAAACATCCTTGGATTCAGCATCTACCTTTCTAAAGAGTTCTTTTGGAGTTTATTCAAGTTAATATATATTAATATATATAATTATTTTAATTATTTACAGTTTAGTCATCACAGACTTTTAAAACACGACAGTTTTGGTTTCCCACACTTCCCTCTATCCTATCCCTCACAGGTCTGTAAGAGACAAGGATTCTGATCTATTCGACACAGTTTTAAAAGCTTTGAATTAAGCTGGGCAGTGGTGGCACACGCCTTTAATCTCAGCACGTGGGAGGCAGAGTCAGGCAGATCTCTGTGAGTTTGAGGCCAGCCTGGTCTACAAAGCGAGTTTCAGGAAAGGCACAAAGCTACATAGAGAAACCCTGTCTCGAAAAAAAAAAAAGCTTTGAATTAGAGAGGAAGATATAGGCGAAAGGGGTATAAGAGGAAGAGAATTTTCCAATTTGATTTAGTTTTGTATACAAAATCCACCATCTATCCAATAGAAACCCTAAGGTCCCCAGGAATCACCCCAATGAGTATTTAATGCAGCTTAAGCATTAACTAGTATTTGCATAATTAAATTGAGTGAAACTAGGATTTTTCAGGATTAAAAATTTAGCCCCATTTTATATACAATGAGATCTACTCAGAATGAATATATGGGGATTATATTTTATTTTAATAATATACTCTGGAGGATCTCAGGGAATTTAAAGTCTCTTTGTTTCTGTTTTGAGGGTTCTTGGAGATTGAACCCTAGAAATTTGGCTTACTAAGAAAGTATAATGCCTAGCACTGAGCTACATCTTCACTCATAACTGAAAGGTTTAGTGGGTTGTTTCATAAACCCAGTAAATACAACCAGTCTATTCATGAGCTTGAGTGATATTTCTTCATGGCAATATCCTAAATAGCTCACTATTATTCATTCAGTAGGCAAACCTTGAAGTTATAAAGCTTTTGACAAATGTCACAAAACTTTGAGTGTTATATTATCTTACCCTTTACACATAGAGTGAGACTATTTTTTAATTTAATTCTTTAAATTTCTTTTTCATTTTTAAAATTTTATGTATATGGATATTTTGTCTGCATGTATATGGTTACACAAGTATGCAGTGCCAATGGAGGCCAAAAGAGGGCATTAGATCCTCTGGAACTGGAATTAACAGTGGGTGGTGGGCCGCTCTGTGGGGGCTGGGAACTGAAGAGCAGTTAGTACTCTTAACGCCCCCAACTCATCAGGACTATATTTTTACATGGTACTATTTCATATTTGTGTCTTAAATTTGACTGTGTGACTAAAAAGAATTTTACTTTGAATATTTTTATGTGGTCAAGATAGTTTCTATGTAATAAGATTCTAGAAAATATCTATTGACTTGCCATGGCCTTCTCTTTTTTTGCCACAACATAGCCTTCTCAGTGTCATGATAAATTGTAACATTATAGGTTTTAGTTTTTAACAAATTGAAATACTGAGCTGCTTGCAGATTTACCTGCATCAAGGACAGTATTTTACATTGTGAGCATGCCTGAACACATCAGTTACTAAGAAGCAAATTAGTAGGAGAAGCCATCCATATCCATCTTAAGGACATTGATTTGTTGTCCCTGATTTTTCCGTTGCTTTGATAGAGGAAGCAGGATTAAATCATTAGGGATCTTTCCACACACACTGATAAATTGAACGTAAATTATATTCATATTTATATGATATATAGATTATCATTTATGCCATACACACATGGCTAACAACATTGTAAATAGTATGAGTTCATCACTTCCGTTGATTTAATCAGTTGAAAATCTGCACTTACTTACTCTCTATCTGCCTGAATTTGAATCCTTCACTATTTTCTGAGGTCATGTATATGACAGGGGACATTCCCAGCTTTCACAATTTCAATGATGAGTGATAATTTATAAAAAATTGTAAGTTTCCTACCATGCTATTTGTGTGTCTCATCTCAACAAGACACTAAGCATTAAATATAGGCTCCTCATAATCCAGTGTAATCTCATTTTAGCTGACATTGTCTTCAAAGATCTATTTCCAAAAAAAGGGGGGGGTCACATTCTGAGGTTCTAGATGAACATGAAATTTGAGAGACAAAATTCAACTCAGAACAATGTCCTTGTAAAAAAAAAAAATCTATAAGGGATTGAAGTCCTAAATCTATGTAGAGGCCAGGGAACTAAGAAAAATGTGCTAAGCAAAACATTCATACTGCAGTGTGATATGAGGGGAAGAACTACACACAGACAGAGAGTACTTCCTGTCCCAAAAGGGCAGCTGCTAGACAGACCTAATTATTGCCATGAAAGAACACACATGGTGTTGCAGATTTTGCAACTTTTCATGAGCTAGAAATCTAACGTTTTAAGTGAAATATATATTAAAACAAATGTCCTATAATTTAACAGAGAGAATTAGAAGGCAGCAGCTCTAGCCCAACAGGAATCCCATCAAAATTATGAAAGGGAAGTTGTTAAGGAAACGTTCCTGGCCAGGAACAAAATGGGAAGTCTCAAGTTTGGTTTCCCGTTTGATTCTGACCTAACTGCTCTGGGGTGATCAGGCATGCTGAATTTTCAGAGGCATTCTGGCAATGCTAATTCGCAGGCAAGGTATGGATTGCAAACACTTAGCGTCATTGATTATGTTATTGGATTCTCATTCCAGCTTCCTAGCATGGAGTCTCCTTGTCATACAGTCAATAAATATTTATTGATTAAATTAACAACTGATAACCTTATAGAAAAGACCCATTGTTAAATGATGAAGAATATGTACTGTGGCCTAAAAGGACTGAACCTATGGAAGTAGCATCTCCACTGGAACTTATAATGGATTAGATGTTATTTCTTCTCATATTTGAAGGATTTTGCAGGAACAACTACTCTGCTCATTCCTTCAATTCTCCAAGATTAGTACGTGCCATGTATTATTAGCTCCATTTTTCAGATAAAGAAATTGAATCTCCTGGTGCAGCCTTCTCTTCAACTGTATTATTATTATGTACCATTAAGAAGATGATGGATGGCCTACAGAAAATGAAATGAAGACCAGTTTTTCTAGCAAAAGGAATATGAGTCACTAAGGCTTCAAGAGTATATCCAAGGTAGAATAGAAAGTCTTAACCAAGAAGCTACAGAAGGAAACAGGAATCAGACTATGACAGGAAGCAAATATCCTCCTCTATGTGAAGAGTGCACAGTGAGAATCACCGAATAAATGAACTCATACATTGCCTGGAGCCATTGTTCCTGTAACATCCAACTGAGAATGTCAGCCCAGGGACTGGGCAGATGGACAGGTGGCCTACCCTTGTACTGCCTGCCATGCACTGACTGAACACCTCTCTAGCTTTAATGTCCTTAACTGTAATTTGTCTTTTGTATTAACCACACATGGTGCTCTTGTGAAAGTTGAATGAGCTAAGGCATGTGTTGCCCCTGCCTTGTAGAAAACACTGTTCATCATTGTCCTAGCCCTGCATTTCAGGAGCTATTTGCATACTCCCTCAGAGAAAGGTCATCACCAAGGTAAAATTTGTTTGCCTTTTCTGTACTGTGTTTAACTCCTCTGGGTTCACATTTGCCATCTCAGCTAAAATCTAAGCTATATGAAACCGAGGACTGTGTTTTTGCCAGGTCTGAGTAGGTATGCAATGAATACTGTTGAATGAAACACCAAGCTATATAATTTTAGCCATCGGCTCACAAAATATGTTTTTACCCATTTTACTCAGAGTAAAACTCAAAGTCATTATGATGGACTAAAAACGGTAGAGGACATTAGAGAGAGAGCTTGAATGGAATGAACAAGGTCAAACAAGTTGTTTTCACCCCAAAGTTCTATCCATATATTATTAGTGAAGAGTGGACAGGCAATTGGACAACTATAACACAGAATAGCCTGGACAATGACTAAGATACACACCAAATACTGTGCATAGGGTTGGTAGAATGAGATCATCTGCTATATACTAAGTATTCTATTAGATTCGAAACTAAACTTTATAAAATCAATATGCATTAAAAACAGTTTTCAAACTGTATCTTGATCTCTTACTATCAATATCACTCAACTATAGTTGTCTTTCTGGTTAAATACACAGTTGACTCATCAAAAAGGAAAATCTGAAGTTATAATAATCTATAATTAAAGATGTTCAATATTTCAACAGTTGAAAACTGGGCATGAGTAGAAATGAAAGAGTTAGCTTGAGAAACATGGTAACCTTGTAGGTCTGATACGTGTTTTTGTACCAAAGCAGATTACTGTTACAAGAATAATGTATAAGAAGAGACTTCAATGTGGGTGCTTAATGACTGCTGTATCAAAGAGACTTGGCTGCTATTTTTTAAATACGCCATTTGCTTTGGTTTCTGAGCCTTAAGCACATTTCTCCAACCATCCACTGACTAATGAAGGAGAGACATATCTAGCCAGGAGCTGTATGTACCTTACTTGAATCTCCTTCCCAGTCCCGGAAGGAGCAAAGGCCACTGTTCTTATTTCTCTCCTGGTGTAGGTAAGATCAAAGAGGCTCTGTGGAATTAAGCTAGTTTTCCAGGCTTAGAAACAAACAGTGCAGAATTCTAACTTAAACTAGTTATCTTTTTTACTCTGTGGCCTTTACTATGATGCCCCACCACCACCACATCCACCCAGTCTTCAGCTTCTTCTTTCCTGCAAATTGTATGTTTTAGAAATAGCATTTTAAATGATGTAACACTCTTCTAGTGTTTGTGATGTAGTGAAGTGGCCCTTCAGTCAATGACTGCATTAATATATGGGAGCGGGAGGTGAACCACACTGTTTGCTAACACTGTATGATCATAGAATGTGTCCTGTGAATCAGGACATTTTGGAGCACAAAGGGCTTGATAGCACCAGCTGTTAGGGCAGCTTACAGCAAACTGGTAAGGAGACCTTGTCACCCTAATTACAAAAAGCTACTGATAACCTAATATGCCACACAAGAGACATCCCAATATAAGACATTTTTGTAATTCATACAGAGAAGAAAGGAAAAATGGATTTCAGCCAGGAATCCTAAAAGATCACAAGGCCGAATGGAGATGCAGCTCACAGACAGAGTACTTGCCTAGTACAGGCAAGGTACTGGGCCTGATTCCTAGTACCCTCAAATAGAATTAAATGGAAGGAAGGGAGGGAGGAAGAAAGGGGGGATGAAGAAAATGAGGGAGTGAGGAAGGGATGAGAGGGAGGGAGGAAAGGCAAAAGAGAGGGAGGGAGAGAAAAAGGGAGGGGGAGGGAGGAAGGGAGGAAGAAAGGGGAGAGGAAGGAAAAGAGGAAGTAAGGAAGGGGTGAGAGGGAGGGAGGAAAGACAAAAGAAAGGGAGGAAGGGAAGGAGGGAGGGAGGGAGGGAGGGAGGGAAGGAAGAAGGGAGAGATGAGGAAACAAAGCACCAAGAGAAACTGACACCTCTTTTCTCCAGCCAGCAGCCATTGCTCTCTAGCTAGATGTGGTTTCCCTAGAAAATCAGGACAGTTGAAGTAATTTAGAGTGCAGACATTCCAAATTTTCAAATCAGCCACAAATGACTGGTAAAGACTACAAGCATCCAAAATAGAAAATACTTTTAGTCCCTTGGTTTTCAGATTAAACATGTTCACCCTGTGTTGGATGTGGAGAGCTGTGCCACTTTGGTTGTCTTGTGTATTAAATTTGCTCAAGGGAACTTACAATTATTATTATTGTTACTCTACTGACTAAATGCATTTCACAATGGTTCACCAAGAATAAAATCAACACAAAGTTAACAAGCTCGGATAAATGAGTGGTTAATTGAGTCAAGAGTAGAGAGAAAAAGAGTAAAAGCAGAAACAAGAAAGAGATAAAGGGAAACAGGAGGAATGGGGAGATACAGTGACAGGAGGAAGGAGAAAAGCAGGAGTGTTTATCAGAGAGATGAAAGGTACAGGGTAGATGAAGACAAAGACAAATGGACAAGAACTAAGAATGAAACAGAAGGAGCAAATTAGACAGGCATCAGGAGAAAGCAAGGACCTGACAGATACTATAGAATTCATCACTTAATACACAGGTGTCTTTAGTTGCCCTGGGTGGAGTCAAACATGTTCATCTTCATTGTTCCTATAGATTATTTCCAGGCAATTCCATTGTATGCTGATTGACTCTTTCTTAGTTAACTAATAGAGAAAGTAACTGCTTTATATTCAAGCAAAACAAATCAGGCCAATTAGAAAGGCTAGCTTTGGGCATCTGAAAATGAGACATTAAATAAAGCACAAGTATTTCTCCTAATAGTCAGCCATGGTAATTGCTGTTCCTCTTCTTAATGGTGAACCACTGAGGATAGGTGTAGGACTCAGTAAGGATTGCAATTGTGTGGACTTTCAGGACCTTTTAGAAAGTATTTTACCATAGTATGAACCCTGAAAGAATCATGTGCTGTGTATTTTCAGGAACAGATTTGACAATATGTAGTGAACACTGAGAGAAAAAGAAGGAGGTAATGTATGTGCAAGGAGAATTCATGAACTCATCTAAAAATAAATACTCTAACAAATAGATGACATTTGCTACTAGTGAAAAATATATGTCCTACCCTGAGTACCCAAGTCACTGCTAATGAATCAGCCTGTTGCTGACTCTGAGGAAAACACCAATGGAATCACAGTGCCTCTAAAGCTCCAGTGGTTTTTGTCATAGGTATTGATCCAGAGAAAGGCACTACATCGCTCAAAATTTAATTGGCCATTTTCTTTTACCTGATATTCACAAGCTTAGGAGCCACAAGTAAACATGTGCATAATTCACAAGCCTAAGTTAGAAAATGTACAGGTCCTGAATGATGGAGTAGGAGCCTTTATCTTAATGCAAAACTGCAATATTTGCTATCCACTATACTGCAAAAAGAGAAAAATTAGCAAAGTTCTCATTATGATAAAAACTGCCCCTCCCCCTTACCACTATCAGAATTTGTTGAGTTCTTAATTCATGGTCCTTCATTCAGAATTGAAACATATTATTTATATACAATGGTGTTCCTTGTGTATCAGAAAAGACAGAAAGTGAAAATGAACATTTGCGTATAAAACTGCATCACCAGAGCAATGGAGGAGTCAGCTGGATGAGAAACCTATTTGTTTTCTGTAATGGAAAAAACTTAAGATGAAACTTCACCCACAAGAGTAGAGAATGCTCTTCCATTGACAATACTTCAATGGAAGTGTCCCATGGATGTGCACAAGTGGTTTTTACTTTTTGTACTCTTTCGTTTCAGAAGTTTTGAAATGGTAGCATGTCAGCAGCTTTGGTTGACTTATAGATGCAGGATAGGCAGTTGGTTTAGTTTTAATTATAACAACAGGATTTATGAAGCTATCATTAGACTTTGTGGTTTATATTGCCAATTAATTTAAAGTATTATATTTTTATATTATAGAATCCAGTAGTATTACTTTAACAAGTTAGTTATACAAATGATTATATAAATAATTCAATAATGATGTTAACACTTCATTTGCATATACATAATGTATACTTTGATAATTTGGAAATGCATGTGATGCCTTCTGTCTCATTGATATATGTTTGATAAAACATGACTTCACTGCTCTCCACTCAAGCATCCTTTTTAGCCAACATATTTTTAGTAATGTCTCGCTCTATGTAACTCCCACCATAGTCTACCAAAAGAAGTCTACATCCAATCCCTGTTGAGTATCTGATATACTGTATGTTTTTCTATATATGTTTTAATATTTATTCTTTATCTTCTGTAATCTAAGATTCACAAGAAAATAAGGTGTTTTTAATGTATTGCACTGGAATAGTAACTAGAAGGTACTGAAGAAACAGTTGAGTGAATGAATTAATGAACAAATAGAATTTTATCACAAAAGAATCAGAGTTATCAAGAGAAATCAGTGATCTAAGCACCCCACGTGTTAGGGGTTAGGGTAAATGTTGCCTGTTGGATACCTCACAGCAGAGACTTTTATGTAACCACTGCAATACAATTATACAAAGGAAACCATTTGTTTGTAAATACGCGTTTATAATAAACATTTTGAATACTTTAGTATATAAATGATTATGGGATGTATGGTAATTTGTCTCTGAAAATATGTCGTCTCTGTGGGGGTGAGATACTATGGTAACTTTCAGGCTACCTCCCCGCCCCCTGATTTCCTTTTAGTATTACTGCTGGAGAGTAGAGCGCCATGCACTAACTCTGTCAGCACTGTCCTCATCAGAGGAGCTTCACACTCAGCTAACCTTTAAGGATGTGGGGAGAGGCTGTAGAAAAGTAAATTACGCAAATTCTAAATGCATCTCTAATTACAGCCCTGTAGATGATGTTAGACTTCTTAGTCAAAAAAAGTAGAGTCTGTTTTCATGCTTTGGTGGATACAGATTGAACAATTTATATATTAGACACTGTGAAAATGGTGGAAATACAATAATGAATGAGATACATAGTTATAGATTCAATTATGCAGTTGGATATAATTCTATCAATTTACAGAACTGGGATTTGTCCTCAGTAGCTTTTGTTTCTCTATTAGGTTCCTAAATTATTTTGAATTAACAATATATTTTATGTATGGCATTTCAATTCCTCTATTGAAGTTTTAGACATACTTCCTGGTATTACATTTAATTGTGTCCTAGCATCTAGACATTGCAATGTATCTTCTTCTTCATTTACTTTGGGATACTTGGAATTAACATGGTCCCACTCGGTAGGAAATATAAGAACCATGTAGTGGTAAATTCCACTTACCCCTTTTCAATCTTCATGCTGTTTGTTTCAGAAAATTTTCATCTGTAAATATCATAAACTTCACAGTACATTTTGTTTTAAACATATATGATAAGGCAACAAGTTTTTTTTCTATTAATTCAGATATTGTGAAATTCTATAACTTTTAAGTTTCTATCTGGAGATTTATGTGTCCATATCACATACCATGATTTGAATGAGTATAATAGAAATCTGGTTTAGTGCTTTTTGTATTAAACCTGAGAGCAATGAAACATCATTACATTATCCAAACTCTAATGTATCTCACAATACACTATACCGTTGTATTCCTCCCTCATAGGTATTATTTTCTTTTTTAAAAAAATTTTTCACTTTTAGTTCTCTGTGATTCTTTTTAAATTTGTCTTGCTTAGGGGCATTAGCACATTTATTTCTTCAAAAAATCTCTCTCTGTTCTCTTATTCTCCAGTCATTTTTACATTCTTGGTATTTGGCACAGGTCCCCAGACTCTCATTAATTATCTATTCCTATCATTCAAACTTGATTTATTTCTTTTGTTATCTGCTCAAGCTTTATAACCCATTTGTTAGCAGTCCCCCAAATGCTAGTAAGTCACACTAAATAAATGAAGTTTTGTACCATTAAGGTAAATTTTAATTAAAATATAATTACATCACTTTAGCCCTCCCCTTTCCTCCTTCTAACTCCTCCCATGTCTCCTCCCTCCAACTTTTTCCATGCCCCTCTGACTTCCTACTTCCTTTCAAATTGATGGCCTCTTTTTGTTTCATTTGTTTACACACACACACACACACACACACACACACACACACACACACACACGGACATACACACACACGCACCAGCACAAATTTACAAATAAAGCCTGATGAACATGTTTTTGTTGTTTGTGTGAATATGATTTCAGGGATGACCACTTTAATTGGATATCCAGCTAAGAAGCTTATTGCTGGGAGAGGGTAATTTTCTCTCTCTCTTTCTCTCAGTAGTCATTAGTTGCTGTAATTCTTTGGCTAGGGAATAGATCTTATGAGATTATTTTCTCTTTTTACATAAGCGTGTCTGTTGATTTTGTCATTGTCCAGGTTTTGTTTAGGCAGCCAATTCTAGGAGGCACAGTCCCATAGTAAACTCCCTGGTCCTGTGGCTCTTAGAATCTTTTTAATTTTAGATATCTCACTTTACACCTTCTTGCTTTTTTTGTGTTGCTTTAATCCCATTTCTGAAAAGTTCCCCCATATTTCAACCATCATTTTCTTTGAAGCCATTTATTATTAATTCCAATATCTGTGTCCATCTGTGATCTGTTCATATTCCTTCCTTTTTCTCTTGATTATGGGTTATGAACTGCCACTTCCATTGCATGTCAGGAGGTGCCTCATAGTATAACTGACACTCTTACCTTATAATGTAGAAAGTTTAGGTTGCATTGACTGTCTTTTTTTTAAATTTTATAATTTAATTTAATTTTACATATCAGCCACGGATTCCCCTGTCCTCCCTCCTCCCACCCCCTCCACCCTCCCCCCAACCCAGCCCCCATTCCCATCTCTTCCAGGGCAAGGACTCCCCTGGGGATTCAGCTCATCCTGGTAGATTCAGTTGAGGCACATTGACTGTCTTTAAATAATAATTTATATTATTCTAGAAAATATTTCAATGTGCAATTTTAAGTATTTCCAGCTTTTGTTTTATTTCCTTTTAACTGACCTACAATTTGGGTTATCATGAGAATGGTCCTCACTCTTGGAAATTATCCTTCCTCCCATGTAGCCTTTCTGAGCTCAAAAAGAATGACATAGGCCTTCAACACCATTGGTGCCTTTAGTTTTATCTTCTTTTCTTTTAAGGGTGGGTAAAGTTGTGTGTGTGTGTGTGTGTGTGTGTGTGTGTGTGTGTGTAACTGAGCCAGAACTTCAGTACTGCTCAGTACTTGGGTCTTCTACTATCATTTTATTCTTAGCCCTGAAGCAGCTTCTGCTGCCTCATATGCATTATGCTACTCCATCTTGAACTTGCATTTCCCAACCCTTACTCAAAAATCTACTGTGTAATCCTTACACAGGTTCCAAAAACACTCCTCACTAGGTATAAAAAACACTTCTCTATTTCCTTAAAATTACAGCTACTGCAGAAGTCTCATTCATGTCTGGATCTCAGGTCAGTGAGCTTGGACTTCATCTTTATAAACCCTGTGGTGATCATGCTACAAGTCAGAAAGAACCCTTATGGGTTCACCTCTTGGGTTTCTCTTCTCCTAAGCATCCATAGTTCTATACTGCTTATTTTCTATGCTTAGAATAGTTTGCCTTAAAATGTTTATTCAGGTATATGATTGTTCACAGTGACAGGGCACCCAATAACACTTATTCATTGACCACTAAGTGTAGGATTCTCCAACACTATATCACAGTAGGAAGATACACTTTAAATATGTGCTTTTGCAGTTAGTTATACTGCCTGTTACGGGGGGGGGGGGGGGGGGGGGGGAGGAAGGGGAAGCTACAGAAACATGTCAACATTCTTCATGCTTTCTGCTTTGTTGTATTAGGCACTCCTCAGAGACCACTCTTAGAACAGAAATCACAAGGGCAAATGGCCATGAGCGAGGCAAAAAGGAAGAGAAGCAAAATTCTAAAGTTTATATGCAGATAACAGCCTATTCAAAGGCTCCAGGGCTGGAAGGAATGTGGTATATTCATATAAAGCAGAAAAAGAAGGTCTAACATTCTCTGGGTTCACATGACAGAACTGTCATTGGGTCAATATTTCATATTTTATTCCACCTGATGGCAACAACTTGTTGAGCAGACATTGTGCTAAGCTTATATTCCTAGAGAGGAAAACGGAAATACAGAGAGATTAAGTAACCAACCCTAGATCTGTACTATGATATGACTGGGGGCTGACTGCTTCCATGTCTGGACACTAAACAAATACATTTTTAAGCAGAAAAGTGTAGCATGAGCTAACATCAGAGAAAGAAAGGAAGAAGGATGAGAAGAAGAAGAGAATTAATCATGGCCACACCCTGCTCTCTACTAGCTATTTGTAGCTACTTTTACTTCACTGAAATAAAAATACCTGATGGAAATAATTTCAAAGAGAAAAGAGTATTTGGGATCACTGGTTCCTAGGGTTTCAGAGCATCATGGCAGGTAAGGCATGGCGAGTGGAGCAGCTTAGATCATGCTGGTACACACCTAGGGTAGAAACTTCATCTTAAGGCAGATGCAGAGTGAGACAGAACGTAGGCAAGGAACACATGGACTGAGTTACCTACTTCTTCCAGTTAGGCCCCATCCCCTGACGATTCCAGAATCTACCCAGATAACACTATCAACTAAGGACCAATCATTCAAAATATATGCCTAAGGCGGGGGGATCATTCTAATCCTCATACTCATACAATATAAAAATGTATTCGCAAAAGAGACATTTAAAATCATTGCATGAAGAAAACACAGATGCCTAAAGTGTAATGCAAGGCCACTTAGAGTGAAATAGTAAAAAGCAGGGACTTCTAAAGTTTAATTTAGAGTGACAACTTGTTGATCTTACCAAATAAGAGGTGAGGCAACAGGGGTAACTTTAATAGTTGTGAGTAGTTGGGGAGGAGGAATCTTCCCTTTGCCACATAAAATCTGAGCTGGTAAATACCAGAGTTCATGGAACAAACAGGAAATCAAGCAACCAGGAAACATCTCTTTTATTTCTGACAAAATTACAGAGTCGGGCTAGATGTCAAGAAATCTAATCTGAAGCAAAGAAACCAGGACAGAAGTTCCCTTGGGGTCGGTCTGTGTCCTACTACAAAAGGCTAGCAGAGCCTTCTTCCCCAACTTCTTTGTCTCCTATCTATGACAGGGTGTGATAAGACGAGATGCTGGACCACTGGGGCTGGTAGAGCAAACAAGCAAGAGGTCTCTCGCCGCAGGCCAGGTGGAGACAGGAAGGGACAGTTTGCCAGAGGAAAGTGTCTGAACTGTTTCAAAGGCAGACTGGGGGTAGAGATGTTGACCATTGGTGAACGGCTGACTAGGAAGAAGGATGTAGCGCATTCCTTACCATGGCAGAAAGGAAACAACAGAGAACACAACATGCCTGCCTGAGAATGAAATGTAAGACTATAATGCCTCAGAGTTTCCTCAGGAGGGGGTGCCTAGGGGAGAGGGTTCTTCCAGAAACAGAGAACGAGGAAGCAAATTGACATGTGTGCTACAGAAATCAGACGTAAAACATAGAAATTGATATTGGTCTTTATAGGCCCAATGTGAATTTATTGACCTTTTATTTTATGCCACAGCATCAGCCTACTCTGAGGAAGTCAGTGAGAAGGTTGTTTCACATTAGCTAAGTGGCCAGGTTGGGAGGACAATTTGTGAGTTCCTACAACGTCAGAGAGGAGTAAGGAGTAAGGAGTGGATGAAAAGTGCCACATAGTGATGCACTTTCAGATCATGTGCAGACTGGGGGACCTTGGTCCCAGACAGCATGAAGTTCTAAGAGCTCTCTTAATCAGGAGGATGATCTGTTGTGATTTGCATATTTACCTCTTCATTTTGTCACCCCCTTACATATGAGTTTTAGCTGCTGTGTTTTCATGGTGTGGCGGAGATAGATCTCTAGGTTCAGGGTCAGGGCTTGCTCAAAATCCCAAGGCAGGAACAATAAAATAGAAAAAGAACAGAGGGCGTATTTGCCACGTCCCCATCACAAAGAATTCTAACTTCAATTTAATTGATTCTCTTGGGGTTGCTTTACATCAGACAGCTTCCAAACTAGTTCAGGTGAAGAAATTTGTATTAATAAGCAGATACTGGCTTTCAGGCATTTTGAGTGGCTGGGATGTTGTTGAATTAAAAGCCGTGGGTTCCTGACAAGACCAGTTGTCTTGGGTACTTTCTGGCTTGCCTATGGAGCCACCACGGGTTTCTGTAAGTCTCCTCCAACTGCCTGAAGTCATGGTTGCACTCTGAGTGCACCAGGCTCTAATCCTGGGTTAACACTGTGGAAACACACCGTGCTTCCTTTGGAATGGCTTCACTTGAACAAGCTCCATTCATTAACGTCACTATGTGAAAAATGTGAAGGATTTCCACATATCCGGACTCCTCAACATATGCTAATGAGACTGCTTGTCAAGGACATTGATTTTCTCACTTTCAGGGAAGGCAAAGGTACTATCAGGTGATTGCTGTGTGTGTGATTTATGAGGGCAGCCACCTCCTTTGTAATCAAAGAAGGGAGCAACTAGAAGAGAAGATTGTGTTGCAGGCCCTTGACACTGGTTTGAATATTGAAATTTCAATCCAACTGTTTCCAGTGGTATTTGTTATGCTTTCGATCTGAGACCCAAAATAAGCCACCAAATTTTACTCTTGTCATCCACTGAAAATCCTTTCACTCTGTTTTTCTTTGGTAATCATCACCTTTAAAGCAACGTAAGAACTTTACATAAAAGGTAAATAAGGAAACCAACTTTGGGGGCCCTAACCCACTGTCTGTGTTTGCCTGAGTGAGCTGGCCATCTCCCCATCCTGCTTGCCCAGCTTGCCTGGTGACCCCTGCAGCCCTGGGAGTCCCTCTGTGCAGAAGGCACTAACAGAACCGCTCATGTATTTTCTAGGTTTCCTCTACGCTCAGAACAACACCAAGCGCAGCATTAAAGAGCGGCTCATGAAGCTCTTGCCCTGCTCCGCTGCCAAAACGTCGTCTCCTGCTATTCAAAGCAAGTTTCCTTTTCTTTTCGCCCCCAAATTGTTTGCTTTGCTTGTTTAGGTCCACACGCAGTGCAATTTCTGTTTCTAAAAAGAATCGATATATCATCTCCCGTGAAGCAATGTCTATTTACAGCTCGTGTTTATCTGAAACACCGCGGTACAAGCAACAGGCGCTTTTCATTTGGCAGGCTGAAAGCTTGGCGTCGGTGTCAGTAACAGAGGCCCATGCTTTCTGACATCGAGGCATGTCTGCTTCATCTGAGGCCTGGGGACTAGCCTTAGGGATTGCTTTGCCTAAAATGGTTGCACAGCAGCTGACAATTTAAGCTACATTACTTTTCAAGTTTCTTTTTTTTTCTAGTTGCAACATAAAATGTCCATATTTATGGAGAGCCATGTGGTGTTTTGATACATGTATATTCTGCATAATGCTCAGATGGATAAACATATCCATGTTCCAAAACATTTGTCTTTTCTTTGCTGCCAAATATCCAAAACCCCTACTATATCTAGCTTTTCTGGGATAAATGACATAGTCACCAATGGCCACTCTGATATACAATAAAACCTATATATAACTTAGTAACCATAAATTAACCTTCCTGTCCCTTGTTCCAAGCTATGCTTCTCAGTACCTGGTACATGCTATTATACTTTCAACTTCTATGAAATCAACTTTTAAAAAGTCTATGCATAAGTGAAATGATGCAGTATTTGTCATTCTGTGTCTGGCTTATTACAGTTAATGATGTCTTGTTCCATGAATGTTCTCCCATATGACAACAATTTATTCTTTTCCAGGCTGAATAGTGCTCCTCTGTATATATTAACTACATGGAATATACATATTTACCCAGTAATAGTTTCCTAGTAGGTTAATTCTTTTTCTTGGCTACAGTGAATAGTTCTGCAATGAACATGGAAGATGAAAGTACAAGTGTCTCTTTAACATATCAATTACATTTACTGTAAAGAGAGATTGCTAGATTATATGAGATATGTATATATATATATATATATATAGAAACAGCTATACTATTTTTATTCAATTTCTATTGTAATTTCATTTTTTAAGTATAAATTTCTTTCCCTTTGTTTATCCTCTGCCCACATTGACTAAGGTTCTCTAGAAAATCAGAACCAATACAAAAACACAATCATAAGCACATGCATATATGTGCACACATTTACATATTCTATATTCACATATGTATATTCCTATGTACATATTTATGTCTAAACACACACACACATAAATGCAATTATTTTGGCTTATAGGACTGTAGCAATGGATGGGCTGGAAAGTTAGGCAGCATTTGATGCTGTGAAATAGAATCAAGATTCTTTCTGAGGAACCCTCAGGTTTGTTCAACACCTCAACTGATTACATAGGACTCACCCCCCAGATCCAGAGTAATCTGTCCTTTACTTGTAGTGTACTGATTGTAGCCATCACCACTTTTATATACTACCTCCACATCAACACTTAGATTAGTGTTTGATGGAATAACTGAGCACTCTGGCTTAGCCCGGTTGACACATGAAACTAACTAGTGCACTGGTCTACCATCTCCTTCTTGACAACTGTGTGGCATCCTTGAGGATTAGAGATAGAGAGCCCCTAAAGAGAGGACATTGGTAATTTTGTAAAAATATTAAATGCCACTGACCCTGTAAACTTAAAAGGAGTGTATATACAAAAGGAAATTTATATTAATTCATTTCCAAGCATCAAACAGCTCCTAGAATCAGACAAGAGAAGGTGGTCTTTCCTACGAAGAAAATAGAGCATTTAGAATATTCAAGTTGTGGCTCAAGAGACAGTATGTTCACCTACCTTCTTTACATTCTGCCATATCATTTTGTAGAAACCATTGATTCATTTGGTAATTTAAACTATAAATACCACCACACTCCACAACACAAATGGAGAAAATATGGAAGGAACTTCAAAAAGAAAAGTGTATTGAGTCAAAAGTCCTATAACTAAAAAAAACAAAGCAGTTATTTTATTTTAAATAATGCTGTATCATATTAGTGAGATCTAGCAGGCATGTGGACCCATTCAGTGAATATTTTTCATAAGCTAGTCCCTATGAATTGTGTTGAGAACAGTCAACAAACCACATTTCAAAACACAGAGCAAAATCCAAAATAGTAAATACATGGTAGTCTACCCAATTAGATCTTGCATAACAATAAAAAATGGTTTTTTTTTTTTTTCCTGGTTGAAATTTCATATGCAAAATCAGTAAAAGTAGTATTGTGGCACACGGTTTTATTTTTATTTCATTGCACACTTACATGAATTCACACTTATACACACACAACAGTTCACTAGTAAGATGTAACATGTCAGCAGCAACCTACAAGGCTATAATAAAGAGGAATGAATGAACAGCTTTAATCTGAAATGGTGCTGAACCTGCAGGGTTTAGCACGGCTTGTCAGAGATGACTGGCTATTAGAGCAATTGCTTTTCTCCTCCCAAGGTGGAGTCAACATTGCCAAGTCACCTGATATTTGCTGAAAACATAGTCATTCATATAATATATACAGTTAAAATGTAAGTGTCAAATGTATCTCCATATTTGCTTAGGGAAGAACAAAATTGTCAGATTCTGCTAGCATTTTTCCTGCATGAAATATCTAGCAAAAGCAAATAAGTTTAACTCTGCCCTACCCTAAAAGGATATTTGTTGAAATTACAGCCAGGGACAAAATTGTTATAAACACAAAGAATGAGAATAACCAAAATCTCATCTTTGATAAATTCAACATCTTCATCCATTAGGGAAATAAAAATTAAAGTAGCATTAAAACTTTATTTCAAGCCGGGCGGTGGTGGCACACACCTTTAATCCCAGCACTCGGGAGGCAGAGCCAGGAGGATCTCTGTGAGTTCGAGGCCAGCCTGGGTTACCAAGTGAGTTCCAGAAAAAAGGCACAAAGCTACACAGAGAAACCCTGTCTCGAAAAACCAAAAAAAAAAAAAAACAAAAAACTTTATTTCATGTCTTTCAGGATAGTTATTATAAAGAAAATGAATAGGAATTATGGTGAGGAAAGAAATCCCTATATATCCACTAATAGGATGTAAATACTGCCTGACACTATGGAAAACATGTAAAGACTCCTAAAATATCCACAAGCAGATCTAGTCTATGACTCAGCTAACTCATTTCTGGGTATATACCCAAAGGATTCTAAGTCAATATACAACAGGGATACCTGTACACTCCTGTTCATTATAGCACTATTCAGAACAGCCAAGTTACAATATCAATTTTAGGTGTATATCAACAGATGAATGAAGATAATGTCATATGAGTAATAGAGTTCTACTCAACTATAATGAACAAATTTATATAATTTGTTGAAAATAGCTGTAGCATGAGACTATTATTATATATATTATAAATATAATATACATAGTCAGTTTTGAAAGACAAATATTTCATATTTTCTCTCATTTATGGATACTAGATTTTATAATGATACATTATATATATAATATATTCAGTTATGCTTAAAAAATATATATATGTGTAAAATAACTACATGTTATACTTGAAAGAAAATTTTTGTAAAACTCAGAAACATAGACAATTAATATATACTAATTTTTAAAAACTAGAAAGTAGCTGTTGTTTACATCATCCTAAACACATAACATTTGTGGGCCCTATACATCTTCAGAAGACTCTACTCAGTAGCAACTATTTTCAAGTATCCAACTCTCACAAGAAAACCTGTCATGTAGAAATAACTTACTTGAAAACAGGACAATGAATCCCATTACTATGTGTCTTAGTTAGGGTTTTTATTGCTATGAAGAGACACCATGACCACTGGGAACTGTTGTAAGAAAAACATTTAATTGAGGTGGCTCGCTTACAGTTTCAGAAGTTCAGTCCATTACTATTATGGTGAGGAGCATGGTAGCATGCAGGCAGATGTGCTGCTGTAGCTCAGAGTCCTTACATCTTGATAGGCAGGCAACAGGAAGTTGACTGTCACATTGAGGGATACTTGAGCAAAAGAGACCTCAAAGCCCACCCCCATAGTGACACACTTCCTCTAACAAGGCCACACCTCCTAATAGTGCCATTCCTTTTGGGGGCCATTTCCTTTCAAACCACCACACTATGTTTGTTAGCCAAGTGATTATATTAGCTCCCTTCTGTGGACTAGATACTAATATTTGTGCACAATGTAAAAATATGCCATGTGAATATGGGGTGAGAGGTGGGTAGATTAAACAAACAGAAGATAAGCAGAGGCTTATAAGCCCCTAGAAGAAAGGTATACCTTTGCCATGTCTGTGCTTAGAGAAACCAAAGATGAGTCTTGACTTACCTGAGAGGTTCTAGGCATGATTGACCACTGAGTGGCGGTGGGAATATTCTATACATGACATCAAGAGACTTCCAATGCTGTGTGTCTGAGAGTTAGCTTCCTATAGAAAAGCCTAAGCTCTTGCTAAGCCATGAAGCACTTTGGGCACAGAATTAGAAAACCTAAAACTTGAAGTATCAAGGGAAGACACCTACCTGTTCTCCCCATTTAGTATAAAAGAGAATCACTGGTCCTCACCAGATAGCAGGATTGCTTCTTCTGAAAACTACCTACCTATGAGACTGTAGCCATCTTTATGTAGCATTTTGTAGTGTGCCTGAAAAAGCCCATCTATGAACATGTCTGTGCTAGCCTCCCCCTAAGAGTGAGTTTGCTTCTTCTCCTTTATCACAGCCTGTTCTTCACCATCACCTTCTCCATTCCTCCTCCTCCTTCACTTTATAGTCACTTATTCAATGCAGACTTTAAATATTATTTCTGTTGTGCATGATTCGCACTAAAACACTAAAAGAAGTAGCTCATGGTAAAGAGTTTATGAAAGACCATATCTTTCCAAATGTTTGCAAGTAAAATATTTAGTAAGGGGTAAAAAAATGCAATATTCCAAATTAAAGTTTTAAGCACATATCTTGATTCTGATGGTTGAGAAAACTGACAAACCAAAGTTCAAAATTCCAACTACCTTAGAAATTTGGAAAGCTGTGCCTGTCTTTGAAGACAAAGAAGTAATTGCTTAAGGCAATGATCTATGTTCTCTTCTCCACTCAACCCACCTAGTAGTAGTTGACAATTAGAAATTGATGTAATCTAGTGAGCATTAATTTGGGGTGTAGAGTTCTGCCTTGTGTTAATAACTACTGAACAAGAGTGAGAAATGAGATAAGACAAATAGAGGCTAGAAACATCTGTCTAATAAATTAAGGATTGTCTTGTTCAAGTTTTGACCCACTCAGCTATCCCTGATCACCGAATTTTCCACTAATCTTTGAGTGTCCATCCCAGCCTAATGGTCTCACTTAGCAGTAGTCTAGGAGTTCCCCTGTCACTTGTCTGGCATCACCAGCTACCCACTTTCTGTTCTCTCCTCCCCTTTTCGTTTCCCCACCCACCATCTGACTGCTCAGTGAACTAATGCCAGTTTTCTCTCTCAGATGTAAACTCACCTCTTTACACCTTGTGCTATGGCACTGGCTGTGTCCATTGCATTTTTCCAAGAATAACTGAAAGAGATAGAGAGACGCACCATCCGAACACATATTGGATTCCTGTTGTGCTTGTTACTAAATAAATTCCTGGACTATTTTGCCCCACAGTTTCCTTATTCATTCATTATTCCACAGTCTTTGATTTATTTAGAGAGATTATGTGAAACATTCATGATACTCTAGGAGAGGAGGGCATTTTTCAAG
The DNA here is from genome assembly GCF_007827085.1 of Peromyscus californicus insignis. Lineage (NCBI taxonomy): Eukaryota > Metazoa > Chordata > Mammalia > Rodentia > Cricetidae > Peromyscus > Peromyscus californicus. The sequence goes on along the minus strand of NW_026294424.1, from coordinate 43,558,228 downwards.
TTATATCTCTCATGAAACTTATTTGGGAAGGTAGAGATAACATGAAAACAAAGATAATCCCCTCCTGATGATATTGTGAAGGAAGCAAATGTGTGGTGATATATTTAAAAGTGGATGTGCGCTATGGAGATATATGGGCTGGGTCAGGGCAAACCTCACTAATAAAGTAATGTCTGAGAGCCTGAAAAGAGAAACTGATGGAAGTGAGGGGAGGAAGGGAGCATAGCATATTGGAGATACAGAAAGCTTTCTGTTACCATCTGAAGATGTATTTTTTTTTTTTTTTTTTTTTTGGTTTTTCGAGACAGGGTTTCTCTGTGTAGCTTTGCGCCTTTCCTGGAACTCACTTGGTAGTCCAGGCTGGCCTCGAACTCACAGAGATCCGCCTGGCTCTGCCTCCCGAGTGCTGGGATTAAAGGCGTGCGCCACCACCGCCCGGCCTGAAGATGTATTATTATTGTCACAGGATTAAATAAAATAGTTCACATGAAGCACCATTAGAATAAATAAATGACAAGTTGTAGCCCAACAAATATGACCTGAGAAGAGTAATTATTTGTCACATAAAATATCTAAAACACCTTGGCACAGTACAACGAAACCTTCCCAACTTGCAGAGTTAGGTTTCCAGCCCCTAAGCCTATGTTTCCAGCAGTTTTCAGGCAGAGCCGTATTCATCACCTCTGGCATCCACTGAGAAGAACCCCGTAATTTCCACCACAGATGCTTTATTCATAGGCCTTCAAATTAATAAGAAATCTGGGAAATGACTGAGTCTGAACTTCTACTTACAGGAAGGTAGATTTTACATATTTCCCTCTGTCCTCTTCTCTCTGATCCCATGTTAGCCCTTCCTATTGGCTAGACTCAATGAGAAGCCAGAAGGTCAAAGTGTGTAGATAATATTGCTGATAGAATGCAGTCTCTTCACTGAAAGCACCAGTAATGGGTAGAGGGTGGAGCCAGGGGAACATATGAACATATTATGACCCAAATTCTGTACGTTGGTAGAGCCAGGAATTGCTGTCTTCAGAAGCAGTACAAGTCTCAAATTCAGTCACGTGATTTTTCATATATATTCTTAAACCTAAAACACGGCAACTAGCGCATATATATATATATATGTGTGTGTGTGTGTGTGTGTGTGTGTGTGTGTGTGTGTGTGTGTGTGTGTGTGTTGATGAATGCTTGTTTATATAATCAAGGAGCTTGAGAATCCATTTCACATGTGGCTTAGAATCAAGAAATTCCAGCAGCAACACAAATGTGACTACAAATTGCTTTTACTTCCAAAACAAAATATGGGCTGAGCCTATGGCTGTAACTCTTAAATGAATAGCCAAATCATTCACTTTATCTCTAAAAAGTAGCAATAATTTTCCTGTTTATTCAAATGATGTTATCATGACTAAAAGGGTACTTACTGATAATAGCCAGGAACTCTTACAAAAGAGGAAGGATTAAACACTTGATTATATGTGTGTTTATATTTATGCACATTTTTATTTAAATCAGGGTCACAATAGCACCCTTTTAGTAATGTTCTCATTCAATCAAAATCATTTATTTGTGAAGTTAATGTTTTGGTTCAGAATTTTTATTGACTTGAGAAAAGGTAAAGAAGAGATGAGACAAGGTCATAATCCTTAGACTAGACTACTCGTAACTGATAATCACAAAGGTATTGGCATGAATAATTGCAAGGCATGATTTTCTAACTACAATAAGAGTCTTGGTGTCAAATGCAGCTTAAGGTTTTGGTAGGTCTTATTTTTCCTGGTAACATATTCTTCATGGGAATTTTCACATGCCCGTGTTGGCAGAGAATTCACCAGAATTTTTTTGTTAGTAGATTTTTTTTTTCTCAAAAGGAACAGTCAACTGCCAACATAACGGCAATTAGAAACACAACAGCAACCCCCAGGAAAGTTTTTAAAAAGTCTGGTTTCTGACAAGTAATTAATCTCATGCTATATCTTCCTTGGTGAATTTAGCTAAAACCTCCAAACTAGACAAATAGGAAAATTGATGGAAGATCTGAGGAATGATCCAGGATAATTTTTAAAGTTTATTTTCAGCTGTTTTTGTGGGTTTTTTTTGTTTTGTTTTGGTTTTTTTTGGGGGGAGTGGGGAGAGAGAGGTACTTCATTGCATTCATGAGCTGTATAATTACTATGATCAGATTCCCAAATATTAAACTTACTTTGAAATATCTAATGCAGTTCTAAGTTCTACACAGCTCAAGTTATGAACTTACTATAATATACATAATCATGCAAGATGGACACCATCCTACAGAACAGGAAAGTGAGGCATAAGAGACAAATTACCTTGCTTGATCACAGCATCAGGAAGAGACAGGGAAAGGGTCTGAAGTCTGCAGTGGTGCTCCAGAGTCTATACACTTTTCCCATTATCTAGTTATGTTCAACATTTTGAACAGTATATACAAAGTCAATTTTAGGAAAACAAGAACTTTCTCCACTTACTTTCTTGAGGACCATTTATCTGGAAACGTTGTGATAGATCCTTGAATGAATGTATCCTCTTTCTGGGATACTATGTTTAAAAAGTGGAAACTGTTATCAGGTCTTCTTTCATTTAGGGTCACAGGAGCCACAGAGATAACATTTCTCATTTCTGATTAAGGCCAATCATGGATGTTTTAGAGCTATATGGAATTCTATTGTTTCTTGGTATCTGAGCACCCATGAGATGCCATATAGGAAACATTAGAAGCATCTTTTAGCTTAGATGTAAAACCAATTGGCACTATTATTTACTTATTGGTGATATGTGTTGCTAATTATATTTGTCCTCTGCCTTTGTTGTGGCTTTTTAAGCCTTATCTTTCTTCTAATTATCTTATTTCATCAGCATAAAATTCTTGTAAAACAACAAATGTGGAGGGTTGTTGTTTCCTTTTGATAAAATGAAAGAGGGGAGGCTTACCCCAAATCACATAAGTATACATAGTTATTTGAACGGTCTAATAACCAATGGAAAATATAGAACATTCTTTGTCCTGGTCCATTGTATATCTACAGAGAGTCTTTATTAAATCATGAACTGCTTTTGACATAAGCCGGCCAGAGGCAGGCAACAGAACAGCTGTTACTGTGAACAGATATGGTTTATTTCATTTCATGGTAGCAGAGTTAGGGGGCAATATATAAAAGATAATAATACCAAACCAAAAGGCAGCTACAGAGAACTCTATCTGAAGACTGCCATTACACTGAAATAAACACCTATGTCTAGATCAGTAAGGAACAATGAGTATAAATAAGCTGATGGAAGAGGCACTATTAAACGGAATTAGCTCTGAGGATATCATAATGTGTGTCAGCTTATTTGGTTCAAACAGTTTTATGACTGATAAGCTACATCAAATTTATGATGTTTTAATCTTTTACTCATTCCCTTATCTACAATATGGACATAATTGTGATAAATATTCTTTGAGCATGCACAGAGGGTTAGCATTGTATCTGACTTTTATGTTAGTGGACAATTGTGCTGTTTTTCTACTGTCACGACCGTGATCACAACTGCTATAGTTGCTTATATAAGACTGAATAATATCAGGTGTATTGTACAGGAATCTATATGTCTCCAGAGCTCTTTGGAGAAGAATGATCACTTCATCAGAGGAGCTAAAGCAGGTACTGAAAAGATGAAACTTCACATAATCTGGTAGGGGGTGAGAAGAAAGGGAAAGGAAAGAAGAGAGAGCAGAAACATCTGCCAGGAAGTTGCCCCAAAAGTCTATGCAAGAGATGGTATCATCAGCCACCCTTTATTGAGTTTAGCACTATAGCACTAAGACAATTATTGTTAGTATTAACTGCACGACTCTGAGATAGACACAGTTATATTCCTGCTTAAAAGAAAAAAACTAAAATGAAAATAGAAATTAAATCATTAACTAGCAATCTCATATTTAATTAAAGTCAAAGAAGTTTAGCACTGTAATATCTGAGCTTAGGGAATACACCCTGAACTGTGCTACCTACGAGAGATGACAGGTCCAACAGGCAGGTGACAGTGGTGGCAGGGAAACTTCAGGTGGCCTGTGAAGGTGTTAATCGGACATAGTGGAAATAATTGCTGTTGCTAAGTGAATAATAGAAAAGAGATTTGACCAAAGGACCATGGTGGAATTGACCAAGATAAGAAACACAAAAAGGACATGAAGTGAGTTCAAGAGAGTGGCAGCATTACTTCAGACATGCTAGTTTAAAGTGTCTGAAGAAAATGAGTAATGCTTTAAAAAAAAAATGAGGCCTGAAAAAAATAAGCAAGCGTGAAATAAGCTTTATTAATTAGTGTAACTCGTTCTTCCTATTTTTATTTGTTTCCTACTTTTTGTGACTATTAATTTGAGTCAAATTTGTGGACCTGAAAAGCAATTTCAAAAATATTTATAGAAATACAGTGGAAAAAATCTTTATTTTTGCAAAAATGTTGAGTTTGGTTCACTACAATCTTTATTTTATTAATACTGTGATACTGTTCACCAGTGTAGCTAACAAGAGCTTTTTACTCACCTATTTTCCATTTGCAATGAGCTAAGAAGTAATATTTAAGCGAAATAAGAGTCTAGTCAATAAGACTGGTTTCTGCAGGCTTTCTTTAGACACTGAAATGGGAACCTAATACTTCAAACAGACTCAATTTTCCACTCCACCAGGTGTATAAAATACAGACTATTGCTACATTATCTGCTTTGATTGCAGGGTTAAAGCTTAGCTTCTTAATTTCAAATTGCCTTCTTGCCAAGGGATTTAGAGTAGCATGGTTGATGCTCAGCCTTCCTTTGCTGAAGCACTGGTCCAACTTTGCCTGCAAAATTTCATTATAAATAAAGATGAAGATAAGACAAATTATGAAGATAAACTGATAGGGAAAGCTTTATTCATCTTCCAGCATAAGCATTTCCATCTGAAACTGTGTCTGGAAAAAACAATTATACGTTAAAGATTTAGAATCCTGAATCTGCTTTGAAGTAAACATGTCTCTATTGGGTATTCTGGAAGAAATTAAAAGCATCCTTAATTTACGACAATTGCAGCTTAAAATAATTAATGCTTTAGATGAGTAGATGTTAGATGTTTCAATGACAAAATAATGTTATACCAGTAGAAAGCATGTTTGGATACCTAAGATACATCATGCACTGTGCAAAATCTTTTAATCTTTAAATCTACTTAATTTCAGTTATTATTCAATTGTCCTCATCACCACTATATGGATGAAAGACCCAATATTTACAATTTTAAGTGAATTGTTCTAAATAATACAAGCACTACATAGCAACATTGACAGAACTCAAGCCCAGGTCATTTGGTTATTTGACAAAATCTGTATCAAAATCTACAATGTGGTAGGTATTTTCCAAACTGCAAAAAATGTATCCACAAATGAACCAGTCATGAATCCAGCCACGTAATGATCAAGTATCTAATGGAAAAGGTCATGGACTATGATTTGCATATTCATAGCATCCTTCTAAGGCACAGTTGAAAATGATTGACAAACATCATTTCATTTCAACCTCCTGCCAACAGTGTGCAAATGGGTTCATGAGAGACTAATCATTTTACTCAAGTTCACAGAGCCAAGAATAGTCAGAAATCAGCTGTCCCATAGTCCCCACTCAGGTAGAGTCTAGAATAATGCCTCACCTAGTAAGTAGGCAAGGGCAATCATGACTGCTGCCATCTATTGATTAATACCTGCCAGTAAGTAATTCAAATATTCTTTCAAAACAGCTTTGTGAAGCTAACATAAATATCCCCATTTTGTAGATTTTTTTTAAAAGGCAAGGATTGGAAAGTTTAAATACTTTCTTCAGTTACAGAATTGAGAAACAGACCCTGGGAAAAATAGATTTTTTTGTGGTAACAGAATAACTTCTTAGATGTAGTGAGGGTGTGGTTCTAGTCACTATGTTGAAGAAGATACTAGACTTCAATATTGAAAACATAGTACAATAAATAGTAACAAGTCACATTATCAGTCAAATGTTTACTATATATAAAATGCACATACATACATTATTCTATTTAATGAGTTCAGACACATACTCCCCTAATCTTAAGGACTATATTATGTCATTAAACATATGAGGGAGCAAAGCCACACAGAGTTTTGTAACGTTTTATCCTGGTCGCAGGCTGAATTTCTAGTTTGCGTTTGGACTAAACAATCTTACAATTTTTGAGCATGAAAACTAGTTCAAACATAGAAGGAATGCAAGAAAAGTCAGATTGATTCTCAAATTATTTAATATTTCATTCTAAACATAGCTATGATGGATAAGCATGGCATTACGATGCTAATGCTATGACTGATTCAACTACAAAACATCACCTACTACAGCAAAAAGCCATTACCCCCTACTAACCTCAGCCGGCCTTTCTCAGGAGCAAATGATTGGAGGATTTTCTTTCATTTCTAGGTAATAGATTTCATCAGTTTCTGGCTACCTTCAACTCAAAACTACCTACTCGACCAGCCACCACATTTTTAAAATATTTTTTCCCTACAGTTCTTCCTTACAAACCTTGAATATGTATATTTTAAATTGACATTTTCCAAAAATTCATCTTCTTCCTATTACCTTCTGGAGTAAAATGGGTAGGAGAAAGTCCTTTCCTAGAAATTAAGGACTGGTATTTTCTAGTTATTTCCTGTAATATACCTTTACCCTTCCTCAACATTGTGTTTTCTTCTTTGCTTTCAGACAACTTGATGCCAGTTCTAAACTTCAGGGTCAGAATTTTAGGGGATACGTGTTAGCTTTATATCTTCCATTTCTGTGTCCTTTACAACTTAGGTCATTCCTTCCAAAATTGATTTTTTTTTCATGTATACAAACAAGGCAATAATATTTAGAATGATACAATGCTTAGATGCAACAATGAAAGTTAAATAATTTCATTTACTGTAGAAACCACTTTGGGGCTGTCTAGCCGGTGTCCCCCTCCCTTTGTATGTGATGCTACTTGAAATCAAGAGGTTATTGAAAACCACCGATACAGGGTGAGAATATGTTTACTGATAACAGATATTGTGACTGCCACTTGACAGAGGACTACAGTAACAGTCAAGTAAATGAGGCTTTAAGCCCAGTTCTGTCACTGATGCACTCAATAGCTTTCGATGTACAATACTTGAAGGTAAGGCTCTGTATTTAAATACAAAATCACAAGTGTAAGACTTGATTCCAGTCCACTCTCATTTCCAACGTAATTCTAGTTTCTGCTTAGAGACCATTGTTACTAATTTTGTGATTCCTACTAGGATGTATATTTCTGGAAAGGTTTAGTTATCACTCATCCTTCCTCTCTGGAAGGAAGAACAGCAGAATAATTAATCCCATGAACCTCAGAATATTGACTATTGTCAAATGACAAATTGTTCAGTTTCTTTCTCTGCATTAGTGTTTTCATCCGTCAATCTGGAATGCACCATCAATAGAATGATATTAGAAGTTTATAAGTTAGTCAAATTAAATTGTTTAGACACAGCAAGTTTGGTTTGGGCATTATTAGACTTTTAGGACAACCAGAACAAAGTCTGTCACAATTCATGAGAAAGTCCGTTCTCAAAGTACTTTAACTTTTTTGAGAATTTCACACATGCATATCATGTTTTGATAAAACTTATCTCCCATTCTCTCTCCTCCAAATCATTCCCATTCCTCCCCACCACTTATCCTCCTGAGTCCATGTTCTCTCTCTCTTCCACCCCTCCCCCTCTCTTTCTCATCCTTCTCTCAGTACCCACTGAATCCACTTAATGTTTCATCATGTGTGTGGGTATGAGACCATCTTAGAGGTCTTGGGCAGCCTCTTGGAGCCCTCATCCCTGAAGAAATCAGACTCTCCCTCCCCTAGCAGCTGTCAGTCATCAGTAGGTCTTTACATAGGAGTGGGACTTTTTGACACCACCCCCTTCTACGCTTGGGATTTGTGTGTACTTGTCTTCTGCAGGTCTGTGCATGCAGTCACAGCTGCCTAGAGTTGATAGGTGCAACAGTGTTGTCATGGTCAGTAAATACTGTTTCTCTGAAGACACCAACTTCTTCTGGCCCTTGGGAATTATTCTGAAAACCGAAAAACTAAACAATACAAAGAAACAAAACAAAAGAGCAAAACAAACAAACAACCAAAAAAAAAAAAAAAGAGAGAGAGAAAAGAAAAGAAGAATCTTGTGGAAGTTGTAGTGTGGCCCATTGAGACACACAATTTACCATTTAGTTCATTCATGTTTACTTATAAGTGTTCATTGTCACCATTTTTGGTCTGGCTTGAGGCCTTTGGTTTCTGCCACACGACTCCCCAATAATAGGCTCTCACTGGGGCCCCTCCCTGACGTCCTGTCATTGTCCAGTGTCATAGAGATCCTGCTGTTTTGGATCTGCAGGTTCACCCCCTTCACAGGCTCCAACAGTTCATAGGTGGAGCAGATGTTGGGGTGGGACAACTAATAGCCCTGGTTCTGGGTCTGGGTGGTAGCTGGCTTGGTCAACTCGGTTGGCCAAATTGCTAGCTTTTTCTCATTGTTGCTACCCAGATGAGCTCTCCAGCAATGCCTCGGCTAGCTCACCCAATGCAGCCTGCAGCAAGGAACAGGGCCAGTTCTTCTCCTGTCAGGCCCTTATATCCAGGTCACCCAACCCTATATCTCCAGGGCCAGCTCTACTGTTTTGCCCAGGCAAAGTGTTAGGCCCTCTCTCCCAATTGCTATAGTGGGAATACAGGCTGGGGCCAGGGGAGCTGTCAGCTCTCCTGCTCTCATTCCCTCAGGGATGGCTTACCTGCATCCCTAGCAACAGAGTCAGCTCAGGTGTGCTGCCCTGTTTGGGTGCAGGGCCCACTCTCCTGTGTGCTGTAGTTGGTGTAGGGCAGGACTAGTTAGTTCTCTCACTCTCATTAGCCTTTGGTTACAAGGTCAGAGTGCAGATGTAAGGGGATAGGGAGATAAGTGGGATTGGAATATTTATTGTAACATCCACAAAAAAAAATCAATAAAAGTAAAAAAAAAATGATTTAAAATGGAGTTACCTTATAACAGGGTGACAATGCTCCCACTAGACACCACAGACTAACAAATAAGCATCCAGGCTGTTACTTCCTTGGAGACCTCCAAACATTGCAAGCTATTGCAATTACTTTTTGTTTCCTCTACAACATGACAGTAAGACACTCCTGCTGAAGACATAACATAGTTGAGTAATGAAATGTGGAGAGATCCAGATGGAACCACCTAGAAGCTTCATCCCTACTGGGTAACTTCCATAGTGCTTGGGAGTGTTGTACATGCTACCAGGGGAGAGAAATAAGGCTCAGTCTCACCCACTTGTGAACTCTGAGAGCTACAGTACAGACTGGCCTAACTTGGCATGTCCACTAACCCAATAGTGGCATGAACGTCATGGGAGTAAACAACAGATTTGTGATTGAGCCTTTCCACAAATGAAATCCAGATCTGGCAACATTATCAGGCCAAGAACCTGTGGCTAGTCAGCTCATAGGCCACAGGGGAGAACCTACTACTATTATTCTGCTAAATCATACTCTGCTTCAAATTCCCTCCCTACCATGCAAGAGGGAGATTTTTTTTATTAAAATATAATTATCTCATTTCTCCCTCCTAACCTTCTGTCTTCCACCTCCAAAATCCACAGTCTCCTATTTTTAATCATTGTTATTATAAATACATATAAATGAATAAACAAAAAAATACAAACAAAAGAAATGTTTCTGCCCCCTCTTCTGTGCTGACTCCTGAATATGCAGGTATAATACAGATGTCCCATTTGGAGCTAAGCACTTCATAGCTTCTATTTTGGCATTTTTAACAGAGTGGACTAATCAATATCATCTTTCTTCATCTCTCTGTGTTTCCTTACTTTGGAAAACATTTATCATTGACTATAATCACTCAGCATTTTTCTTTTCCTGATTAGAATATCAATTTTTTTCTGATCTGTCTTTATGGAGAAATTCAATTATACTCTCTGTTTCCATCCCCCTCCTTCTTATCAGCTCTAATGTAGATTATGTCTGGGTGTGTAATGTATGGCAATAATCTTTTCATTTACTTCATCTACAAAAAAATCACTTGTGAACCTATCACCTAAGAAATAATAGCTACTGTCATAATAGGTCATCATGATCTACTCTGGTAATGATATGCTTAATGCTGATAAAGAGCAATACAATTAGGTGACTTTAAATAAATATGCTCTTGTGAGAAAGTTATTTGTGTTTACAAATAAGTCAGAGACAATCCATTCATACATGCTGTGAGGAATTGCTCTGGCAGCTCACCTCCGGGTTGTTATATTTTGTAGTGATTGAATTCAATCACGAAATTGCAAAGCAATTCAAGTTCTCCTAGAATGGAAATTGTTATGTCATTGCGAACAAATACATTTAACAGAAGATGCTCAAAATAATTCACCATTTTCAAGGTACTTTTCGTTTTCCATGTAATATATGAGTATAAAGTAGAATAGCATACTAATTAAAGTTCTATGTCTTATTTTGGTCTTAAAATATACTCACAGGTTTAAAGAAATATTTTCAGACTGAAACACATCAGGGCTTCTGATGCTCAGAAAGGTCTATGGAAGTCTTGCAATCATCCAATATTTCTGAGGATTTGATATTGTTCTTCATGGGCTATGTGTACATCATCATGAACTTAGAATTAATTACTCACATACACACATGTGCACTTTAAAATAGCTCTTGGTGGGTGGATGGTTGAAGAGTTTTAAAACCAGAAAGAGTCAAGAGGGTTCACAGGTCATCACCTTCTTCACATAAAAAAAAATTGACACTGTCAAACACTTGAAAGAGATGCTTACAAGGCCTGATCTAGGTTTGAACTCTCCCCACAGGTGTCAAATGAACAGGAAGATGAAGCAAGTAATTTGTGACAGGTACTCTTCCATTGTCATCTACTGGACAGTGTGTAGACTTCAACTAATTTCATAATCCCTGGTACTATTAACTAACTGATTCTCAGGGCCAATATTTGTGAGCAAGATGAAAACTGAGCAATGGAAAGTCAGGTATATGGGTGTGCAACTTAATTCTGTGCAAGTCTTTGAAGTAACAAAGAAAAGAGGAAAGGAGTTATGTGGTTGGCAGGAAAAATAGCTTTGTATAGTATTCTCCAGACAGCTTTACCTCAGGCCAATGTGGCAGACTTGGACAGGAATCAAAAAGGAAGACAGAAATCACCCCTCATTCTAGAGGCTCTGGAGGCAGTTTCCAATGTGCTGGTGAAGAACCTTCCACATTGTGCAGCATAGAGATGAGGCCTTGTTCAAACTTTGTGAAATACCACCAGCACTTACCACTTGCTCAAGCTTCTCCTTATTTAATAATAGATAAAATAGCATAGGAAATATTCAAGCTTATCATGACATTATTCCCATACTGATTAGTTTATTATCAGAACATGAAAGGTACTCATTAGTAATAAAAATTCAGAGGGTGTTGCTATAAATAAGACAAGTAGGTTCAGGATTTAGCTAGACAAATTGATTTCTACTCAAATAGAATCTTGAAGTCACATGACTAATAAAAACTACAGATTATTTTTGGTATAGGGTCTCATGAGCCCAGCTGCCTTTTAAATTTGTTATCCATTGGGCCTTGAAGTCCTGATCCTATAGCTTCAGCCTTCCAAATGATGGGATTATAGGCATATGTTCAGCTTCAGTAGATAAATTTTAAAATAAGCATCATATTGAATTTTGAAAGGGTGTCTTGTATAAATACACTCACTTCCTATCATTGGAATGCTTCACATAGTTTCTCTCTGTGTGTCTTCATGTCTGTGCTTCTGTCTCTGTCCTGCATCTTTGTCTCTGTCTGCCTCTCGCTCTCGCTGCTCTCTCTGACTGAATCACCTTCATATACCAAAGTTAATGCTGTAGGAGTGGCATGCCAGTAGTCTGATGAGACCTAAGTAGAGAAGGGGAACAGGGGCCAGCAAAATGGACTAACTAGTAAGGGTGTTTGCCTGTAATTCTGAAACCCCATTCCAATTCCCAAAACCCACATATTGGAATGGGAGAACTGACTCCAAAAATGTTGATATCTGACCTCTACACATGCACTGTGATATATGTGAATCTTGTCAGCATCATCACACATACTCATACAATAAATAAATTTAAAACAAAATTATTAAAAAAGGAACATACGGCCGGGCGGTGGTGGCGCACGCCTTTAATCCCAGCACTCGGGAGGCAGAGCCAGGCGGATCTCTGTGAGTTCGAGGCCAGCCTGGGCTACCAAGTGAGTCCCAGGAAAGGCGCAAAGCTACACAGAGAAACCCTGTCTCGAAAAACCAAAAAAAAAAAAAAAAAAAAAAAAAAGGAACATACGACATCCTAGGGAAGAACTCTCTTTTGTGTGCCTGAGTGCAGAAACCACTTCAGCAACATGCAGCATCATTCTCCAAAGGATGCTTTAATTGCTGCATTAGAAACATTGTGCATGGGCTGGAGAGATGGCTTGTTGAGCACTGGCTGCTCTTCCAGAAAACCTGAGTTCAATTCCCAGCAACCACATGGTGGCTCACAACTATCTGTAATGAGATCTGACCTTCTTCTGGGGTGCAGACATACATGGCAGGCAGAACATGTATGCATAATAAATAAATTAATCTTAGAAAAAAAAAGAAAGAGAAAGAAACATTGTGTACAATCTTGTATTTTTAAAATTCTGGAAACATTCTCATGCTTCTTTGTAAACCATGTTCTTCTGCAGTTATATCCAGGAAGATGGAGACTTCAGGTAGGGTCAAACTTGCATAATTATGTTGGGCTATAATGAGCTTCTACAGTGTCTTAAGAAAAGTTTTTAGAAAGATGCCTATTTAAAAACCCATCCTGTAGTTCCCCAGTGATTTAAATTCCAGTTTCTAGCCCAATTATGTCATGGCCTGAGGGACCTGTTGACTCGGATGCAGGACAACATTGGCCCTTAAAGACATAAATCTAAGGAGCAAAGGATGTAAAGAGATAGCCAGGGACCTTGAGGGTATCTTGGGACTTTGTTGTCTGATCACAATTAAATCTATTAGAAGACACAGGAATTAAAATATCATTTGCATTCATGATGTCTCAGGATATAAATGCAGCATAGCATCTGAATCAGCTCCTTGTCAACATGCCTTAGTTTTTCTAGTTTGCAAGGGCCTGGGGAGGCACAAGAGGTCAGAACCCCATTTGGGTCTATGGTTTTTGTTTCAAACAAACAAGCATCTCCATATATGTCCACCTTGTCTTTCCTAGCCCTGAAAGCCTATGCCCTCTGCCTTTGCCACCCTCGTGTTTCTCACTGGCAGGACATCCTTTGCTAGCTGGAAACTTCCACACTGCACTTTGGCACATTTTGACTGGTGATCACTTGAGGCACCTCTCATCTCCGAAGATTTTGGAGTATATTGTGATTATCTCTTAAAACAGCTGCTGACTTCAAATTGGCTAAACTCATGATCATTGGTGGCAAAAAGGCACAGACTGATTCCCAGGTGTCATGTGGCCTTAAAGAAGTTCTTTAAACTCTGTAGGGCCGAGTTTGCACCTTCTAAAGCAAGGCCATAGTGGGTATCTTGCTGAATTTATGTCAGTACTGAAATGAGATACCACACTGTCAGGCCTAAGTAAAAGTTCTGTAAATAGTGGTGAAAAGTCACCACATTATTTTTTTTTTAAAACTCAGCATTACCTTTAAAATACTGGAATGGTCAGGTACTGGAGACATCTGTTTGTTGCATCTCTAACTAGCAACCTGACTTTAATCTCTCTATGTTAAGCCCAGCAGCATAGACTTATCACTCATTTTTCTCATCTGAAAAACCACGTTGATAATTCTACTCCTGAGGAATGTTGTGAAAACCAAATGACGAGATTGGCCAGCAAACTTCCCAGGACCCACTGGGAAACCTAGGCAATAAGACATAGTCTGATTAGCTTTGTATCTCCCCTGAATCTGGTAGGATGAGAAAACAGTGTAGACTGAATGTGTTCAACAACAGAATTCTACTCTCTCAAGAGCCTTGAGACCACGAGTCTAAAGTCATACAAGCAGTGTGTCATTGTCATTTTGTAGGGTCTTCATGATGATTTTCTTTTGTGAGCAGGTCTCAGTTGTCCTTTCCTGTTCTCTTAAATGCCCAGGCTTTTGGGGTGTTGGATTAAGGCCCCACTATTCTGACATTTTATAATCCTGCTTATCGTCAGAAAGGTCCTGCCTCCAAATGCTGTCATGCAGATGGTGTATCAGTCCACTTCTCTTTACTCACTTGATCTGGGTAGTTTATGATGAAAACAAATGGTTTTCTTAAGTAGTTTTAGAGTCTGAAAGTTCAAATAGCAGGATGTCAGCTCTGATGAGGCTCCCTTTACTATATTACACCATGACTATGATGTATTACATTACATCATGGAGAGAGCACATACAATGACCAGGGCATGTGTTGAACATAAAACCAGTGCAAGAAGAGGGAGGGGCATGATAACCTTCCATTAGCCCTAACTTTTAAAAGTTCCTCCATCCTTTCACATTAGCACCCCACGAAAACTCTGAAGACAGGCTCATCCAAACCACAGTTGGGTTTTGAACACTGAGCCTTTAGCATGTGGATCTGTGTGACACAGCTCATTCTGTACAAGTAAGAGTCAGAAGTCAGATAGCACTAGATGAAGGGGAGAGCAGGAGCCAGGAAATGGGTATTGTTTACTTCTCAGACATTGGCAGTACACAGATGGCAAGAGCTTATCATTATTTTTACCACTGTTATTTCTCTTAGGAGCAAAAGAGAGAGTGTGAAAAAGTAAAGAGCCCACCTTGAGACATCAGAGATCAGGTATAAGTCAGGTCCCTGTCTTTTCTTCAGTTGAAAAGCTGACTATGTATTGTTGTAACTCTGTGAGAATCAGTCACCACACGTGTGACAGATGGATGGCGATACTTCATTTGGGGAATTGTTGTAAAGAGATCTCATCTATCTCCTGGTGCACACCAGGAATTTAATCAGCTTCAGGCACTGTGTTAGACTCTTCCAGAATGCATGTTCCCAGTTAGCATCTGACTCAAAGGTGACCCTGTAGGATTCTGCTCTGCTCCCAGGAAAGTTCTCACCCAAGAATCAGAGTTGATTGCATTCAGTGGTGCTGCTTTTAAAACCCAGCCTATGCTGGCAATTGATGATGATTTCAAGGAACTTTTATGGGTCCGGTCAGGTGCCTCCTTGAAAGAGAAACAGCCCTTTGGCAGGTCAAAGTCATGAAGAAGCACTAGCCAGTGGGAAAGACAAGGCAGCCCACAGGCAGACACGTGACGTGTGTTTCCTTTTGAATATCACATAAGATGATCACCCTATCACAGGACTTAATTCAATTACACTGACCCTCCAGCCTTAGGCCTTTTGTCTCCGATGTGGCGTCTGTAAGCCTGTGACAGCAGGGGGAAGAAACTGTCCCTTGTGAGTAGTGCAGTCAGACTTGCTGCATAGTACACGGGTTGGGAGGTTAATGCATTCTTTTGTTCCTCACTGCTGGAAAGGCCACTGGGTCTCCACAAGGTCAGGCTGTGATTGAAAAGAGCACTCAGAAAAGCCAGTTACACTCTCCTCCACTTTTGCTTATGCTGTATTTCTCAGAACAATAAAAAGAGAACACAGTGGTTCTAAAGAAGACATTTTAGGTCAGCTGGCATCCCACAGGTCACCGTCTGAAAAGTTCTTCTCTTGGGACAAGCTTAAGTTCACAGGACTCCAGAACGATGGGAACTCTAACATCATCAGCAGCAAGTCATTCATTAGTTATCCATCCACCAAATCATCGTGACTCCAGGGTAGCCATTAGACCAGAGGATATTCAGATGTGTAGGGCTGATTGCGTTTTTAAGGAACTCACAAGGGAGACATCAAATGTAAACGAGTTGTTATGTCATGTCAGTAGTTCTCAACCTTCCTAATGCTGTAACCCTTTAGTACAGTTCCTCATGTTGTGGTGAACTCCAACCATAATTTTTTTGTTGCTACTTCATAACTGTAATTTTGCCACTGCTATGAATCGTAATGTAAGTATGTGATATGCAGGATATCTGTGTGATATGTTACCCCCAAGGGGGTTTCGACTGACGAGTTGAGAACCACTGCAAAACACACTAGATAGAACTGCCTGTGAGGCAGTCTGAATAGGCTTCGGAAAGGAGGCAGGAATTCTTGAATTAGATCTTTTAAAACTTGTATATTTTACCAGTAATACAAAAGGAAGAATGTTGTAGGTTGAAGGGATTGCACTTATATGATGTTTTTTAAAAAGGCGTACACATGACTATACGGAGTTGGAATCTTTCTACTTGACAGTTTCCCCTTGTGTTAAGTCTGAAGCACAGCATTTATTTGTATTGGCATATCTAAGAACACAGCACAAATCAGGCCGCTAATCCACAGCTACATTGTGAAGCAACTTTTCCTACATCTCTCTATGCCAGGATTCATGGAGTAGAAACACTCATATTGGCTTCAATGAGTGAAGAGAAAGGTGAAGCCACTCTGTGTCCAACTATTTGAGTTTCTCTCAAAAGCCCATGCTAACTAAGGTCATTATATTAATCAATGCCTAGCATCCTTTTCTGGGCTACTTCCCACTACATGTAGTTCTTCCAACTACATGATGTTAATACACTACTTACTTTCTCAAGAGTTTCATCCTTTTCTTTATTTTTAAGAATTTCATACGTTTATGAAATATGATATTCTATCTTCATTTCTCCCCTTTAGCATCCCCAATCTCCCCATTAGCATGGTACCTCCCAACTTCATATTGTTGCTTTTGTTGTTGTTGTTATTGTTATTGTTGTTGTTGTTTTATAATCTACCACGTTCAACTATAGCTACCCATACATGCATAGATGTGGTTCTATTTAATGGAGCATGGGAAACCTACCTGTGGACACATCCTCAATAAGTAATGATTCTCCCTTCCACAAACAACTACCCAATGCCAATAGATCTTTGGGAAGGATGAGGCTGGAGATGGTCTACATTGTCTATACTGGGTTTTTGCCTGGCTTTCTATTGTATAGTCTTGTAAAGGGAACCACAGCTACAATGAGTTCAGGATTGCATAGAGTGGGATAAGGGCGATAAAGATGCTTCATTAGGCCTGAGTACTCATCCTCTTATTCCCAACACTTTAGCCAGTCATGCATCTTTCCACTGACTACTGTCCACTGCAAAAAGAACTTCTTTAGGCACGGTTGAGAGCAGCCCAAGTCTATGGGAATAAGCATACATATTCTGAAGGCCATTTGAGAACATGGTAATTTATAAAAATAACAATAGCAGATTTTACCCCAGGGCATACAATCTCTAAAGACTTGGAATTTTGACCAAGATTAAAATACCAGATGTGAAATTCTACCCTGTGTAGCAGACCTCAAATCTATTAAGAAAACAACTTGCTTCCTTTTAACAGTCATGCAAGTATTGCACCAGTGTGGCCTGCTATGTGGTCAGATTAAGGGTGTGTGCTACCACCGCCTGCCTTCTGTTTACGGTTCGCTTTGTGACCTCGCTATGTGACCTCTGATCTCCAGGCAAACTTTTTTTATGAACATACAAATAAAATCACATTTCAGTACAAATAAAATATCACCACACTGTACAGCTTTTTAGTTACATGCAATGCCATTTTTGATTTGTGGTCTTATTTACTGGGCTACCAGAGACTTATTCAGAAAGTCCTTACCTATGCCTACAAGTTGAAATTTGGTAAATGAATAAAAACGGGGTTCCCACTAATGTCTGAAACAAGGCACAGGTGTCCACTCTCTCCGCTCCCATTCAACACAGTGCTTGAAATCTTTGTTAGAGCAATAAGACAAGAGAAGGAAATAAAAAATATACAAAAGAAGAAATCTAGGTACCCCTATTTGCAGATGGTATGGTTCTTAGTATAAAATACTCCACTAAAATTCTCCCTTTGGGGATGATAAATAATTTCAGCAAGTGGCAGAATAAAAAATTAACACAAAAAAATAGCAAGCTTCCTATAAACCAATGGCAAACAGCCTGAAAAATGAATCAGGGAAATCTCATCTACAATACTCACAAAAAAGTGAAGTACCTAGGAATAATGAATATTTGCTTCATTTATTTGACAAGCACCCCCATTGCACACGTTTGTTCCATTGCCATTATTGTTTTCCTGCAAACACTTGAGAGCAAGAATTAGGAGATTGCTCAGTTTCTCCTGATCCTCTACTCCTGACTGAGAGCCCCACCCACTGCCCTCACTTCTGTGACCTCAGTAGGCAGGTGGAGGTTGTTAGTCAGAGGCAACACTGTTAGTGTCACTGACGGTACATCTTCAGCACAACAGCTACATGTCTACTAGTCTGTAACTGACCTGTGTGGGGGGGTAGAGGTTGGAGGACCCCTAGCCATGGAATGTGATGAACTGTGAGGCCAGGGTTCTCTTTAGCCTCACTCCTTTATATCTGCAATCTGTAGCCAATGACTAATGCTTTCCTGCGGAAATCTTGTAGGAGAGAACTAAGCTTGAATAGAGAGTATTCACTTATGGCCTCATCTCACTCTCTACTGTAAAGATACTGGACTAAGGAGTACTGTCCTTTGAGGCACAAACACCCAGATACTCATGTACACCGAATCCCTCAGCCTTGTGCTTATATGGCCATACGCTAAATGCACACACAGTATTAGATATTGCTTGAGGGTAGAACATTTCCTCTTGACAAATCTTTGAGCTCTATTGTATTATACAGAGCCAAACAGGATTCATTTTTGCAAGTTCTGAAAACTGATATATTAAAAAAGGAGATATATTACATTATTTTATTCCAAAATTTCATTAAAGTTTATAGCAATTCCCAGTCATATCAGCACAAAACTGCTTTTTTTTTTAATCACAAAGCATCTTTGATAAATTACAGTGTATGTATAGTCACAGAGTAAGATACAATAGTATAATAGCACTGTGTAAACTGACTGCATTTACTGCACAATAGACTAGTTACAAGTACTTCGAGGTACCTGTCCTTCCAGCAAACTGCAGAAGGCTGGTGTTTGGCCAGTCCAACTGAATTCTGTTGCTTTGACTGCCTCAGTACCTGGTCTGAACTTTTCATTTGTAGAGCCCCTCCCACCCCCCACAAAAAAAAAAAAAAAAAAAAAAAAAAAAAAAAAAAAAAAACACCTTTTTTTGGATGGAACCCTCCGAAAGCATAGGCGAGTCCACCATGGTGTATGCAAGATATATGAAATTATAGGGGTTTTATACATCAAGTCTACATTTAAAACTGGTACTCGGTCCACAAACAGAAATTTCAGGTTAAGTTGTTGCTCATTTTGATACAATTCAAGCTATTCTGGGAAAATGTTAGACTTGTAAGATTTACCTTGGTCAATAGGATGTTTAAGAAAAATCATGCAGAAATGTCTTAGTTTAATATGGAGAAGTCTGAGAAATGGGAGACTGCTACTGTCAGTGTGAGGACGCTTCCTGGAGAGACAAGTCCCTGAAATCTGGGAAATGTTTCTTCCTGTTTTTCTGTGTTGTTCATTCCTCATCCCAGGGAGCAGCAATTAGACTTAAGTCTCTCTCTGGTTTTCCTCTGCAGACAGTGTGGAAGATGAACTGGAGATGGCTACAGTCAGGCATCGGCCTGAAGCCCTGGAGCTGTTGGAAGCCCAGAGCAAATTCACCAAGAAAGAGCTTCAGATTCTTTACAGAGGATTTAAGAACGTAAGGACTTTCTTTTTGACCTCACCTTTACCCAGTTCTCAGAGAATCACTAAAAAACTGAGTGTGTGCGGGAGCGGGGCACACTGTCCTGTGAAAGCCCAAAGGCTGTGTACCCTTTCCCTCATCTCTCCTTGATTTAAATACAGTCAGTCCCCACTGGGCCTTTGATTGACTTTGACAAGCCAATGTTGGTAGAACATAGTTGCCTGTTGGACAAGGATGAGTACTGAAAAGGCTTTCCTTAATTCAATTCTTTTGTTGGGGTTTGTTTTCTTCTTCAGGTGTAATGGGAGCATTTCAATGAGCCCTTCTTTTCTTAACTGCAAACTAGTGTATGCCTATAAACTATTATTTGAGGCCACAGAAAGACCTCAAAAGACCCCGAAGACACATCTAAGTGGCAGAGGCAGAGGCAGAAAGCAGCAACGGGCTGTCTGGTTGCAGAGTCCATGTGAGGAAAGGCTAGAAAAGAACCTGCAGAACACCGTCCAAGAGCCCCAGGAGATCTAAATAAGGTTCTTGGCCTTTCTTTTGTCAACTGAAACATCGGTGAAAGACTAACAGCAGAGACAAGAGTGAATTTGGAGGAATACAATATGAAAAAAAAAAGAGTCTTGGTTGCAAAGATGCTGTCATCCTTATGAAATGGTTTTCTTTTATGTCTTCTCTCCCCCTCCCTCCCCCTCCCTCCCTCTCCCTCCCTCCCTCTCCTTCACTTACTTTCTCTCTCTCTCCTCCCTCCCTCCCTCCCTCCCTCCCTCCCTCCCTCCCTCCCTCCCTCCCCCCCCCCCCCCCCTCTCTCTCTCTCTCATGTGTGTATGTGTGTGTCTTCACACACATTTGTCCATCTGTGTGTATGCATTGGCACCAGAGGTCAAGCTTGTGTTTCTTCTCTTAGGTGCCAACCACTTTGTTTTCTGCGACAAGATCTAACTTGTCTCGAGCTTACCAAGGAGGATAGGCTCCTGGTCAGTGAGTTCAGAGGTCCCCTGTAGTCACTGTCCCCTGTGTTGGGATTACAGGCGTGGATCATCACACCCAGCATTTTCAACACAGATCCTGGGGATCAAGCTATGGTCCTCAGGGTTTCAAACCAAGCAACTTGCTGACTTACTGTCTTACCAGCCCATCAAACCTCTCTGTGTGTAAGCACGAGTGTGTGCATGTGTGTGTGCATGTGTGTGTGCGTGTGTGTGTGTGTGTGTGTGTGTGTGTGTGTGTGTGTGTGTGTGTGTGTGTGTGTGTTGAGTTTGTGGCCCCCTTTTTTACTAAAGCATTGTCCTCTGGGGGGAAAAACATATGGAATTGTGGGTGGAATTTGATAGAGAATGGTAAACAACCTTTACAAGTAGACCACTATCTGCTATTTAGAATTTCTGTTTGGGGCAGCCTGAAAATACATTTCTGGACAAAGACTAGTTGTTTGGAAGGTTAGACCTCCCCACTCTTCTCCAGTCTTTTTAATTCAAATTTAGATTCATCAAATGAATGACTATCAATTTTCCTTGACTGTTTCTTTCAGTCTGTGCTAGTTGCCTGTATGTTGATGAATAATGCTTTCAATATTAAAGGGAAAAAATACCCAATGCTTGACTTACAGACTGAAGTTTATTAACTAACTCCATTTCTGGTACTGGGAAAATTACTGTGTTTTACTAATCATAGAAGACAATACTGTCATTCAATCCAAACCTTAGGGACCAATGGGTTGTCATGAAGCATGGTTGTCTTTCCTCCTAATGTGCATGTGACCACACTTCTAGATGTATCATCATCAAGGGAAGTGATAGCATGGGCACCGGAAAGGATCAAGCTAATGGTCAATGTAACAGATTCTTCAAAAGCCAAAGAAAGCATGCTCTGTCTTTAAAGAGTTCATGGTCTGAGCAGAGTGTGAAAGCTTACTGTGGAAAATCTATTTGAAAATAGCTTCCTCTATCACTGAGTGTATGTGCATTAAATTGCACATCAGCCCAACATATATTTTCATCTTATACACACCTAAACCAATGGAGGTAGCTATAAGTATTCCTTTGTATATGTGTCTTTCTTTTGTTTATATGTTTCCAAGTTGGAATACAAAGTGGTTATTTTTATTAGGACATTTTCATACATACTTTATTGTTAGTCTTCTTCCTTGGCTCCCCTTCAACCTGTGTCCTTCTCATGTTGGGTTCCTTCCTGCACTAATTGGCTATGCTTTCATGGCATGTGTATTCTCTTGCCCTGTTTGCTTTTTTAATCCCCTTTCAACAATCATTTACGACCCTTCTGCCCTCTCATGTTCCCCTTTCCAGGTTCATGGCTTTCTCTCCTCAACACATACTATATATTAAAATCTAGCATCTGTATACAGAAAAAGCATAAAGCAATTGTCTATCTGGGCTTAGGATACTTTCTTTAATGTAATAATTTCCAATTGCAACCATTTTGCTGTAAATGTTATTTTTACTTTTTTATATCTGCCACATTCTATTATAGGTATATCTCACATTGTCCTTAGCCATTCACTTGTTGATGGATGGCTGCTTCCATTTCCTGAGTACTATGAATGGTATAGAAGTAAACACGGGTATTCAAGTATTTCTGGGTTGACTTAGAGTCCTTTAGGTATATACCAGGAATGGTATGGCTAGGCAATATGGCAGTTCTATAATTATTTTTCTTTGAGAAATCTCAATCTGTAATGATTTGTAAAGTGACTGAAGAAATGTATGTTCCTATCAACATTGAGTAAGAAGTCTCTTTCCTTACATCCTTACCTTCATTTGTTATCAATTGCTTTCTTGATGATATACATTATGAAAGATGATACAGAGTATCGAAAGTTCTGATCTTTACTTCATTTGTGGCTAAAGATATAGAAAACATTTCATACATTTATCGGGATTTATTTGTATGATTCTTCTAAGGGCTGCCAATTCAGTTCATTGGACCATTGATTTATGAGAAGATCTGAAGTTTTTGTTATTGGATCTTTGTAGTTCCTTATACATTGTAGATTAAGTTCTTTTTTTTTGAGGTATAACTGGTACTTTTTTTTGTCTTATTCTGTGGTTTACTTCTTTTATCTGCTGGTAGTTTCCCTTGCATAGAATTTTTTTAAAAAATATAATCCTATGAATCCTTTTTTAAAAAATATAATCCTATTTATCAGTTTTCTCTGTCTATCTATCTATCGATCGATCGATCAATTGATCAATCAATCTGTGTGTGTGTGCATGTATTGTGTTCTTTATGGGTGTGATGAATGCAAATGAGTGTGTGGGTACACATGCCCATGAATGTGCATGTAATTGCCCAGGCAGGATGCCATATGCTTTTATATATCTTTACCACATTCTTGTACTGAGGCATGTCCCCTTTCTGAACTGGAAGTTTGCCATTTTGGCTAGTCAAAAAGCTCTTGGAATCTGCCAATCTCTCCAACATTGGAGTTACAAGAACTAGAAGTCATGTCCAGCTTTCTACATGGGTGACTAGGATTCATACTCCTGTCCTTATCTTTCTTACTGACTGCCCTATCTCCCCAGCCCTCCATTTGTCAATTCTTTAAGATTATTTCTTTTGTCATTGAGTCTTTTTCAGAATATTCTTGCCTATGCTTGTTCTAGCTTATATATTAAGATGTTTGATGTAATTTGAATTGAATTTTTTTCAGGGTGAAAGATATAAATCTAATTTCACTCTTTGATATTTGGACATTAAGGATTTGTTGCTGTTGTTACTGCTCTTAATAACATTTTATTAATTCTCTGAGAGTTTCATACAATGCATTTTTACTATATCCACTCCACCACCAACTCTGCTCAGATCCATCTTTTAACCCCCTACTCACTCAACTTCAAGTCCTCTTCTGATTTTTTTAACCCATTGTGTCCAATTTGTGTTTGCTTAAATAGACTTGGGGATGGAGCCCCATTGGACTTGGTCAACATTCCAGGAGTCACATCATTAAAGAAAGTTGACCCTCCTTTCCTTGGCAGCTTCCAAATGCCAATAGGTCTACAACTAGGGGTGGAACCACAAGTTCACTTCTGTTCTCTATGACAAGATTTTGTTTGACTTGAGCTTTCCAAGGTCTTGTACATGCTGTAACAATCACTTTGTATTCATATGCCCAGCTGTTCTATTGTGATTGGACAACAGTGTTTTCATAGATACATTCACTACCTCTGGCTCTTATGATTTTTCCTCCTCCTTCCTCAAAGATCCCTGACTCTTGGGGTGAGGTATTTGAGACATATAGCCTATTGAGTGGAGTCTCTTATCCTTTTCATGTTGTTTAATTGAGCATCTCAGCTTCTCTGATAATGGTGAAGAGAATATACTGGTTTAGAGATATAGTGATGTCATTAGGAGTTGTTTTAATACTATGCCCATTTATCAGATTAGTAGTAGTTCTCACTTAGGGTCTGTGACTTATTTAGACACAGATTCTTAGCATTGACAATGCCAGGTATGTATTCAATTTCATGGAGTAGGCTTTTGATACAACCACAAAATTGTTACTCCCATGACACTTAAGCAATCAGTGCACTAGTGTGTTTATATTGCCAGGGCAGCTGTTGTAGCTTGCAGTTTCACAACTGGGTAAGACCAATGAACATGTTTTACCTCTGGTAGTGTGCAAAGAATCATCAAACACTATGAAAACTAGCCAATAGGAATAAATCTTACGGGTGAGCACCCCATTGATTCTCCCATGTTCTGTGACTCAAGTATGTGGTGTCTTTATCAATAGGGTCTTATTATAAAATTATATAGGGTAACTAAGGGCAGGGGTGATATCTGGATATTTATGGAAACCCACAGCCAATAACTCAAAAAGAACTAGTTGGCCTGGTACTGGGGTTTTTATTATCCAGTTTTCCCAACATCAGCAACAGCATTTATTGAAGAAGCTCTCTCTTCTTCAACACTTGTTGGTACCTTTGTAAAAACAATTGTTGGCTGTGGCCTTCTGATTTAATTTCTGTATCCTGCATTCTATTATGCTGATATACAAGCTATGGCACACACTAGTAAATACAAGTATTCTTTTTTTTTTTTTCTTTTTTTTTTTTTATTAATTTATTTTGCAATACAATTCAGTTCTACATATCAGCCACGGATTCCCTTGTTCTCCCCCCTCCCGTCCCCCTCACCTTCCCCCCAACCCCCCCCCCCCATTCCCATCTCCTCCAGGGCAAAGCCTTCCCCACAGACTGAGGTCAACCTGGTAGACTCAGTCCAGGTAGGTCTAGTCCCCTCCTCCCAGGCCGAGCCAAACAATCCTGCATAGGCCCCAGGTTTCAAACAGCCAACTCATGCAATGAGCACAAGATCTGGTCCCACTGCCTGGATGCCTCTCAAACAGATCAAGCCAATCAACTGTCTCATCCATTCAGAGGGCCTGATCCAGTGGGGACCCCTCAGCCATTGGTTCATAGTTCATGTGTTTCCATTCATTTGGCTATTTGTCCCTGTGATTTATCCAACCTTGGTCTCAACAATTCTCGCTCATATAAACCCTCCTCATTCTCGCTAATTGGACTCCCAGAGATCCACCCGGGGCCTAGTCATGGATCTCTGCATCCAGATCCCTCAGTAGTTGGATGAGGTTTCTAGCACAACAATTAGGGTGTTTGGCCATCCCATCACCAGAGTAGGTCAGTTCGGGCTGTCTCTCGACCACTGCCAGCAGTCTGTTGTGTGGGTATCTTTGTGGATTTCTGTGGGCCTCTCTAGCACTTTGCTTCTTCCTATTCTCATGTGGTCTTTATTTACCATGGTCTCCTATTCCTTGTTCTCCCTCTCTGTTGTTGATCCAGCTGGGATCTCCCGCTCCCCCAAGCTCTCTTTCCCTCAACCCTCGCCTTTCATTACCGCCACTCATGTCCAGGCTGTTCATGTAGATCTCATTCCATTTCTCTGTCATTGGGTGATCTTGATGATTCAAAGTAAGTTGCTTTCAATATTTTCCAAGTCTGCCCCTGACAGGTCCAATTTCAAGTACTATAGAAGGATATTGTTGTTCTGGCTAGTTCTATGTCAACTGGACACAAAATATAGTCATCTGAGAGGAGAAATGTTTCCATAATATCATGCTGTTGAAAAACTTGTTGGGAATCATTGGGCTAG
This sequence comes from Peromyscus californicus insignis, assembly GCF_007827085.1. Lineage (NCBI taxonomy): Eukaryota > Metazoa > Chordata > Mammalia > Rodentia > Cricetidae > Peromyscus > Peromyscus californicus. The sequence goes on along the minus strand of NW_026294424.1, from coordinate 43,532,286 downwards.
TAGTCTTAGATCCTATAAGAAATCAGGCCGAGCAAATCATGAAGAGCAATTTAATAGGCAGCATTTTTCCATGGCTTCTGCATTGGTTCCTGCCTTCAGATTCCTGCCCTGCTTGAGTTCCTATACTGACATCTTTCAACAATGAACCCTGAGGTGGAATCATAGACCAAATAAATTCTTTCTTCTCCAAGTGGCTTTTGGTTATGGTGTTTCTTCACAGGACAGTAACCCTAAGTAAGACAGCTATGCTGCTCAGAGTCATCTGTCTTGACTACTGCCTTTGTGTAGCCTCAAAGAGGCTAGGTAAAATCTTTGGTCCTTCCTTGCTATGAACAAAAAACAGGCCAGGCTTTCATGGCACATGCCTTTAATCCCAGCACTCGGGAGGCAGAGCCAGGCAGATCTCTGTGAGTTTGAGGCCAGCCTGGGTTACTAAGTGAGTTCCAGAAAAGGCGCAAAGCTACAGAGAGAAACCCTGTCTCGAAAAATAAAAACGAACACAAACAAACAAACAAAAAACAGTTACTAAGAACATTTGCAATTCTACTGGACTCATTAGAATCTTTTTATAGGGTACAGTCATGTTTATTTCACACAGCAGCTCATCATCTGCCTGAATGTATTGATTCTCTATTTAGCCACTTTTTGTTGGCCTTCTAAGTGCTTCTTTAGGAAAGCTTCCTTAAGTCTCATAATTTGGGATATCTATTATCACTTGTGTGACTGACTGGGGCAGAACAAAGAGGTAAGTGCTCATCACATCCATAGAAATATAATTAGAAAGAATATTGAGGTGTATTTTACCAAGATTTTCAAATAAACCACTATGTGTCTTTTGAGTTTTCATACAAATGTGTCAATATATCTGTGAAGAATGACTTAAAAGAGGAAGGTGACATGTCCTAGGGAGGAAGGTCCAGGGGATAGAGATAAAGAGGATAGAACAGGTGGCATCAGGAGGTCTTTCATAGATTATGTCCTATGCCAAGCAAGTTTTGGAAGAAGTACAGTATCTCATGTACTCTGTCTGCATCAAAAGAAAGCTGTCATACAATGGGACAAAGTCAGCAGAATGTTAATCAATGATGCACAAGGAGAACATAGAATATCTCAAGTGCTTCAGAGACCAAGTACAGATCAGCCTTTTGACTGATAACCATAGCCCCCTAGGGCAGATGAAAGGGTTTTCAGGATACAAGGCTGCAGCTCCCCCAAGGCCTTGGCTCCAAGCCATTACTGGTTCTGTCAAGTACATTCTTCCCTTTTGTAGAAGGAAGTGTGTTGCTTCTCCATAAGTCAGGACCTCAGGGAAAAGCTCCTAATGCCCTGGCCCCAGGCTATTATTGACTCTCCCAAACATGTTCCTGATTTAAATGAGCTATGTTCCTTCTTCAGACATCAGGCCCTCAGAGAAAGCTTTGGATCAGCCTTGCTCACAACAGAAAGGTTTTTTCGTTTTTGTTGTTGTTGCTGTTGTTGTTGTTATTGTTGTTTTGTTTTTTTCCCCTCTGTGGAAGAGGGAAACATAGTATATGAAATTTCAGCCTGTGGTCTCCTGTAGTCGGAAGGTTTCTCCAGTCCCATCCAGCCCCTCACAGTCCAGATAAATCTCTCTCATCCGTGGTCCTTCAGCTGCTTATAAAATAGTCACTCAGAGGCTTATATTATTTACAACTTCTCAGCCATTAGCTCAGGCTTATTACTGACTAGCTCTTACACTTAAATTAACCTATAATTCTTACCTATGTTTAGGCACATGGCTTGGTACCTTTTCTCAGTTCTGCCTTGTCATCTTGCTTCTTCTATGTCTAGCTGGTGACTCCTGACTCAGCCTTTCCTCTTCCCAGAATTCTCATCTGCTCTCTCCACCTATACTTCCTGCCTGGCTACTGGCCAATCAACATTTTATTTATCAACCAATCAGAGCAACACATAGTCACAACATACAGAACAATATTCACAGCAGTCTCTAGCTCTGTTGTTCATGGGCCAAACATCCCTTTGGAAGAACACAGTGGAGACAAGCTGCCCAGTTCATGTCAGGCAGAAAGCAGTGAGAAGTAGGCAGGGCTGGGGACAAGACACACCCTTCCAAGGTAGCTCCTCTTCACCAGTGGTCTACTTCCACCAACCAGCACTCTCTCCTAATAGTCCATTCAAGATGAAATTATCAATGGCTTAATTTAGCACATTCATGATCCAATCACCTCTGAGTAGTTAACTGGATTCAAGCATTCAACACATGAGTCTTAGGGTAAGACTTTATACCCAAATCAAAATAACACATAGCTGTGATTGTCAAAGTCAAGATATATGCTTGTCAAAGTCATGCAGGTAAGAGATTTCTTAGTTATACCCTCTTTTATTCATGTCTCAGGGAGAAGCTATTGACCTCAATGAGGGTAGAGAACATTGATGAGAAGGGGTGTAAGAAATGTCAAGCCTTAGCCAAAAGTCAATACCAGAGAATAAAACTTTAGATGTGTTCATCTCAAAATTTTAAAAACTTCTCAACTTTTTTCCCCTCAGAAATCTCATAATGAACCTTTTAAAACAGTAGATGGTGCATTATATCTAAAATGGTTGTGCAAAAAGGACTCCTTCTGTGAGTTCGAGGCCAGCCTGGGCTACCAAGTGAGTTCCAGGAAAGGCGCAAAGCTACACAGAGAAACCCTGTCTCAAAAAAATCAAAAAAAAAAAAAAGAAAAAAGAAAAAAGGACTCCTTAATGTAACCTCTTACATCTCTGGATACCTCAGTTGCTGCTATGTGGTTATTCTCTTGTCACCAATGCAGGTCTCTCCATCTGAGGTCTGGCTGCCTTTCATCCTATTTGCTGTAAATTGGAATCAAGATTACTACCATCATTAACCTTTGCAGCCAGTAACTCTGAAGTATGTCTTACACAAGTGGCACTTCACAATAAATTGCCTAGCTTTCTTTTCTTTTCTTTTTTTCTCTTTTCTCCACTACCACCCTAACTCTGTTCATTTCCCAGCTTTAATGTCCTTGTCTCCATTTCCATTTTTCATTTTTTCTCTCTCCTGTTTTTCTTCTCATCTCTTCCTCTCATTCAATTCCTTTCTCCTCTTTTTCAGGCTTTCTTCCTTCCTTTGTCTATATTTTTCTCTCCTCTCTTCCTTGCCTTAGCTTTTATACCTGATGTAATGTGAGATTTTTATTAGATATGAGTGTACCCAATACACATTTCACATACTGCTTTCAAAGAAACATTGTTGGCTTGTTCAGAATGTAGTAATAGAAAATCAAACAACAGTAACCTTTTGATTTTGTATAATACTAGTGAAATGTACCGCTGTAACAGAGGTGCCCTAAATCTTAGCAAGGCAGACAAGGGAGAAGGTCAGAAAGGCTCATAAGTTATTGGATGGCAACAATCAGAACCAGTTTCCATCAAAGAAAGCAAACCAACCACCCCTGCTTCCTGAATATTAATTATCTTAAAGCCTTCAAGCTCAGAAATCCATTTCCCTGGAAACAGTGGAAAGACACATTTTTAATGAAATCTTTTAAAACTCTCCATATTTTGATTGAAAGGATAAACCATTCATCCACATTCAAAATAGTCACACTTGTCTGAAAGTGGCTAATTTGGTAGTCACCCCCGCAAATCAAGTTTACCATGAAGCCACATTTTTCCACGTTCAGTGCACCTCAGCATTCCTTCTCAGTGTCAATATAGACAGTGAATAGAAATGTAAAACTGGAGAAAGAGAAGGTAGTGTGTGGTGTCTTCTCTTTTCTCCCTGACTGACTAGTGGAGTCACTCACATATTCCTGTTTTTTGTTTTTGTTTTTGTTTTTTTGTTTTTTTTTTTGTCATATGCTGAGTCTTCAACAGTGAGCATCTGATGAAGATGGGAAGAGCAGGGCACAGCTTTTGACTGCCATTCCTGTGTCTCAGAACCACCTGCCAAGCCCTGCCCTGAAAGACTACAATTTAGTAGATATGGGAGGTGGAGCACATATTTTAATTTCTGATTCTTTCACAGGTGTTGAGACTACTGCTGCTTTGGGGACCACACTTTGAGTGTCATTGCTGTGATCTAGACATCATATTCTTGGGAGTCATTCACATTCAGGGTTTTAGCTTAGTTGTTTAAGCAGCTCCCTCAGCCTCAGTGAACTGTATGCTTTTGTCTTCATAAACTGGGACAATGATTGGAGCATTAAATTTACTTTAGAACTAAGCATAAAATTAAAAGGGAAAATGAAATATATAGTGCATCATCACATAGTCAGCTTCTTTTGTGTGCTCCATCAATGTGGGGTATGGGGTATTTAGGCCTGGTCTCCATAACTCCCAGGCACTCTCTTGGGTATTCAACTTCATAATTATTCATGAGTCTGGATGCAGCAGAAAAATACAAAATATTATCTACAGATCAGCAGTCTCAAATTTCACTGCATGTTGTAATCATCTGGGGAACTTTATAACTTACAAATTGTTGGGTACTATGCTTTGCAATTTTGATGTAATTGCTCTGGGGTTGAGGGGAATTTGATCATCAGGACTTATATGTACAGCTTTTTGGGTAATGATGATGTGGGGACAAAACTGAGAACTATGGAATGAAAATAAGAATCTAAAAGGATGGTCTAACATAGAAAAGCATTTTTTGACCTAATTGTCTAATTGTGATGATTCCCTACACTGTCTAATATAAATTATTACAGTGACTACAGTGTTTACACTGGAATCCCATAAGATGTTCAGTCAGTGTGTGTGTGTGTGTGTGTGTGTGTGTGTGTGTGTGTGTGTAGTGTCTGGGTGGGTTGAAGAAAGTACTGTGTTTTAATGATTTTGACATTGTTTGTTCTAGAGTTAGGTTATGCTCAGAAATTTTTTGCTTGTTTTAAATGTCCAAACTCCTACATTAAAAAAAAATCATATCATATATAATATACAGAAAGCTTTGATGGAGAACCACAAATTTACAAAGTAATTAAAATAACTCTTTTAAATTCATAACTTTGATTAGCTTTTCTTTTAAACCCCAGTATAATTCATTTTGATTTTAAGATGTCATAGGTTTAAATTTCAATATGGTCCTGTCTCCTTGGTATTTCCTTTCGTCAATTAATAATTTATAGCCCACTGTTCCTGTTTCTAAAAGCATAAGATGAGATCTGAACATAAAGGTCGACCTCTCGGTTTTAGTCACCTAGCTCTCTCTTCTCTTGGATCTTTACCTGCTTCCTTTTCTTCAAATGCTTTGCACTATAGTAGCTCAAAGTGTCCAGTAGATTCAAATATATTCTAAGGAATCACTTTAATATTATTTAACATCTTTTTAACTTAATAAATATTACATTAATATCTCTTTTAACTAAAAATGTAAGATATTTGTGTTCTATTTAATTGACACATAAAATTGCCACTTACTTTGTAGTTGAAAAACACATCATTCATTTTGCCAGTTTTGAGCCTCTGGAGTCTAGCAATTACAGGATTCTCTGATAAGAATCTTGCAGGGCTACAGGGTTGCATTGTTTGGTTTGCATTTCTTTATGCATCCTGGGAATACTTCCAAGCTCTGTGATTGCTGGGTGAATTCAATCCCTCATGGTTATTCTTGAGAACTCAGTTCTTTGCTGTTCATCATGTAAGGCCACTTAGCTCTAGCAGCTTCTACACTCCCTTGCCAAATACCCTTTCATAGATGCATTTCTAACATGCCAGATCACTTCTTTAGGTCCAGCAAAGGGCAGACATTTGACCTTGAAAGCATAGCCATATATAATATAGCATAATTATGGTGTGTAACATATCATGCCATTATCTTTGTATACTTCTGCACTCAGCATGAAGAGACTCAAAGAAGGTGTGCATCATTGGGGTCAGCAGTGGGAGTGTCATCTCAGTCAAATTTGTGAGTAAGCAGGAACAGTAGCACCTATTAAACAAAGTTCTGAATTGGTCTGGAGTCACATCAAATGCAGCCCCAGGCTGACCATTTTTCCTGTAATCCTGTAATGACCTCAGGGAGGTCATCAAAGATAGCTATCAATTTTTTCTTGATCAGTACAAGGGTTTTGTTTGCTATTGGGATCAAAGGGACCAATGGGAGCTGAGAATTCTTTATGTACTCCACCCCTACACAAAGAACTTGATGGCTCCTGCTCTAAGACTTTTAAAATAAATGAGAGGAATTGAAAGTGAAATTATAGGGATCTCTGTTTTTGACAAAATGCATTTGCATGAAAATCATCGAATCCTACTTGTGACATTAAGGAGGAAAAGAGAGGTTAGCAGAAGCACGGAAAGAAGACACCAAGGTGAGGCTAGAGAGACACACTGCTGATTGAACAAGGCAATTGTGTTTTGTCGTGACTCCTTGGTTATTCCTCAGTAAAGCATTCATCCGCTGATTGGCTGATTGTGCGACTTGCAGAAAGCCATTTCTCTGGTACCTCCTGTCTTCCTGTCAGCGCATTAGTGATTACAATTTTTCTTTCCAATCATCAAGGGAGGTGGGTAATAACTGGTTTTGTTCATCTCTTGAAAAACTCAGATACAAGTTAAGCACAGTGTTACTCAGGTAGTTTCGTAGCTAAGTTTAAGAGTACAGTTAAAATGATATTTCCTATGCCACAGTCAAATTTTCTGTCAGACTTCCGAGAAGAAGAATTTCTAGGGAAAAGGTGGCCGTTAGGTCTGACCAGTGTTCATGGCCCCATCCTGATTTCCAATCATCAACATGGCATAGATGCTTTCCTGATCTAAAGCCCCCAGCAGTCATTGGCAGCCTTCTGCGCATGGTTGGGCTTCTGTAGACATCACACCACATTCCAGGTTTTTCACATTGTCTTTCAGAACACTGATATATCCTGGCTCAGGATGTCTATGTACATGTGCCTAAGATGATGAATGGCAATTCATGTTGCAGAGTGTCTTCAGTTTAGAGTGTTGTCCATGGATCTTATAGCACTTTAATTATTTCTTCACATCATTCTAAAATCACAATGAAAGCTGGGTGCTCACATCTTGAAATCTGTTCACTTGGGCAAGAGTTAATGTTCAGTATATTCTACAGTATTTCAATTCCTCTTTGTTTACTTAGGGTTTTTTCTTATTTTAAACTAATAAAATGTCATATTAAATATGTGGGGACATATGGATGGATATAAATAAAAGTACCTGTCGTGCCTACATAAATTTATCATCACACTTTGCTAGTGGTAGTCACTTCTAACCAGGTAACTGGCTTCTCTATTTTTGTAAACATATACATTTAAACACTCTTTTCTCTCTCTCTCTCTCTCTCTCTCTCTCTCCTCTCTCTCTCTCTCTCTCTCTCTCTCTCAGCAGCAAAACTGAGGATCAAACTCAGGGTGCTGCAATGCTGGTCCAGTATTCAATTATCGAGCTACACCTTCAATCCTACATATTCATTCATTCCTTCATGTACACAAATCCTCCCCTGTGTGTATGTGTGGGGGGATCCTTTTAACACAAATGTGTGAATAATACATGTATCTTATAAATTAACTCTTATTTTTTTAAGCATCAGCAATTAATTATAAACATTTAATCTGATGTTTAAACAACTAACATTCCTATATTGGTCAAGTGCCCTGGTCTTCAATATGTTGAGTCTGGCCTATCTGGTGGTCTAGTGAGTTGACACTCCACCTCCTCAACTTCTCTTGCCTATTTAGAAGTCTCTTTGGTCATGGCAGGATGGCCATGCTCCTGTTCTATTATACCATTGTTTTACAACATTTGAAATGTTGTAGGAGCAATCTTTCCCCACATAACTCCTCACTCCTCTCCACCTCACTTCTCAAAATGAAAATAGAGTTTGACTTTGGACACTTGTTATGCCTCATCTGTGTGGACTAGTTCCCTCATGCTGTGCCTAGTTTTTAAAAAATTTTTACTTTCATTATATTTTACTCAGGGTCTTTGTCTCCCTCCCCTGTCTGGCTTCAGTAAATTCTCCTCTACAGTGTATATATTATAGTGCATATATTCTATATTCTATATTCTACAATATATAATAACTCTGAAACAAGAACCTCTTTCTGTACGCCTAGACTCCTTTTTCAGAACCTCCCAAATCTAATTAATTACAAGCATGGTCAGTAATCCAGGTTTCCACCCTCTCCTAACTGCCTCCTGTTTGCTTCTATGGTCTCCCGCTCGCCATATCTCATGCTGGACATTGTTATGAAGAAGTCCAATGCAAGACTCTGGGAGGCTTTTCTTAGTTGCATGAAATATGCCGAATTCTTGCAGCCATGAGTCATGACAATACTTGTGAAATTTTGTCTAGCAAGAATGCTCATTAGACATTCAGGGCCTAGCATACCCAAATTCTGGAACTTAGGAAGCAAAGCAAGTGTTCAACATAAACTTTATCCTTTGCACAGACAGTTTAGGCAGAATGAACTACTCGTGAGAAATGCTAGAAAGTCTCAAAATTCAAGTTCTCAAACAATAGCCAAGGATAAACTTTACAAGCAGGCATTTCTGATGACGGTAGTATCAGGTCTGCTATGCTAACTCCTTTCTGCACAGAAGTCTGCCTATTAGTGTGATTGTTACCACTCAGCTACTCTGAATCCCATTTCTCTATAAAAGCTCTTCTGAGTGGTGCCTTTGCCTTACACTCAAACTTTAACTTACATTTTGTATTTCTGATTTACCACCCCAGAAAAAATTTAAAAGACATAAATTAGTTTACCTAAAGACAAATGAAAATATTTTTCACTGTATGGTGGTGGCTTTCACTTTGTATTTTGAATTCCTGAAGAAACTAGTGTAACTTTTCTCATAATTATTCTTTCTCTGGGATTTCAAAGACAAAGGGGGCAGCAGGAAGGCTCAGCAGGTAAAGGTGTGTGCTACAGAGGGCTGGTGACTTAAGCTCCATCTCTGGATCCTATGCAAAAGCAGATGAAAAAAAAACTGACTCCACAAAGATGTGCTCCAAACTCCACACTCCATGGTATGGATACCCAAATGTCCATCATGTATATGTAGAGTACAGTCTCCAGTTATATTATATAAACTGCTGTACTTCCATGTCCCAAACCAGCAGAAAGGTAAGAGTCACCATCTCTTGGAATTAAAATGACGTTTGCATATCAAGATAAAATGCAAAGATTCAGTACCTCACCTTTATTTGTATCAATGGCTCAACTGTAATCATATGGAGCTTGAGGACTAACTGGACAGTATGATACATAAACAGAACAAGAAACTAGATTTGCAGAAACAGCAAGCACTATGATGAACTCCATAAAACCTGCTTGTGTGGATTTTTTGGGGGGTACTGTTTCTACATACTCCCCAAGTTTTATTCAACCTTCCCAAAACAAAATTGTTTCAGTCTGAGGGCAGCATCCCAACTGATGTCACAAACTCAGATGTCACTTGAAGGACAAGCATTTAAAACAGTAACTCCCTGTTTTATGGCTGCTTTGAAGTCTCCTGAATGCCTTAGTGCTGGAACTTGGAACTGAATACATAGCAACTTCAAAAGGAGGTTCATCCAAGGACGCTGTTAACACAAATTGTTGCCCATAGACCTCAACCTTCAGAGTACAGGTCTCAAACACAGAGCAGCAGATAGATTGTTGGGTGGTTCAACTTCATCCAAGGAGACTGTTAATACAAGTTGTAGTACATGGAGCTAAATACACACAGTATATATCTCAAACATAGAGAAGCAGGTCGAGTGTGATGCGAACCAACTTCATCTAAGAAGGCTGTTAACACAAGTTGTTGTCCATGAAACCTAACCCACACAGCACAGTTCTCAAACATGGAGCAGCTGATAGAGTGCTGTGTTGACCAACTTCATCCAAGGAGCCAGTTAACACAAGTTGTCACCCATAGAACCTGACATACACAGCACAGATCTCACACGTATAACAGCAGATAGACTGCTGGGTAGATCAGCTGCAACAGGACTTATCTTTCCCATTCTTTTTTAGAATATGTAATTGGTTTACAAAGGATGTTTTGCTAGAAGTGTAATAAATTATTTTTTCAAATTCAGCACACATTCCTTAAAGAGCATGCTGTGTAAGTATATATTTTGTGGTTAAAACTAAAAACAAATCCGGGGCACCATTTATCACTCCAAGTTGCTGGCAAAGAACCACTCCAGAAAAAAAAATGATAATTTTCCATTTTTTATAATCCCCACCGAAATGTGTTCATTAATATAAGTCTAACTGGCAATTATTCTAATGATCCTGACAGGCAATCAAATTTCCATTAAAAGAAGTTGCCAAAACTTCATGAGTCTGCATTGTGCTACATTTGGTTTGAGTGCTTAAGACTGTAAATCATCATAACTCTGCATTGATTGACTTAATTTGACAAAAATACAAGGGAAGAGAATATGTCAAAAGAAAATGTAAAAGAATGGGTTATGCCCTTACTTCTGCACTTTACAATGAATTATATTGAACATGAAGTACTCCTATTCTAGTAGAATTTTAGATTGAGTCAACATTTCTCACTTCAACCTTCCTCTAGTTTTAGCATTTTCCACAAGCATGTTGTATGTACTCACTCTTTGTTCAGTACTTAACATACGTCAGTGACTCTGCTACTCAGGTATATTAATGAGAAAAAGGGTTGAACCACAGATAAGGAAGTCCAGTGGAGGAAATTATAATTAATATGCAAATATAGACAAAACTCTCTGAGGGAAACCTAGAAAGTATTTGAAGGTCAATTATGTTGAGTTGCTAGGCTATGGTGTTCATTTTTGGGTCAAATGCTATTCCAGTTGTTACTGTGAGGTTTTTGTATTTGTAATTAACATCTATAGTTAATTGACTTATATTTAGGAATATATATGTATATACAAACATATATATGTATGCAATAACAATTGATGAAACAAGAGTCCATGTATGTGGAAGACAGTGAAGATAGGTATATGGGAGGGTTTGGAGGGAAGAAGGAGAAGAGAGAAATATTGAGATTAAAGTACAATTTCAAAAAAAAGAAAAAATTATTTTAGATAAAGCACATTACCATTAGTGTGATTGGAACTCACACAAACAGTTGATAGACACAAGACAGAAATTCAGCCTGCTTTGAGAAAAAGAAATTCTGTCTCATGACTATAATGTAGGAACCTTGCCCAACTTTCCAGCCAGTCTGATTGTGGTATAGATTTTAGACTTGCTAGTCCACACAACCACATGAGCCTGTTCCTTAAAATACATCTTGTAGGAAAATGGAAGAGGGAAGATAGATGATAGATAAATAAATAAATAGATAGATGATTGATAGAAAGATAGATAGATAGATAGATAGATAGATAGATAGATAGATAGATAGAAAGATAATACAGATATACATAGAGATTGATATATACATATCTTAATGACTGTGTTCCCTTGGAACTCTAATATAGCAGCAGGTCTATCTGAGATTGAGAAGTTAAATGTCAAGCTAAAAGTATTATGAAAAGACCAATGAAAAATTTACTCCCACATGAAACAAATACAGAATCCCTGAGAAATGAAAGAATTAGTCACTATTTTCAAAGAACTAGTGGATGTTATTCTGGCTAAATCTCTGTGATATGGGCAAATACTAAAGTGATACACCCTAAGGACAGCAGGAGGGCATGGAGCAGAAGAAGCAGAGACTTGCAACTGGCTTAGAATCTTTGTGCACTATCAAGCCCCTAAAAGTTTTAGTAATGAATGTCTTGATCTGCATTTACACAAAGCTCTATTTTGGTAGACAGTGGACTTGGTGAAGGAGGAAAATTGAATAAAAGTTCAATAAGGCAGAAACTGTATCTATTCTGTGTGATGGAAGGGAGTGGTCCTTAGAGGTTCCTCTGTAGTTTTAAAGGCAGATCTGTATTTTGGGGAGAGAGACAAGATGGATGATTCTGAGTTTTGTGACAAATGGACTATTAGAGAATTAGTGGACTGCAAGTGTTAGGAGTTAACAATCAAAGACAGAGTGAGTTTTCCAAAGTTTGATGAATTGCACTGATTTGATATATGATGTGTGATGATGTGGATCTGATGGGTGATTGGGACTAAAGATATAAATGTAAGAGCCTTATATATATGCATACATTATATACATTCATGCATACATACATACATACATACATACATACATGTACAAATTAAAATATATCATTGGTGAGTATTATTAGCATTGCTATAATGAACAGAATAAAAAAACTGGAACCATTAGAAAATAGTTATTTAAACCAATCTGACCTAGTCATTACCTTAAAAATTATATGCATAAAGGTACAACTTATATGATACCAAACAGAATTTTAGAGAAATGCATAGAAATGCATTAGAATTAATAAATTATGCAATCTTTAGGAATGAGAGAGGAAGCTGGAAAACTAGCAAGGGGAAAATGGTTCATAAATATTTTGAAATCGTCACTGATGTATTTTGGAGATCAAAGACGCATGCCACCAAAGAAGGAATGCCCTTTATATGCTGAAAACCCTGGATGTATAGAGTGCACTAGACACCTAGCAAAGGGCTTCTACATACAACAAATTACATTAGTTCAAAGCCAATGTACATAAACATTTAATTTATGGAACAGGAAACAAGAGAAAGTCCAGTCTTGAAACTGACCCCTCTCCACAAGCTATTTGGAGACAAAACTAGGGAGAAGGGCTCAGTGGTTGTTTTGACTTCATACCCTTCTGTTTCCCCATAGCAACCTCTACTCACCAAGTAGAGTACTACACAATGTACACATGTTGATCTGCCTTTAAAACTACAGAGGAACCTCTAAGGAACACTCCCTTCCATCACACAGAATAGATACTGTTGCTGCAGAGAACACACTCCTGGACAGTTTAGGTTATCTGCCTTCTACTGCTCATTGATGCTCAGTTAGCAGACACAAGTGTTGAGGATGAGCTGAAACTCGACCTGCCAAACCCTTCATGCAGATGGACATTTATAAATGCCCTTCATTTAGTTCAACAGCAACAACCAGCAAATAAAACAATCAAAACTGTTTGTTTCCTAATGTGCCTTTTTTCTTTCATTTATACATTTGAATTAGCACACTGAGAACTTCATACAATGAATTTTTATATTTTCTTATTTTTGAAATTACATTGTTTCCTTCTTTCCTTTCTTCCCTCCACCTATCCTCAGCTACATCTCCCTCCCTTGCTTTCTCTAAAATTCATGGCCTCTTTTTCTATAATTGTTATTACAAACACAAGATGGCATCTCCTGGAAATCTCAGGGAAGCTACGCCCATGGAGTTTCATTGTCACAGCTGCCTAAAGGAGATCTGATCAAGTGTGGCACCAATAGACATACAAACAGAATCAGGAAATCTCATGAGGCCTCAACCCCTTTACAATGTGATTTTTATTAGACATTTACTCCCTCTTCCCTCATCTTCCAGATTCTTCTCCATTCCCTACCCACCCAACTTTGTGTTCTCTCTTCTTTCTTCTTTTTGAAGTAGTCAAGTTCCATTGCTGCATCCCTTATACTCCTCTTCAATGTGTGGCCCTTCACGGAATCATTAGCAACCCACCAGGAAACATATCGGAAAGCTGACTTCCTTTCTCTAAGCAGCTAGCAATATCAATAGCTGGTTCTCTAGGGGTGAGAATT